>NC_084822.1:54094392-54405139 GCF_958449725.1 Rosa rugosa | reverse complement strand
TAAGATGAGTCAGTGTGTTGTTGGATATGTGGACTCTGATTTCGCAGGTGATTTGGATAAGTGCCGATCTACTACAGCTTATGTGTTTACTCTTGCTGGTGGAGCGGTGAGTTGGAAGTCGAACTTGCAATCTACTATTGCTTTGTCGACTACAGAAGCTGAATACATGGCGGTAACAGAGGGTGCAAAAGAAGCAGTTTGGCTTCGTGGTTTGCTTGAGGACTTGGGAATAATTCAAGATTATGTGGATCTCTATTGTGATAGTCAGAGTGCTATTCATTTGGCAGAGAACCAGGTTACTCATGCTCGCACTAAACATATCAATGTCAAATTTCACAAGATTCGTCAACTGGTGGAGGATGGTGATATAGAGCTCCTGAAAATTGGAACTGAAGAAAATCCTGCTGATATGTTGACCAAACCAGTTCCATTGAGCAAGTTCAAGCATTGCTTGAACTTGATTGGTGTTCGTAGCATTTGATCTTCCCTACGGGGATGTCGGAGCGGCAAATTGGTATGTGATATTTTACTTGTGATATTATTGTATCAAGTGAAGCCAAGGTGGAGATTGTTGATGTTGTCTTCACTTGAAGACATAGCAGCTGAAAGAAGTAGAAAGTGAGAAGGGAGAAATATAAATTGAAAGTCATCCTTGAATACTCTGAGAGTTTTTCCTCTTTCTTTGGAGACTTAGCAATTCCATAGTTGAAGCTTCTTAAGCTTAGTTGTTGGTGTTGTTAAGTATTGTATATGAGAAGTACGAATTCTTCTTCTTCTCTATTTGGCTAAAGAGAGAGTTAATAGGTTTGGGTGTATAGGAGATTTGGGTAGAGAGAGTTGTTCATAAACTCTAATTGTATGTTTCTCCAAATTGATCATAGTGGAATATCTTGCCGGCTCCGAAAGTGGATGTAGCTCAATCACACTGATTGAGTGAACCACTATAAATCTTGGTGTTCTTTGTGGTTTGTTTATTAGTTGTTTTTGCTTTGTTTGTTACTGTTGAATTCATATCAATACCTTGTTTGTTACGCTTCCGCACAACAAAGGAACCATAGGACATATTGACAGCAGAAACACACAGAGAAACCTTCCTTCACTTAAATACTACATTTTACAGGAGACATGAGTCTTTTACAGGCTAGAAAACCTCAAAAGAGAAAGAAAAAAAAAAAGAACAAGCAAAAGGACCCTTCTGAAATTACTCTACAGAAATCGACCTAAAGCATACAAGACACACTGGATCTAATTAATAGATTACACGGGAGGCATTACAATCTTTTTAGTAGTTCATTACCACATATCAGTCGACACACAGCTTACAGCATCACTCATGATCCTGGTACTCATATTGCTATTAGTCAAACCAGCAGCATTTCCGAGTCCAACAAGCATTTCCGAGTTCTGACCAGAGACTGCTATTCCACCATATGAGGTATCCTCTCCATGAATGGTAATGGTTGGCGACACATGTGCTACACCGCGCAAATTAGTATGAGGATTAAGTGGTTGTGGTGTGGTTAAATGACCTTGAAGAAGTTGGTTAAGGCTAGAGGTTAAAGAGCCGCGAGCAACCATATCTTCAGCTAGCTTCACCTAAAATCATGATATGATAATTATAAATTCCTTGACAATTTACCACTCTCAGCTGGTAATTCTATAAATACACACACACACACAGATGACATAGTATTATAGAATGTGGATGTTTTCTAATTTATCTTCTCATTCTCACCGTCTTAATTAGTTTTGGGCATGCAGTTCATTTAAATAAGTTTCTGTTTTAATCCTATACCTTAGCTCTCAAAGCTTCCACATCTGATTTCAGCACTCTATTGTTTGTATCAGCATCACGGTACTGTTGAGAAGCATCTGTAAGCTGAATTAATAAGGTTGAATTTTCTACTCTCAGTATATCAACCTGAAAGAAAACCAAAATTGAGCTTGCGGATCAGACTCCCTTCAAATAAATCACTCAACGAACAAGCGCAGACTGAACAGCACAAAAGAGAATACTTCTATCTCATTAGTATCGCAATTGGACCAGAACTTGTTGGGGTAACCACTAGAACAGAAAAGATCAATACCTGCCCCTCAAGTTCTTGCAAATGTTGTTGCTTTCTTCTTCTTGATCGCCTAGCAGACTCCCTGTTCGAGACCATCCTGCAAAGAAGTCACATGGTAAAGTATGCTGAATCAACTTCCCATCTAGTTTCTCAATCTCTAAAACAAAACAATAAAAAAGTAGATTATGAAATACCTTCTGATACGTTTAATATCAAGAGGGTCTGTACTGTCTCCACATGGACCGGCTTCTATCTCAAAATCATCGTCATCTGATTGATCTCCAGAGGAACCACTGGTGGCTCCTCTTGCTTGGTTATCTCTACCAATTGGGGTAGCGGCCGATGTGGGAGTTCCAACTGAACATCCAACAGATCAAAATACTGAGTCACAAACCGAGATAGGAGTAGCATGTCCATGTAGTGATACAACTATGCGTTTTAATTTGACAAAAGATATCCATATGACCATATATAGCGCAAGATTTGATACCACGTACGTTAGACAACCACTAGACTCAAAAACTAACACAGCAAGTGCAAATTAACGTGCATGTTATCAGTTTCGTAAACCATACCACATATCGATGACTGGGAATCCATGGTTGCTGAGAGGCTGGAATTCTTGGGGGTGAGATTCTGAGGGCTTAGTAGGGTTTCAGTCAGTCCACTGCTTGAAAAACCATTCATCATGTCCTGCATTTAATTCATATTATAAACACTGTGAATCATGTGCTAGCTTAGCTAGATTCAAATTTGACACTTCATTTGATCCTTGTCGCGTTATGGATACCTAAATATTTTTGTTTAGTCTCTTAAGCTACCCACTGAGGCACTTGCTACAAATTAAGAATACAAACAGTGAAAGGGGAAAGATAAGAAGACAAAAACAAAACAAAACAAAAGGAGGAACTAAATTTGGGCCTCTTTATATCATTGGTTGGGCTTACGCAAGGTATCCACGTACAAAAAACAAATTAAGGCAGAAAAATAAGTTTAATATGGATCTAAATCAATCTCTCTTTTTTAGGTTTGAGAATACCTAAATCAATTGGTTACACATTTCGCTCCAAAGAGTGAACGATTAAAAAAATATTATTTTCTAGTCGCACAACGACTAATTTTAGAAATGAACTAAAATATATGGTTTTGGAATATTGTTTTAAGATTAACCTTGCGCCTCTCGTGCATGATATAATAGGTTGTGTGTTTCTTGATTAATTTATACATAATATATACTTAATTAACTAAACAAAACATAATTAGGCAAACATTCCTTTTCAGTCCACGACGGCATTTATATATAAATACAAAAATCATATATATGTATCCAAGTCTGTGATGACGTGACAGTGCATAATACGTTGACACGACTCGGGGCAGGTGAGACAGGAAAGTAACAAGTGAGTGTGACTAACCCGGTTCTTGAAAGCGAAGCTGAGGTCACCGGAGCAAACGTCGCCGAAAAAGCCGTCCGTTTCGGCGAAACTCCGGTCCGGCCGAAACTCGCCGTGGTTATCAGCTGCGACCCCATGGTTGATCCACTCGTCGATTTCCAACTGCGGCGGGCTTCGCTTCATGTGATCACCTTGCCACGATGACCCGAACATCAACGGCGTCATTTGGGAGTGAACCGCAGCTGAATTCCGCTCCATTTGGCTTGCCTCGATCCGGTGAGATTTAGCGAGACTAATCAAAGAGCAAAGAAAGAGAGAAAGGGAGGGACAGAGAGCAAAGCGCGAGGTATAAATAGCAAAAGAATGGGTGTAACTGTAAGCAAATTACGTTGTCATCATCGTCAAAAAAAAAAAAGTACGTTGTCATCGCAAAAGCCAAAAAGTAAAGTGGGCGGCACATGAAGTTAAAAGCTGAACGTAGGGAGATTACGAAAATATCCTCGTTTCTTGCCCAACCCCATGGAGGCTGACCTTGGGGATTCATGGGATTCCATATGGGCGGGTTCTTCGGGTGCAAGTAATGCGATTTACGTAGCTTTGTTTATGATTTAATTTCGGTAATCTGAACCGTTGATTCCAAGAATCTAATGAAGGAATCGATGTGCTGAGACTGCCACGTAACAAGTTGATGGATGTGGTGGCTTCTCTGTTTACTTATGAATGAAAGTTTGTAACCAAAAAATAAATAAAAAGTTAACCCTGATATATATGTTTTCTCCAAAAATAAAAATACAACAAAAAAAGAAGTCACCCTGAACTTGTGAAGTATGTTCTTGGCAATTTCCTATTGTAAAACCAAATGAATTTCTTTCTCCACTTTGTTTTTTAACTCGATCAAGAATGTTTATGTAGTTATTTTTCGTATTAATGTTAATAAAATTAGTGATAATAATACATTAATTAATTATAATATATATACTGAATTCATGGGACAAGTCAACATTCAATTAACTTCCGTTGTACTCATTGATTATTAGAAGAGCTAGGGTTGGTTAGGAGGAAAGAAAAAGCAGTAGAGACTGTCCTAGTTGCAACTTGCAATTCACGTACTATCAGGATTAATTTGGATTAACTTTATGAAGATACTACAATTCAACACTAGAGAAGTAAATTAAGATGAAATGAGCTAAAAGATTATAGGCCCACATTTAAGTAGGTTAAGACTTACAATCATGGAAAGTCACCTAATAGTGATGGATTGTGAATTATAATGGTACCCTATGTGTTTACTATCTAATTATTTATTGGAATACCATTTTCGATCCACTTTTAAGGCCATTATACAATGATATATGTCCTTCTAGATTTTGCTATTTCAATTTGATGGGTCATGTCCATAGGAATTGGACATGGTTTAATGATTTTAGTAGGGTACGTTGAAGAGATGGGAACATAATGTTTCCATTGCTGATAGTCTGATACTAGACTACACAACCTATAATTCAATATATTGTTTTGAAGAAGAGAGACGTACGGGAAATTAATACTTAAAAGTCTTGATCATCGGCTACACCATTAGCTAGCTATTCAAGCAAAAATGACAGCTACAATAATAAAAAGAGGTCTTCCATTCCATAGTCTACAAAAGCAATGGAGTTTAGGCTAATAGTCTAGCTAGTGGCAGCTTCAAAAATAACATTGTTATTTAGTCAAGAAGAAGGATTCTTGAGAATTAAGTTATAAATTCGAAACGATGAATAAAATATATATATATATATATGTTAAATTAATCATGCATGTCGTTTATCATGTAAGAGTCTTGTTTAGGTCATGTAAACGAGGAGAAAAGTTAGTGTGCATAAGTATTACTGTTACGCACTTCACATTGGATCCAATACATAGAAGTAAAATTATAAATAATGCTTGATTTGGCACATTCTCATCATGGATATTTAAAGTTCTTGTTCAATTCCACTAGAGACTTGTGATGAGTTTGGATCAGAGCATTTAATCAAAGTATCGAAAAAGCCTATTCTTTGATTAATCAGGTGGATAAGCTCATAACCTTTAAACTACAGTGACCCTCCAATGAATTGCAGTCAAAAACCAACAAAGAAGGACACTAGCTTTATCCATCTCTTTCATCTGTATAATCCTTAGTTATGAAGCAATTAAGCATATAAAGAATAGGGTTTTTGGTCGTGCAAATGTATTTAGGTGTAAATAGAGTGTATCTTTTAGATTACTAATGAGATCACAAAGCAGTGAGGAGCTTGATTTGGACAAGCACCGACGTTTGAAAAAACAAAGTTGCTGGAAGATGATGCTTCACTAAACAGAAAGGTTTAACTTTCTTTTGAGCATTAGGGTTTTAAAGTAATCACCTTTGCTTTTCCATCACTTTTATTTTACTCATATGAAGACCAAGTGATACCTAACTTTATAAGGTACGTGAATTATCGGTAATGCCCCCACGTCAGAACCACCATTATCGAGCTAAAGTTGTCTGGTTTCTCTGCAAATATAAAACGACCAAGTGGGAGAAAAGAAAGCCACAAGCTTGACGATGATGGGATAGTGAAATGAATAGACTATACATATTCTCTGTTTCTGTTCATAGGATTACTTAGAGCACAAGGCTTTGCTTTCTTCTAATTCAGTCTAGGCCTTCTTTTTTCTACCCTAGTTCTTCATTGTATACCACTCCTTTATAAAAGTAGCTGGGATCAGGTTGAAGAAAGGAATTGGGGTCGATGAGACTAAATAGTAAATATAATATACATGTGATTGGCTCCAAACATTGAGGCTAGCAGGATCCATCTATATGTCAATTATAGTGGGAACTAAGCTGGTGGCGCGCGCTGTTGCTTCTCCATAATAGGGCCGTTGGTTCCTTTTCAAGCATTCATGGATCGATTCATGCCGCGATTCGGTGATTTATGAAGTGGTTTTTCTACTTAGTTGTTGTGCTAAGAACACCAACTTCAGCTGGTAAACTAAAATAATAGAAAATTGCAGCACTCAATAAGGTATCGTGCAAGAACAGAAATAAAAATGGATAGTGAATTCACACTCTCCATTTTACAATTCACACTTCATATTTTTTTAATATCTTATACTTTATCTTTTTGCAAGAATTTTAACTGAAATAAGAAATAATGTGTGGATTGTAAATTTGGAAATGTGAATTAGCAAAGCTGATGTCACGATTGTTTGGCTCCAAAACCGTGCAAACCGTCTCTTTTGAGTGCGCAAGCGTGCCAACATCTTTCGATGTAGTCATCGGGGCGTCCCTTGACCTGACTTCTAAACCAAACGCTGTGGACGAGAAGAGCACCAACCTCTTCACCAAGTTCTTTTTTTTGCCTTTCAGAAAAGGACTTCTTGCCGTAAATAAGCACTTGTGGTGTGATATCTTGCGTCACCGAGTCGATATTTAGTGTTGTAGACTAAGCAGAGCAATCACCGAAAAGTAGGAGAAAGCACGGGTTTTGCTAAAGCGTGACTTTAGCTTCGCTGGGTTACGAGGGCGTTATCCTTTTAAACTGGGTTGAAGGTAGGTTGCTCCGGATAGACTTTGATAATCTGAGAGATTAGTTGATTGAAGAGTTGTTGTCTGTATGTCGTTTTAGCCTCTATATATAGGCTACAGATTCTTTTTCCTAATAGAAGTGAAATACTATATTTTAGGCCACAATTATTGGCCTTAAATCAAATCAAAACACTTAATAATTTTGATAACTATCGTAGGCAATAATTAATAATTGTTCGCCTCTTTACGTAACTAGAATATAGGCAAGATTAATTGCCTTTTGGATGCGAACTCTGATATGCACGTATTGCTCTTCTTGTTGAATGCAATTAAGGGATAATTATACCCTTCCATACATGTTGCACGTCCAACACGCTCCTTAATTGCATGGGAGACCTTTGATTGTTTGCATGACCCACATCTACAATTTCTTCCTTAATTGTCTCACCATGCATGAGCAATTATACATACATGATAATATGATATATATATATATATATATATTCCTTGCTTATTGCCATCAATGATGATTGATTCCTTAATCAATAAGAGCCCATGCTTGCACGTCCACATCCTTCCCTCCTGCTCAATCTTGGTAAGCAAACCAACTATTCTTAATTATCAAATATTTGATAATTAATAGTAAATCAAGGAATATTCAGATTTGCTTTAAGATTGCTTGGTCTCTAAGAGCATCTTTAGCAATGCTAGCTATTTTTGAGTTAAATTTTAGCTAAAGTAGCTAAAAAGTCATTTTGGCTAGCCATTTTAGAAATACGTCTGCATCAGTGCTTTCTATTCTAACTAGTTTTGAATTTATATTATTTTTTAAATGAAGATTAAATAGTTTAAATATATTTATATGTTATATAAAATAACTCAATAGAAATGTTTTAAATTATAGAGAGCCTCATCTCGCTCTCTATATTTAGGAGCGAGATAGCTAAAAGTTATAATAGAGAGCCACTTAGGAGTCTGGTGCAGCAGCTAAAATATATAAAAAGCTAAACATGCTCTCCAAAATAGCTAAGGAGCAAAAATAGAGAGTCTGCCAAAAATGCTCTAAGTAGGCTTTATTTAGCCTCTAAACAATATATTTCGAACTTGTCGAAAAAATATAGTTTGGGCCACGGATATTGGCCCGGTTCTCTCGAGACACCCCTTGTAAAAAAAAATGTTAATTTTGGGTTAAAACAACGAGCAGGAAGGAAAAAATCCTAGACAAAGACTGAAAGACCTAAGTTTTACCAAAAATATTCCAAATACATCAGTACCCAAAAGGGCCCATATATGGATCAAACAACAAGAAACTCAGCAAATTAGCCAACTTCTCCGGGCCCAAGCCCAACGTCTACATCTGGGTGTGAAGATTGGTTACAAAAACTGTCGACCACCTTTGCCAATGTACGTTGGAAATAGTTTCTCAGGCGGTGAAAGGCTCGATTATCCGCATTGAAAGCTTGAAGCTTCAGAAGCAGCTTTTGGCTTTGGAAGGTATCTCAATGGAAGCTGTAGCTTACTCTTCAAAACGTCGACGTTCACAAGAAGTAGCTTTTCATCTAATTTCCTCACCTCGATCTTTGACCAAGCTCGCGCGCTAAAGTCACAGTTTATGTGCACTACTTATTTTCCATCAGAAGAGTTGCGAGTGTTGCACTGTTGTTTCAACTGGAGACTAAGGTAGGTCTCCGTGCAGCTCCATTCCACCATTTCCTTGCAGAGACAACACTTTGGAGACTAGATGTTCCTGGTACTTCCGCCAACATGTCCCCTGAAAATTTTGGCATTTCCTCAGGTTTAACACATACTAGCACCGTGTTATCTGGTATTAGAAATGCAAAGATGTGAGACCATCTGTTTGTTCAATGCAGTACAGTAGCCGTCCAGTCCATTTTGACAACATTAAACATGTGATAGCAAAGATATTGGCGCAGAACATGAAGGAGTAGCACGCTATGATCATAAGTAAAGCACATTGTTACTTTAAAACTCTTAAAGCACGAAGTATAAATAAGAAAAACAATAACCCTTCAGTTCTTTAATAGAATGTAGAAGTACAAAGATACGAGACCATCTGTTTCACAGGTGGTATGATTCAATGTAGTACAGGTTATACAGCAGTCATCCAATCCATTTTGACAACAACGTCAAACATGAGACAGCTAAGGTTTGCAGAGAACATGAGAAGTACATTCACAAGGTAGCATCATAATGCTCATAACTACAGAATCTGTTACTTTAAATTTTTTAAAGGACCAAAATAAATAAGGAAAGTAGATATCACTCAGTTCTTGATCTTAGGCAGCAAATTGTGCTCCCCCAGAATAGGAAAAACCAACTATGATTGATCACAAAGCACCAATTTCCCTCCTTTTTGACACAGCCCTTGTTCACCAACAGAATCGACAACCTTCCCATAACTATACCTCAGAGGCATTCTCCCCAAGACCCTATGAAACTCACCTATACACTCCCCTCTTCTCTTCCTATGCTTCTCTTTCCTACTACTCAAACCCACCTGAGCAACCTCCCCAATCAATCCTCGCCGTCCTTGACCATCCATATGATCATGATCATTGCGTGCATCCCCCCAATCCCTGGCCCTCTTGGCACCCACCAATATAGGTCCTGCATTTACCTCATCCGCGACCACAAAATTCATTAATATGTCCTCGCAATTATGCATCTTATCCACAATCTTCCTCATGTTGGCCATCACAGGCCCTCTTGCACAGCTGTACTGAAACAAATACTTACTTTTCAAAATCATAAACTTAGTGAGCATGATTGAGTACTTGTCTGGATGCATAGTATAAATCCACTCTTTCTTCGATAAGTCTATGTCATGTGATCTGACAAAGAACCCAATGAGACGATCAGGATTCGATCCCCACATTTTAAATGCAAATTCAAAGGATTTGGAATCAACTTCAACGTCATCATCACACACCAACACAGCTCGGGTCTTAATTGAGGGTCTGGGGAGGAACCGGTTATTGAGACTGTTTGATGATTGGCGGATTAAGGAGATGCTATTAAAGCCAAACGAGGAATGTGTGAGATTGTGGGCAAGTTGGGCCAAGGTTTGGGATGGGGTTGAAGGGTTTCCCCAAAGTACAAGAATTGATGACACCAGAGAAGAGGCTGCATATGTGGTGACAATGGATTGGAGGAGAGGGATGCGTGACTCAGAGTAGCCATTGATGAGGACTGTTAGTTGGTCCGCGCGGAGAGTTCTTGGGTCCTGCTGAGCTGTAGGATCACAAGGATCGGAGGAAATTGTACGGGAAGAAAGCACAAGAACATCCAGAGAGTAGAAGAAGCTGAAAATCACAAAGGTCGTTTGCAATGATTTCATCTCTAGTGATTCTAACTCATCAACCAGAGTCTACCCTTTGGATTTCAGAACATTTTTTTTGCACAAAACAACATTAACCCGACCGCATTGACAAACTGACCAAATTCCCCGCAGTTATCTACCTGCTGTGAAAAGACCCCATTCAAGGCTATCAACTTGGTGTAAAATGTAGAAAGCTATAAAACAAGATGCCATTCAATATACGATAACGTCTTAATTAACAATGTTTCCTAAACAACAGAACAGTTTATGACCAATCACGAGTAAAATGTTTTCGAGGAATAGGCGGCGTTTTCTGGGACTCCAATTTTCACAGTTTAAGAATCAATCCAGAACATATTATATCCATTCAATCAATCAATCCCAAGAGGGAAAAAAGTCACAGAATTTAACTTGGCTTTCTAGCATAGATTTTAAGTGTGTAGGGGATGTTTGAGCTAGCTGGATACAGTGGCGTATACAAACATGGAAAGCTAAGACCAACCAAAACAGAGCAACAGGATGAGCGATAGAATTAAGTTGAGATTAAAAGAGGAGATTGCCCAAGTTGGTACCTGCGAGACCTGAATCGCAGTAAGGAGCTTCAGACGCATAGAAAAGCTGGGTTCTCGTACGAAGAAGAAGGAACGTCGATCTGGTCACCCGATTTTCTCACATTTAAAAATTGGATTTTCTAAAAATTGAAGTTTTTATATTTCAGCTCCAACGGCGTCGTTTCGCGATCTCGAAAGAAATGGAACAACGCCAAACCAATTTTGAGTAGAGCCGCGAGCTTCTACCAATGGTAACGGCTCTCCCCTCGCCGGTCATTTCTCTCCTCTCTTTATTTCTACTTTATAAATCGGTGCACTTAGATCTCGTGTGACTTAAGAGGTCGAAAGCCTTGAACGGATCGAGTTGTGTGAATAATAATTCTCTTTTATTAATTTTTGTGATTGAGAGATTTTTTTTTTTTTTGAGGGGAGAGGAAGATATATTCCTGTGATCGGAAAGATCATACGACCGTACAAGGTCAAACTAGGAGATCCGAAGATCACCCATTACATTCGATGCTCAAGTAGTGCACTGACTGCACATTAAAATGACTACTAGTCTAGACTACTCCGCCTTGATCAATAAGAAGCTACAACACCAAAGAACATTGTCACAACCCAAAGAAACAAGGTATACAGGGCCAAGGCCCACTGCACCCATCAGTAAAGATGGAGCTTTATTACACAAAATAAAAACAGACAAAAAAATAAAATTGGGCCCAAAGCAAAGCCCAGACCCAAGAGCACTCAAACCCTAGCCCAACTCCAAGTTGCAGCAGCCACCACGCCTCCACCACGTTGAAGAGACCCTAGCCACCGCCACGAGTAGACGTCGGACGACCATCCACCCCGCCATCAGCGCCAGCACGCCGACAAGAAGCACCACCTCCCCCAAACACCTCCTCCCCGCATGGTTCCAAAGCACCCATACCAGATCGGAAAACGCCGATCCAAAACGAGCCCGTCGAAGCCCCACCTCACGCTATCCTGCCAGTCGCCGCCGTCGATCAAGGGAAGAGAACGCCGAAACCACCAGCCTGCCACCGCTAGAGCCTCCCAACGATCAGAAGATGCAGACCCACCACAGGCTTGCAAGCTTGTCAAGGTCCAAGCCACGCCGCCGCAGCACAGTCGGAGAACGACCATCAAAACATCCCCGCCCGGCCGCACTCACCGTTTACCGACAAGGCTAATAGCCTGGTGCGGCACGGGAGCCGCCGGACGAGAACCTCCAAACTTTCCGAAGAAAACCCTAGCCGCCCTCTTCGAGAGAGAGAGAGAGAGAGAATATTTGATTTGATGAGATGCTTGAAAAAGACTGTTTTTTTTATTAAATATTGTCACCTCACATAACACACATTAATTTTGGGAGAAATGTTGGTACATTGTCATTTCCTTTGCTTGATGAGATGCATGCATGCTCAAAATTTAGTAAAGCAGGAAGGGATTGATTCATCTGATTGAGGGAAGTCAAAGTAGAGAACAAAGCATTTCTACAAAATTTATTCAAATTGCAGTCTTTTCTTCTAATTAGATCATGCACCAAACACGCGTCCTCGATCATGACTTGGGATATTGGCATATTCAAACGAAGTCCGAATTTCCAGAAGCATCCATGTTCTTTCCTTTCTGATCAGGCCTTGTAAGCACAAAGTCCAAATTGTAAAGCATTGGCACCATGGTTATGGAGCACAAAAACACCAGCACCGGCCCAAAAATCCAAAGCATAAGAGGTAGTGCTGCGTAGAAAAGCCTGTTCCCCACCGTGTTCAGAATGTAACCTTTCTCTAGAAGCTCCGACACGTACTCGGGGGTCACTGGAGAAGTGGGGTCCTGAGGGCTGTTGATGAGGATGTTCACTTGGTTTATGAACCTGATGGAAAGCGAGTGACACATGAAGGAGAAGAGGAAAAGGGTGAGTAGGGTCACGTATTTGAGGGCGACCATGAACTCCCCATGACCCCCATAGACGGCGTCGTTCAGCGGCTTCTTCACGCTGTACGTGCTGCTAATCACGGCCGCCAGGCCGCAGCAGAGAAGGATCGACGTGGTGGCCATTAGGGTTGATCCCATGATCGTGTTTCGAAGAGTCTGGACTGCCAGGATGTTCTTCTTTTCATTGTCCTGCCAAAGACAAATAAACAAGGCTATTGTAGCACAAGTTACATAGATCAATGATATCAAGTGACTAAGGCAGTGGATATATTCAATTACTAGAATATATTTGCTTTAATTCATTCTAGAATGTTTAATGAAAAATTAAACATTTGATCCACCCCATAGAGATAATATGAATTTTTAGGGTTTGTCAATTTT
Organism: Rosa rugosa; assembly: GCF_958449725.1. Taxonomy (NCBI): domain Eukaryota; kingdom Viridiplantae; phylum Streptophyta; class Magnoliopsida; order Rosales; family Rosaceae; genus Rosa; species Rosa rugosa. Next base: position 54,391,940 of record NC_084822.1, on the reverse strand, counting down.
TTTTTTTTTTTTTCTTGGCAAGTGCTATATACACACACGCGCAGCTGCTGTCACTTTTTCATTTGATAAAGAAATAAAGCAGCAACAGATTTATGAGGGTCATATACCATATTCTTTCGGTCTATTTTACCCTTTGTCTCCCTCATGTGCCAAAATTTCTTCGGCCTAATTCTCTCTTCTCTCTCTCTCTCTCTCTCTCTTCCTACCCAGACCAAAATCCTCAGCAAATTTTCATCTTTCATTGCCTTCTCTCTTCTAATTCTGTGCCTTCTCTTTAAGCAAGATTAAATCTCTGTCACAAGGCTAACAAGCCTGAACCAACCACGCAAGTATATATGAAGCAGAGCTCAAATTTTAAAATTTGACAAAACTAGAATAAGACAAAAATTTAAGCACAACTGAGATGATCTATCACAATATAATATCAAAAGGTCGGCAGGAAATCCTCTGTCCCCAAATGAGATGGGGATATGTGTCCCTCCTCACTGATTGGTTGATATAGATTAAAAAATTATTATCTTAAACTTTTGTTTAATTTTTTAATCTTTATATTCATTTTTTAATCCTTGTTAATCAATCAGAATGAAGGGACAGGGTGGGGATAGGGAAATGGGGACAGAAGATTTCGGTCCCAAAAGGTCGGTCTTCCTAGGTAACAAAGCAACACCGTAAACAAATATTACTCTCAGATGATAGCATTGGTAGCACTTGCAATTCCGGGCCAGACACCGTAAAAAAGCACATGAAGTTTGGTGACTGCTTTATTTCTTTTTCAAAAGAAAAAGTGACAGATGGCTGAGTGTGGCTAACACACACTCAGCTGCGTGTGTATATAGCATTCCCCTTTTTCTTTTGGGATAAAATCAGTTGTCCCCAATTACACTATTCCCATTCTGTCCCCATGCATTCATTGGTCCACAAAAAATAAAAATAAAATAAAAAGATTAAGAAAATATTTTTTTAATCTTTGTGGACCAATGAATGCATGGGGACAACATAGGGATAGTGTATTGGGGACAGCTGATTTCATCCCTTTTCTTTTATCCCACTCGTCACTTGGGAATTTATAATTTCGTTCTTGGGTCCTTATCGAAAGCTTTGCTTGGAAATTTTGCAAATCTACTGGGGCCTGGAAAATTATTGTTTCAATAAATGGCTATCATGAAAGGTAGAAACTAGAAAGAAAACAATATATACGTGAAAACCTAGTTGAGAATCCGAGAATCCTCGGTCAATGATTAAACCTCAGCCTATCTTTTATGCGATCAATCAATTAATTTAAGCAGTACTGCGGATGCGTGAGCTGACGTGTGATGCAATGGAGAACTAACTGAGTGGGTTTGTGAAGTGGAAGAAAGAGTATATATCTGTGCATGGTGACGTCTGTCCTGCAATTAGGTTGAGTTATCTCATAGCACTTATCCAATAACTTTTGCTGGTGGATCTGCGGCCTAAATGTTACTGTGCAATAATATTCTCCATCTCAGCTAGTACCATAAAAACGCCTAAAAGCTGGAGTCACCATTTGATTTGTTTGTATGCGATGCACAACAAACGAATTCTAGTTCTAGATCATGTTCGATCTTATTAAGTTTGGCCAAACGATGATGAGGAAATCATAAATGAGTGCATGACAGAATATATGCTTATATATAGTTTCTTAGTTAAGTAACGCGCCACACTGAAATTTGAAAATGCAGGTACTAACTTTCTAGCTAGTTGGATAATGCAAAGACTAAAATTAACTGATAATCCATGAATTAATATGTATGCACGTCACATTAATTATCTAGATGTTATATATTTGTGAGAACGACAAATATGCATGTTATGTTGTATCTTATTAGACTATATATTGTCTATTTAAATCACACAATTAAATTATAACTTATCGAGTTGATCTATATATGATAATTACTATCGATCATTTTAGGTTAATAGTCTGACATTGAAAATAGTTGAGAAACATAGTGGAAATAAAACATAATGAAATGAACAGAAAAAGAAAATCTTTTTTGTTCTTATACCAGGTAAAAGAGTAGTGTATGCAAGTAGTTAACAATCTAAGATGGTGTTTTTTTTTTCGACTAGGATAATCTAAGATGGTGTTGTTATAGATAGGTACCTTGATCATTGCAGAGACCCATAATCTTCTTCCTCTGGTGTTTATGCCGATGATAGTAGTCTCAGGCTTGGTACGAACATTGTGCCACAACCATACATGATAACCAGCTGTTATCAGAAAACCTAGGGGAACCAGAATCACATCCAAATAGCATTTTCTCCATTCCATTATATCTCTTCCTCTTTCTCTCTCAAATTTGGTGCTTTTCCTCTTCTTGCTCTTATAAATATATATATATATATATATATATATATATATATATATAGCCTCCAGGTTCCCTCCACTACCGTGCCTGGGCTCAGCTTTGTATATATAATACGAAATGAATGTGGACTTGTTTAACTGCGTAATTCAGTATTCCAGGGCTCCGTATATATAATCCATGGGCAAGGAGGAGGACAGAACATGAGCAGAGCAACAAAAAGTAGCATAGGGCAAAAGCAAAACCACCCACTTTATTGCTAAATTACATACATGAGCCTAATAATGTGGGATATATCATGCATATGTAAATGGGCTTTGCTTTTTCTCATCTGCCCGCCACCTTAAGGCTTCCTTTTCTCTCTTTTCTATACCATTTTTTCTTTCTCTGTTCTATACCATTTTTTCTTTCTTTCGATCTTTCCGAACCAGATACGCCAATTTGCCACATTTAGTCTATGAGGAGAAGTTAGGCCGTACGTCCAGATTTGGATTTGTCTACCTTATTATGTGTTGTTCAAGTGCACATTATATAACCTTTGGCATGGATTTCCACTTAGTAATTTGACTAATCAAAAGTCAAGAAGATTAGCCAATATAAACAGAGCACTAATTGGGATACTAGTGTTTTTTTACTTAATTTGTTGAAAACTGTCTCCAGTTTGAATTACTATTTCTTTGCTTAATTACAATTCATGGACATTTTCTTGAAACTTTTGTCAATTATATATATATATATATATATATACTATTATTAAGAGAAGAGTTTGTTAGCTAAAATATATTTTTTTGACATAAATGACCCTAGAAAATTAAAAAACTTTGAGAATTAATTAAATCACGAGGACAATTATGACATTTACAAAATATATTTTTATTAAAAAAATAAACAAAAAAAAAGCTACAATCCACTTTTCTCTCCCATAATCTTATGTCTGCAATAACCGTTTTCTTTTTTATTTTCTGCAAAAAAAAAAAGGGAGGTTCTATTCAGACCTCTCAATTTACTATTTGGACCTCTTCTAATTTTTATAAATTCTTTTTTCCTATTTTACCCCTTCTATAAATTAAAATAATAATAATAATAAAAACTGCCTCTTTTAATTGTGTGCTCTCCTCAACAGAGTCAAATAATCTTTCTTTCATTTGTTCAACCCACCTAAGGTTCTCTATTCTTTTAATATAAGGTTAGGGAGATTGATCAACAAGTTTTATTTTTCATTATTTTTCCACCCAAGCTCTATATAAACAATAATGGTTTCCATAATCATTGACTACTTGTTCTTGATTCTGAGATTTAATTGGGGCTTATCAACTAAGTATGTAGTTGAGTTGAGGTTCAAATTGAAGGCTTGCCAAATCCATATTTATAATTTTATATAAGTTGAAATGATAATCGGAGAAAAACATAATATTGAATTGGGTTTAGTGAGCTCTGTACTTCTTGGGTCTGAGAAAGCGAGAGGTACCAAAATTCGATTGCTTCGCACAAAGAATTGGTCTTTATTTTGGTTTTTTGATGCATCAATAATGTTTAATGAGGCAAAGATTGAACCTTTTTGGAGGGAGGTGCAGTTTTGATAATGATGTGATGATCTTTTCTAAATTTGAATGAAATAGAAAATTTGTTATGTGCAAGAAGAAAATATGGAATATGAAAGCATGATTTGATGAATTCTTTGCTCATTTTGCTGCTAAAAATGGAGGTTTGGCTTCCCGGATCCATGCCCAAAGACCAATTCTTGTTGTTTTTTCAGGTCTCATTGCGTGGAAGATCAAATAGCTGGGTTTGTGAATAGGAAATTCTTTCTCTTCTTCTTATTTTTTTAGTGGGTAAAATAGGAAATAAAATTTTACAAAAATTATAAGAGGTCTAAATAGCAAATGGGGAGGTCTAACTAGAACCACCAAAAAAAATAAAAATACTTGCAGATGCAGAGCATGTGTGGAGAAATGCTAGTATATATATATATTGTCCGATTAGAGATATAAATATTTTCTCACGTTTTTAGTGCCGTTTGGCTTTAGAATATACTAGACTCCAAACACACTCTATGAGTGTGGATAATTACGTGGGAAGTTATTCCACAGAATGTGGAGAAAATTGCTGCACATATTTTGTTTTTGATTTTTGTTTTTTTTTGTTAAATTCTTTTGTTTTTCTTTTATTTGTGAATTGACCATTTTGTCTTTCTCAAATATTTCAGTTCAGATGTTTTTTAATATTTGAGGGATATTTTGGTAAAAAAAAATTGTTTTGGCTGACAAACTATCATCTCTTAATAATAGTATAGATATATCCGATAATATATTTGAATTAAAACTCAAGAATAACCGCCATAAAAAGAAAATCTAAAAGACTAAATCCATCAATTTTTTATAAAGGAAATCCTAAGAAGAGGCCGACTGTAGAATCTCTCTCACCTAAACCCTAAGGCCTTCCGGTTGCCAATTTCTTCTCGTCCGGCGGCGCCCGAACGTCGGACTTGGCCTCCGGGCCTCCCGTTGTCATGGGGTTTGCTGCCGGACGGGAAAACTACTGCCCATGGGACACCGTCGGGGATTCTCTTTGGTGTTTTGTCAGTTTGGTTTGGCTGGGATGGTGGAGACGGTGGTGGTCGTGCTGTCCGGGCCGGTATTCGTTCCCGCTGATGGTTTTCTTGGATCGCTGGCGTCATGGAACTCGATTTGCAAGGCTGGAATCGGGGATGGTTGTTGAGCCGAGGTGTCGGGGAACCCAGATCGGGGATGTTTTGTTCAGTTTGATGCAGGTCGGCGACGTGGCTCGGAGCAATTGGACCGCTGCCATGGCAGTGTGGATCTTGACGACGTTGGTCGACGGAATGGATCGAACGGAACTCTGCCGGAAGGGGCCGTACGACGGGGTGCTGGAGAAGACGGCATACTAGGCCCAAATCAGGCTGCTAGGCCGGGAGATCTCCTTGGTATGCCCTATTGGGCTTTAATTGTTGGGCTGGGGTTTCTACCTTAGTCCATCAGCTTCTATTTGGGCTAGGGTTTTGGCTCTTGGCCCAAACCTATTTTTTTAGCTTTTGTCTAATTACAATAAATTTTCTTATATTAGGAACCAAACGAGTGTAGTTTTGGCTTGTCTATTTGCTATGTTTTTTTCATAGTTTATAGGCTCGTTTTTTTAGTAAGCGATAAGTTCAAATATAGTTGGTCTATCCTATGTACTACTGTAGCTCCTCCATGAAGCCTTGTTCTGGCCATTTTTATGTGTCAGTGGGTGAGTATGGAATGACCTTCTTGGCATGCGTTATTATCAATGGAATTACCATTATTCAAAAATAAAAGACTAAATCCATCTAAATTTGTTCTCTTACGTATTGTCTGATTTTTCTCTATTAGATATATCCTTGACTTTTTTGAATTAAAATCGCAACAATTTCATTAGAGTTTTTCTATTGAAACCTCCAAATTTACTCACTTGACCTCTATGCTTTTTACACCTCTTATCAAATTTTCAAATATTAAATTTACTCACTAAACCTCACTAAACTTCCTCAAATAACCTCACTCATGTAATTTGCAAACAAATTATTATTTTTAAAATAAAAAATTTAGTCATTTCAATGATTTAATCACTCTATAAATCTTAACTAAATATACATTTCTTAATCAAACTTGAGTTTCAAAAATTAATGTCTAATCAATAAGAAAATACCATGAACTATTATGTTTTTTTTTTTAAATTTTTTTTCTATTTAAGTTGTGCAGAAAACAAAAAAGAAGAAATCATTTGTTTTTATTCTCAAAAAAAAAATCATTCGTTTTTTCATCATATATATCATACATTTTTATGTCACATGATCTTAATCATATTTTTAATTCTTATTAAATATATATGAATGCTTTAATGAGTATGTAGTGAAATTGAAAAATGAAAATAGATAAGGAAAATAGTAAGGAATACAATCTAATATTATTGAATTGGAAAGTCTACATAAAATAAATATAATATTTTTTTGGTATAATTATTTTCCTTAATAGTCATTTTATAGTAGGTTATATACATGCCCGGCCCTGGCCCAGGGCCCCAAATGAGGCAGTAGATGAAAAAAAAAACAAAAAATCAAATCTGTATCTCTAAGATGCATCTCTCTTACTTTCTGTTGTGAATCAAACTAAGAGAAAGAAAAGGAAAATGGAATTAATCTATACGCATGCAATGATTACTTGGCTTGTATGTACAATTATACATATGCATACACACATAAATATAAAATATGTTTTTTTTTTTTCAGTTGTATCATTATGATGGGTTCTTGACCAAAAGCCCCAAAATGAGCCAAAGTTATCCCACTTACCCCAGCAACAGATTTTTATTCTCACTAACCCAATTTAAAGAGAAATGACTATTCTGCCCTCTGCTTAATTAATAAATTACATACTGCCACTCGAGCTTCTCATTCCCGATCTCTCTCTCTCTCTCCTCTCTCTCTTTCTCTCTCCCCCCAACTGACCTCCAGCTCCGGCGACGTTCCAGCCCCTCCGGCGTTCGACGCTTGACCCAGGCGCTCTGGACCCAGCGTCTCCGGGGTACGACGTAGGCCCTCCGGCGTTCCAGGCCCTCCGGCGCTCGATCTAGCCTCTCTGGTGCTCGACGAAGGCTATCCGGAGCTCGATGAAGGTTCTCCAGCGCTAGACCAAGGTTCTCCGGTGTCGATGAAGGCTTTCCGGCGCTAGATCAAGGTTATCCGACGCTCAACCGGAGCCAACGCCAGAGTTTGATGTTCAACCGGAGCCTGAATCTAAACTGGAATTACAACTCGGAACCAGAGTCGATGCTGCAGATCCGATGATGGAAGAGAAAAGCGCCGGCAGAGCTGGAATCGTTGACCGAGCTGGAATCGCGTTGATCTCCGGCGAAAGAGATCCGTTATCTCCGGCGTTCGCCTCAATTCCACTGCTGCCCGCTGCAAATCAGTCATCTCCGGCGAGATTCGGCGCTCGAGCTCGACCTTCGGTGCTCAATCCAGGCTCTCCGGCGCTCGTCACAGGCCGGTGGCAGAGGAGAACGTTGATCTGGTGCGCCGGTGGCGGAGGTGAACGACATTTTGGTGCCCAGAGCTTTTCTCTGGGTGCCCAAGTCAATTTCTTTCTTCTTCTTCTTTTTGGGCAGAAGGTCAGAATGAAAGAAAAATTTAAAAAAAAAAAGTTCTATTGGGGCAATAGAGGCTTGTTAAAGGTCTATTGGGGGGCAATAGACGTCTATAGGAGAGCAATAGGCGTTTTGGATTGATGTAATCTTTTTTTTTTCTTTAATCAAAGTTTTATTTGTCTAAATTTAGGGAGATTAGTTCCCATTCCGGCAATTGAAAGTTCTATTAGGAGCCAATAGACGTCTATTGGGGGGCAATAGACGTCTATTGGGGGGCAATAGACGTTTTGAATTGATGTAATCTGCTCGTTTTTTTTCTTTAATCAAAGTTTTATTTGTGTAGTTTTAGGAAGATTAATTACCATTTCGGTAATCTAAACGTCTATTGGGGGGCAATACATGGCTGATAGTCGTCTATTGGGGGTCAATAGACGTCTATTGGGGGGCAATTGACATCTATTGCCCCTCTCTATTGGGGGCAAAAAAAACTTTCCGGTGAGATTTTCAGCAAATTCCAGTGGGCGAAAGTTGGCCGGAATCCGGCGACCGGTGACCGGATTCCGGCGGCCGGTGACCGGCTCCGGCGAAGTCTCCTATGGTTTCTCTCTCTTCCATTTTCTCTCTCTCTCTAAGTAATAAAGGGGTGAGGGGTAAAATTGTATTAAAAAAAATATGTTTGAATTTTTTATATATAAAGGGCCCAATTTTATTTTCTGCCCCGGGCCTTGAATTTCTCAGGGCCGGGCCTGGTTATATATGTCATTTAATAATTCATAATAGAGTGAGGTCAAATGAGCAGATTTGGAGGTCCCAATAAAAACTCTATTTTCATTAACTCAAGCCAATGTGGCAATGCTACATACCTTTCCATTGCATACTTCGCAAATAGGAAAAAAAAATGGCACATACAGGACACCACTCACTTAATATCCAATGCTTACTTATTCAAAGTTAGCCTATTAACTATGAATAAAGCATAGTAAATAGGCTAAGTCAAAACTATTTTAAAAAAAATTAAGAATTTTCTCCTTGCCCTTAACACTAGGGCCATCACTACTAGCAAAACGGGTTACTCACACAGATTTAAATCTGTGTGAAATAATGCTAGGAATTCTATATGCATATTGTTTTCTCACACGGACATCCGTATCTTCATCTCACACAGATATTTGTGTAATGTTCATTTCACACAGATATCTGTGTCAAACTATTTTAGCGACCAAAAACCGTCTCTCTACAATTCATATAGCACAAAAAAACAATGATTTTTTAATAAACTTATATTTAGTATATACAGAAATATGTGTGAATTAGGCTTCACATGGACAACCGTGTGAGTAGATAATAAAATATTTTATTTTTCACACGGATGTCTGTATGTGATGTTTTTTCACACAGACTTCTGTGGCTATTGTTATTCCATAAACTCTTGTGGGCCCAATTTTACTTATTTCACACGGTTTTCTGTATATATTGTCAATGCACACAGATATCCGTGGCTTTATAAAATCTGTGTGAGTTAAATCTATGTGAGATGCCTGTTTTGCTAGTAGTGCATGAGGTTTTGTAAGATAGGCATAGCAAAGTTCCTGGGCTTCAGTCACCTTCTTCGACTTAGGTGGGTTCTTGTTCTTGGATCCCAGCGGTCTTCCTCTCTTTTTCTTTGGAGCAGCTTGTTCAGACATATTTTTTTTGGGTACCAATATGCTACACAAGTACACAACTAACTTCTGTAGGTAGTTGATTATAAATGGTTGATTAGAAATGATGAAAGAAGTAATTCTTCCACTCAACTAACTTCTGTAGCTAGTTTCGTCTAGCAAATACTTAAAAACACATCACAATTACCTTTGAATTTTCAATAAGTCATTTATACATACATAGTCAAGAGTTTATAACCAAGATCGATCGACAAAAGCGTGAATCTAAGTTATGGTAAACACAGGCATCGATCAATATCCTTGTCTGCTCAAGTGGAAGCTACTGTTTATGTGGGCTACTTGGTATATGGACGTAATCGTGCCAAATGGTGCATGCATGAAAAAATGATGGGAAAGAAACATATATCCGTCCGATCCTTAGCTTGATGAGTAACTGAGCATGTAATGATCGAATATATTTATGCTACATTGCTACAGTAATGAATCGAAACCTACTGATATGCACACACACACACTTTTGTTTATATGCTTAGCTTTTAAAATTAAAGTAAATAACTAACTATGCTAACCCTTGCTTAACTTGATCCTAAAAAGGACATAGCTAGCATATTCTTGCCATGATATATAGGCATAAGTAATCATCATTTACGTATGTATAGGCTCAGAGCAAATTAACCCTCAGAAGTGTCTCAAATCCTTGTTGTGAAATTTTCCGAAAGGGGTTATACAAAATTTGGCTGGGTATTTCTTAAGCTAAGGACAGGCCCCTACCACCCACTTGGAAATGCACATATATGTTTTGAATTTGGGAGCAACGTTAGAATTTAGGGTTTATGATTTAACAGGGCCGGTCCTGACATTTTGATGGCCTGAGGCAAATAATTTAAATGTGGCCTCACATAAAAAAATCATATAATTGAACAAATTTATATATATATATATATATATATATATATATATATATATATATATAAATTAAACCCCTATATTAATGGTAATGCAAGGAAAAAAAAAAGTGTTCAATTCCAAAATAATTTTTCACTTAGAAATTGAAAAAAAAAAAAACAGAATATATTTAACTACAAAAGAAACCAATGAAAAAAGGACAAGTACATTAATATTCAATTTCAAAATATTCTTTCCATAGAAGCTGGAAAAAGAAGGAACAAAAAAGTTTAATTGCAAAGAAACTAAGACCAAAAAAAAAAAGACAAAAATGTGCAATTAAACTAATTAAGAAAAAGAAAAAAAAAGACAAAAAATAGGCCACTGTGTTTCGAACCTTGATGCTGCAAACAACAGCACATCTATGTTACCACTGCTCTAGCGTGGCCGCATTGTAATAGGGACGCGAAAACAAATTATATAATCATAAACAAATATATGTAAAATTAAAAAAAACTTTGCGGAGGCCCGTCGGAGAGTGGTGGCCTGAGGCGGCTGCCTCAGGCAGCAGCCCTCAGAGCCGGCCCTGTGATTTAAGAGCAACTCTAACAGGTTCTCCATATTTTGATTTTTCTCTATTTTAGGGAAAAATAAGTCTCTTTTGCTCCAACAGATTTCCTATAAGCAACTTCAACAGCTTCCCTATAATTTTTGTATAATAAGGAAGCAAAAGTTAAAGCTTTAGCATCTTTTTCTTCTCCAACTCCAACAGATTCCCTATTTTACAACAATCTCTAAAATCTCCATATTCTTCCTTAAAATTTTAGAGATTGCTGTAAATATAGGGACTTTGGTTTTCTCTTTCCTCACTTTCCCTAAAATATGGAAAGTTATAGGGAATCTGTTGGAGCAAAAAAGACTTTTTTTTTCCCTAAAGTGGAGAAAAATCAAAATATGGAGAAGCTGTTGGAGTTGCTCTAACTATCCCCATGTTAGGAACAGTGAGAAAAGAGAAAACGAAATTCCCTAAATTTACAGCAATCTCTAAAAATTTAAGGAAGATTATGGAGATTTTAGAGATTGCTGTAAAATAGAGAATATGTTGGAGTTCAGGATGAAAAATTGCTTAAAGCTTTGACTTTTGCTTCCCTATAATATAAAAAGGGCTAAATATTGGTTACTATCCTGTGGTTTATGTCCAAAATCAATTCAGTCCCTGGACTTCTAATTTCATTAAAAACACCCCTGCAGTTTCAATTTTGATCTAATTGGTCTAATTTGTTAATCTTCCGATAATTGAATCATTTAACTTGTTGACGTGGCTCATATATGGCCTATGTTTTATGATGTGGTGTTGAGGTGGCATGCATAGTCAATTTAGGAGTGGGTCTCACTATTAGAAATCTATCAAATAAAAAGTTTTTCATCAAATAATCCAACTATAAGTTGAACCTATAGCAGAATATTAACGAATTAGACATATTAGATCAAAATTGAAAGTACATGGATGTTTTTGATGAAATTAGAAGTCCAGGGACTGAATTGATTTTAGACCTAAACCACAGGGTAGTAACCAGTATTTAGCCCATATAAAAATTATAGGAAAACTGTTGAAGTTGCTCTAAGTAATATATTTAATGGATCTCTATATATAGGTGTTTCGATCTCTTCCACGCAAATTTGTATGGTATACGTTTACATTTAATTTCTAAAACCAGTGCAAGGGTGAATGTATGCGCAAAGAGAGTGAGAGTCTGACAGGAAGTGCTAGATAGAGCACGATTTGTTCGTGACTCACCAACGACTATACACCGCAATTATGTCGATTCACTAATTACAGGGAATGTTAGATTAGAAACACTAATAATCATCACCGTCATCATCCACAGAGCCATTTCATTTTCTTCTTAATTCGTTACGTCTAAACTACTCAAACAAAATATCTGCATACAGAAGATCGTAATCAGTTAGCTAGATTTATGTGCATGCTTAATTACTTAATTAATTCGCGTAATTACTTAATTAGTTCAGTAATGTTAATCACAGCCAATAACGTACAGCCAATGTACGTTGATCCCATATATTCTCGATGACCTGGATTGGTTATTGTAGCTAGGTCATATGAAGTTTGGAACTTCTACTTATAATATGTTTCATGTATATACTGCATGCGCTACTAAAATTAGGTTCTTCTTCCATAAGTAGGAGCTTATTTATAGTCCATGCGCCAGCAAGGAAGCAACTATATATGCTTATAGAAAACAACTATAATTATAACATGCCGATTTTGGTTTATATATCATAATGTTCTTCCATAATTAACGCAGCAAAAAAAAAAGAAAAAAAAAGGGAGATATGAATACAATAATGATCATCTAGAAAAAGATGTAGTGAAGTATGATTGTGACGCATTAATCAATCGCACACGGCACTATACTAGTCTAAAGGAGAAAAGGGCAAGATTGAATTGAATGATGATCGGGGGTAGCTAATCAAGGTGTAACTTTGTCAAAATGTGACATTGTCTCTTTGTCCTTTACACTCATGTTTGATCAGTAAGGAGTCCATGCGACCGAGCTTTCGTAGTAGGATACCCACATGATTAACTTAGGATAATAAAAAGAATTTGTATAAAAAAAAAAAATTCAGAACAAATAAACTGAAAGAAAAAAAGCATGCAAGAGCTCCATCATAGACTTAAAGCAAAATCAAACCCTAAACTTTTAACAAAAAAACAAGGGAAATTTCATCCATAAAGGGTACTAATTTTATCCCATGATGACCAAAAAGAGGGGTCCAATCAGAGAGATATACAGGTAATGGGGTGCCTTAAGAGGTGGGTGACCAACATTGCCTTGTATCTATTGGGTTATGTCATCCACCAAAGGCCACTGTGTGTAATTGTCTAGTGCTCCAAGGAGACCAGACATGGTAAAAGCAAATCGCAGCATGCAGCTTCCTACTGCAGTCTTCCTAGTCGACCTTGCTTTGAAAAGAAGGCTCAGATGGCCCTTCTTTTTTCGTAAAGATATATTTCTGGTGTGTGACCATTCGTGTCGATCTAGTGCTCCAATATAAAATGATACCTAACTGGCTAACTCATCGCCAAAGTCTCCAGTGATAAGTGATGGAGGAGGCATTTAGAAGAATATTCTACTGGAAGATTCTAATGCACGGTGAATATTAGAAATGCCCTTAGAAATATTATCCTGGAGTCATTGTGCAGTAGTAAAAGGGGTGTAACGACAATGCAAGAAGGCTTCATTGGAGCTGCTCAACAAGGTCCGTGTTATGGCTCATTAAAAAGATGTCACATTCGGTGTATAGAGAGTTAATGTTTTACACCATAGCAAGTGCAATACGCCTTACGTGACACTCTAAAAAAGACTGGTTTTCATTGGTGTCAAAATGAAGATTAGAGTCTCGATGAAATTCAAAGGCCAAAATAAGTCCTTAAACAGAACGGAAGCAATTCTTTCAACTTTTCAAGTTTGGGCTCTATCTCAGAAACAACACACACAAACTTTGGCGAGACATCGACAATTGGAATTGGATTTTCATATGTTATGAGGGAATGGTTAGAGTCCCGGTGAAACTGAACACAAAATCTTACAATCGCGGGTGAAAAGTAATTCTTTTTTATTTTATCTAGTTAAAGTCCTTACCTAGCTAGGTCATTAGCTGGACTGTTACTTTCACTACGCTTGCTAGCAGTAGCAAGTGAAAGGCCAACCCCCGCAATCATACTCCCAATTACAAATGAATTGGAGAGCTGAACAGCAACCTACAAGCTAATTGATGTTGTTAAAAAACCCTTCAAGTCTTTAATTGATCTAAAGTGCAGCCCAACCTAAACTTATGGGCCTTATCATATAGATCTCTCAAGGCTTCTTTTTCCATTTTGATAAGGTTTAATTTCCAGGAGGCAGTAGGATCAGAGACCAGGACAGAGATCCATGGTCATTGCCAAATGTCGTTGAACTATTCGAAGAACCAAGTTCCCGTAAGGCAGAACCAACCAAAAGTATGGAGGAGGCTCTCGGCTAGGGTTTATGTATATTATACAAACCGAAAGTCGTGAACCTTTCCAAGGCTTAACTTGCTGGATTTCTTCTTGATAATCACGTACAGTACTCGCAACCAGGTACAAGTACAAGCAGTGATATGAAATTAAGCAGCAGAATGCGAATATATATATATATATAATTAACTGGAGCTAGAGCTAGAGATCCATTCATGTGAAGCACGAAGCACGGACCCTATCAGAGGGATCGAGCAACGATGAGCCTTGCATGTGCCTGGAACTGCGCATGCATTAATTAATTGAACAATGAGAAACTCGATCAGTGCTTCTGCTTCTGAGTTCTGAGTGTTCTGAGGCAGAGAAGCGCTGAAGCTAGCTGCAGTTATTGAAGTTGAAGATGATAGTTCAACCCAAGTTAATAATTTCAGTAATCGGTTTCTTATCCATCCATAATAATCAAACAACGATAAGTACAAGAGCTTTCGAAGTATCTCCTATATATTTCGAATTTGTCCACCACTAAGGATCGATCCCATTCAATTCTTATCGGGAAACACCGGTGAAAAAATGTTTAAAATAGGGCATACCGTAGGCATATCGTCAAAGAAAGGAAAAAATGCGATAAAAAAACATTTTACTTAATTAATAGGCAGTAAAAATTATATTTTGCAGGAGATACACCCAAAGCACGTTAATTCGTTAAACGCCATTATACCAACACTATGTATATGAAGTTAACAACTTCATTTGTAATAGAAGGTAATGAAGAAAATGAAAAAGAAAAAAAATGAAACATATATATAGGTGCAACCTCTCACACTATGCACTTCGGAAACAAACAAACCAAAGATTTGATTAAAGAGACAGCTCCAAAAGATAAAATTGTTAGAGATCATAAACTAATGAAAATTATATACGTCAGGCTAACAACTTATAAGTTAAGGGGAAGAGGGATCTTAATCATTATTCTAAAGGGTTTAAACATTCTTGGACAGTTGGAAAATGAGTTATACATGTAAGTCAATATATTATGTGGCAGAAAGTTATGAAAGGAATAAGAATATAATCAAAACCCTTTGTGAGAACACACATTTGCAGGTACATACAAAATACAAAGACAGCTAATAGCAAGTTTATTATAGAAGACAGCTATATTGATTAGCCAGCTAGCTAGCTCGATCAGTTCTTGATGGAATAATACAATGCAAATCAAGGGTTTAGGGTCAGAGACTTTTATATATTAGATTAATTATGTACGTACATGATAACCAACCTGAAGAGGAAGAGTATCAAATTAAGGTTCGTTAAATCATTTATCATTTGTGCGTTTAATCATTGGGTGGTGGATGCTATTATGGCTGGATGTATATGGTTTATGGAGGTTTTTTTAAAAGTTTACCTCCTAACAAAAACAACAAACGAATCTTATTTATTGAATTAAATTGTAAGAATTTGTTGATCGAGTACGTTCTTATTTGTTTAATGCGTCACTATATTTGTCTTGATCCAATGTCCTAGCTAGCATATGAACTTCATGCCCTCCTAATTGGATTCGAGTCTTTCGATCTCTACCAATTTTGATGGAGCTACATATGATGGTTGTTCTGCCAAACTTTCGAATGCACAACGTTGACCAATTAATGAAGCTAGTATTTAGTTGTTCGTACACCGAAAGTGATATAAAATTCGTCAGTTGAAATTCGATAATAAAATGATGGGTTAAATACTTGTTACTCCTCAAACTTTTCCCTGAAAAACAATTTAGTCCCTCGCCTTTGAAATTAAACTGGATAGTCCTTATTCTCTCTAATTCTCGCACAACAAGTCCAAAATGATCCAAAATGACTATTATGCCCCTCATTTTCTATTATTATTTTTATTTTTATTTTTTTCTCTATTTTTTTAAATTTTTCTCCCCTTTTTTTATACTCTCTCTCTCTCTCTCTCTCTCTCTCTCTCTCTCTCTCTCTCTCTCTCTCTCTCTCTCTCTCTCTCCCTCTCCCTCTCTCCTGGCCGCACGGTCTATAGGAATTTCCAGTTCTTACAGTCCCAATATCCAATCATACCTGCATATGAAGATCGAGAAGATGAAGATTTGTAACAACAGCTCTAACAATACTTTCCCTAGCTGAAGCAAACTCTTGCCTATCCCAAAGTGTGAGAATTGCAATAATGGATTGCGAAGCCCACTCAGGCTTCCCACCAGGAACATCAGCCAATCGGAAACACCGTGGCCCTGAAACTCTCCACCGGCAAAACCAACGACCTCGCCATTAGAGCACTCCGCTTCTTCCAGACGAAGTCCACCATTGAAGAGACCCAATTGGATCGAATCGCAAGCGAATTCTCACTATCTATCAACTTATCTCCGGCGAGTCTGCTCATCCTTTTGGTATCGAACTCCTGAAACAACCGCCCCACCGACTCGAACCCTACCTTCGAAACGGCGTCGGAGCAGTCGAGCATGTTCTGGCCGATCCGGCCCCACCAGCCGAAGACCTTATCCAGCAGATTGACATTGTTCTCACACAGAGTCACGAGATTGTCAAGTGCGAGAATGCACCCCATCGTCTCGGTGATCGCGAACCGAAGGTTATCAGACGGCGAGTCGAAGCAGTTGTTGATCTCCTTCTTGGTGTCGGAGATGAGCTTGGGGAGGCGGTAGGAGGGGATGGCGGCGAGGATCGAGACGGCGGCGACGCTGACGTCAGGGTCGGGGAAGTCGAGATCGGTGAGGATGCCGGTGCAGACGGTGTTCCAGAGGTCGACGGTGAGGCGCGTGGAGCGGATGAGGTCGAAGGCGAGCTTGTTGCAGACGGCGGAGGCTGGGGAGGCGACGATCTCTTCGACGACGGACTTGGCGATGACGGAGATGTCACGGCCGGCAGCGGATTGCTGAAGGGAGAGAGAGAAGGACGCGCAGCCAGGAGAGAGGGGGAGAGAGAGAGAGAGAGAGTATAAAAAAAGGGGAGAAAAATTTTAAAAATAGAGAAAAAAATAAAAATAATAATAAAAATAGAAAATGAGGGACATAATAGTCATTTCTGATCATTTTGGACTTGTTGTGCGAGAATTAGAGAGAATAAGGACTATCCAGTTTAATTTCAAAGGCGATGGACTAAACTGTTTTTCAGGGAAAAGTTTGAGGAGTAACAAGTATTTAACCCTAAAATGATATAGCGAGCAGCAGCAGATGAAGTAAATTAAATTAAGGAGTCGGTTTATACTTGAGATCAACGAGCCCCATAGTTCAAGTTTAGTTAGATTAAGACGGGACAATTGAGATGAAGCTCAAGCCGTAAGCAATTGATTTTAGAAGGCAACATTCTTTTTAACTCTTTAATAATACGAAGTGGTCAGACAGCCATGTTTGATAATTAGTTCAGAACTCAGATCGTTAATGCGGATCACGTTATAGTTGCAATTTTAAATGTAATTACTAATCATCGTCTATTTTAATGATGCTCGGAGTCAAATTTCATGTACATGCTTCTACTATAATATATGCTTGTGTACTTCAATGATGCAACTTTGCTTCAACGTGCAATAATAATTAATAAGTTAAACCCGCCATTAATCAATCATGTTGGTCATTATGTAAGACAGTAAGAGCAAAGCAGAAAACCCTACTTTCAAATAGAATCACCCTCGAGTTATTTAGGTGAAGATTTAGAATCATTAATACCCTACTTTCATTGTTTAGTAGTTCACCAACAAGAGAATGGTTACTTGCAAATTGATGATTGTTCAATTTGGATCCAAGCTCCTATCCATCTGGATCCAAGCTCATGGCCTCCAACGGGGCCAAATGACAACTGAAAATGCCCACCTTCTTGGTGCAACTGCTGGTACTGTCCTGGAGGTGGAAAACCCCAATGTTGTCAACTGTTGGAGGGGCTTTCTCCGTTTTCGTGTTTCCATCGACTCTAGGCACCCAATCACTCCGGGGGTCTGGATCCATTGTGGATCACGTCCACCTATATGGGTTGAGTTCAGGTATGAAAGAATATCTTTGTTTTGCTATAATTGTGGTCGACTTGGTCACAGTGCTAGGTTCTGCAATCATGAACGCCACCCTAGAGCGGAGACAATGGGTGTTTGGATGTTGTCCTCGGCAGCTCGACGCCTTATTGTTACCCCTTCTGAGGGAGAACAGGGTTGGGACCGCTTTCAACGTCAGAACTTTCAGAATCGACAAAATCGCTGGGCTTTTTCGGACCCCCCAACCCCTGTCACTAACCACCTGCTGCAAACAACCGATCTGATGGTGCCGGAGGTCCCTCGCAACAGAGGAGCCCTGATTATCTCCGAAATCTCTCAGGAGAACTCTCCCATTCCTTCCCCACCAGCAAATCACATAAATAGAGGCACTGTAATCATCTCTGAACTATCCATGGATGCTCCTCTGCCAAGAACATCACCGGTCCATCCACCATGCTGCACCTGCAAGACAACAACTCCAACCTCCCTTTACAAAGGGAAAGGGAAAGCCCCTCTTGTCGAAGATCCTGCCCCTCATATGGAATCTGAATCTGAACATCACATGCATTCAAGCCCTGGTCCTTCTTCTTTCCCTACCCTTGGTCCTTCAGGTGAACTCTCAATGGGAAGGACTCACTTTTTCTTCGATACAAACACAAATGACTTCATTCCCATAACCCAAGATACTCAACTTTACCCGTCACAATCCTCAATCCAAACCCAATCTGCTCCCCTTCATACCTCTCCCCAACATTCCACACACCCCCAGAATCTGGTACCTCCATCGGACCTTTTTCTTTCTACCCCAGGAAACTCATTGAGGCCCTCTTCACCTCTAACATCCACTGTTCCACACTCACCGACCCACTCTGATAACTCCATCACTGGGATTGCAACGTTTCTGGATCGTCTTCGTCTCAAGAGACAAGCTGAAGAGGCAGCCCTCTCTTCCACTCCTCTGGTCAAAAAGCAAAAGATGAGATCTCTATCGTGCCTTACTGATGGCATTTCCACACTGACAACCCCTCCTCCCCCTGTTTCTACCACTAGACCCTGCCCTTCATTGTCCATTGGTGTTCGGGGTCGGGGACGTGGGCGCGGTGGCCGGATTCGCGGAGGTCGGAGTCGGGCCCGGGCCCGGGAGGCCCCCTCTGATTTCATTTCAGAGCCTCTCCCCATTCAACAGCGAGAATCCTTTCTCAAGGACACTTTGTCGACACCAGAGGGACTCTTTG
Organism: Rosa rugosa; assembly: GCF_958449725.1. NCBI lineage: Eukaryota > Viridiplantae > Streptophyta > Magnoliopsida > Rosales > Rosaceae > Rosa > Rosa rugosa. The sequence continues at coordinate 54,372,703 of NC_084822.1, read as the reverse complement.
CTGTTCAAAGCATCATGGCGGAAACTTTCCAAGCTGTGCTCCATCCTCTTGATTTGAGTATCCCTGCTTTTCAAACTATGGCTCCTCCATTAGCTAATTCAGCCTTGGAGCACTTCCCGCACTTTCCGATGCGCGACCTACTTCAGATCATCTCAGAACCACATCCTTTCCAGAACCTCCATCATCTCGAAGATCCTCCTTCTTCTTCAGGTGGAGCTGCACATGAAACTGATCATCCCCATGATCTCGGCACCGGTGGCTGGCCAGATGCAGCCACGGGGTCACCATGAGGCTACTATCTTGGAATTGTCAGGGTCTAGGGGCTGACCTGACTGGGAAACATCTGAAACGTTTGATTAAACGTAACAGCCCCTCCATGCTTTTTCTAATGGAAACTCGTCAGAACGAATCCACCATCCTATCTTGGAAAAAGACATTGAATTTTGACCATGTTTACGTGGTTGACCCGGTGGGTCAGAGCAGTGGTGGGCTAGCTCTGTTTTGGGACAACTCTGTCCAAGTCTCCAGTATCACAAGCACGCATAACTATATTTCTACTTCTGTACTTTCTGTTGCGGACTCTTTCCTTTGTAATATCTCTTGGATGTATGGGAACCCCCACTCTAATCAAAAAAATGCTTTCTGGCGTTCTGTTTACACTGCTTTCTCTCCCAGATTAATTCCTTGGTTGTGTTTAGGGGACTTCAATGAAATTTTGTGGCTCCATGATAAGTGGGGAGGTTTACCTCAACCAAGATGGAGGCTGAACCTCTTTCGGGAGTTCCTCTCACACACTGAACTTTCTGATCTCCAGTTTCAAGGCCCAGACTACACTTGGTTCTGCATCCAACATGGCAGAATCGTCATCAAAGAGAGATTGGACAGGGGGTTGGCAAATAATTCTTGGATCGCTGCCAAACCCTGTTCTCAGATCTTTCACTTACCCAAACTCGGATCTGATCATCGTCCAATTCTTTTCGATACCTCTCCCCCGGAGGTCAAAGCCCCTCATGTGTTTCGGTTTGAACACCTATGGACCTCCCATCCAGACAGCTTCCAGGTGGTCTCCTCCAATTGGTCCACTACTCCAACAACATCTGCATCCCAAACTTGGGAAGATAACTTGAATCGGTGCAAGTCTTCACTTACCACATGGGCCTCTAATACTTTTCCAAACTTTGCAAAGAAAGTCTCCACCGACACCCAGTTGATTCAAGACATCCTTCAGTCTGACCAAACTGACCAAGTTGACCAACCATGCGCGCAAGAGTCCATCCGTCAGGCATCTGACAATATCCTGTCCTTGTGGTCCATTGAGGAGTTGTATTGGAAACAGAGATCTCGTGTTTCCTGGTTAGCTCATGGGGACGCAAACACACGCTTTTTTCACCAAACCACCCTCATGAATCGACGCCAAAACAAAATTCTCCGGCTCAATGATGGCAATGGCAGTTGGTTAACTAAGGAAACTGAAATTGTGTCTCATCTTACTCAATACTTCAAGGATATTTACACGGGTTCCCCCCTACTCTTGTGGATGAGGTCCTCCATTTTGTGGACCCGGTCGTTACCTCGGTGATGAACGATGCTCTTTTGGCTGACATCTCCCTCATTGATGTTCATCAAGCTGTCTTTGAGCTGGGAGCTCTTAAGGCTCCTGGCCCGGACGGCTTCTCAGGAACTTTTTATCAAGCTTATTGGGATATTGTCAAGGATATTGTTCTCAATGCTTCTGGCCAAATTCTTACTACTGCCTCTATTCCTGAGTCCTTCAATTGTACGTATATTGCCCTGATCCCTAAGGTGGAAGTCCCACAATTGGCTTCTCATTTCCGCCCAATTGCTCTCTGCAACTTTGCTTACAAAATCCTAACCAAGATCATCTCCAATCGGTTGAAACCTTTTATGCCCGATCTTATATCTAAAAACCAATCTGCCTTTGTCACTGGGAGACAGATACAGGACAATATTTTGGTGGCCCATGAGATGTTTCACCATCTTAAGCTCCTGAAGGGTGCACAAGGTGGAGAGTTTGCCTTGAAATTGGACATGAACAAGGCTTATGATCGTGTGGATTGGGATTTCCTTCGTTTGGTCATGCTTAAAATAGGTTTTCACCCCACTTGGGTAAAGTTAGTAATGTCCTGTGTCACTACGGCATCTCTTGCCATTATTGTCAACGGTGCTCCGGGAAAGAAATTCAAGCCAACTAGAGGCCTTCGACAGGGAGATCCTCTCTCTCCTTTTCTTTTCCTTTTCATTAATGATGTTCTCTCATCAATGATAAGGAAAATCTGCTCTAACAACCTCCTTGATGCAATAAGGATTGGAGTTAATGGTCCTTTGGTGAGTCACCTGTTCTTCGCTGATGACTCCATTTTTTTCCTCAAGGCAACCCCCTACAACTGCGAGGTCCCTTCTTGACACTCTCAATAGCTACTGCTCTGCCTCAGGTCAGTCGGTAAATCACCAAAAATCGTCACTATTCTTCAGCCCAAACACCTCTCCGGATGTGGTTCTGCACATTTCCTCCATTCTTGGCATGGGGGCTGTGTTAGACCCGGGAAGGTATTTAGGGCTACCCACAATCTGGGGACGATCAAAGGTTTCAGCTCTCTCTTATGTTAAAGATTCAATTGAGAAAAAGATCTCGGGTTGGCATCAGTCCTCTTTGTCCCATGCTGGAAAGGAAACTTTGATAAAATCAGTCGCCCTAGCTGTCCCAGCCTACCCTATGATGGTCTTCAAATTCCCTGTCTCTCTCTACAATCAGATCAACTCATCTCTGGCCAACTTCTGGTGGGGAACCTCGGCAACTAAAGGCATTCACTGGAAGAGTTGGACCCTTCTTGGCCTCTCCAAGCCTGATGGAGGGATGGGGTTCCGTAACATTGCGGATTTTAACTTGGCTCTGCTATCTAAACAAGCTTGGCGGTTACACTCCAATCCCGATGCTTTGTGGGTGAGGGTCCTAAAGAATCGCTATTTTCCAAACTCGTCCTTTTGGGAAGCGGCAAAGGGTTCTTCTCCATCATGGGCTTGGTCTAGTATTCTTGAAGGTCGGTCTCTTGCTTCGGCTGGATCTTTATGGTGTATTGGGTCGGGAACCTCTGTCAACCTTTGGAAGGATAACTGGATCCCCAATCTGCCTAATTTCAACTTGAGAACTCACCCCACACCCAATGATTCAAATCGACTGGTGGCTTCTATTATTGACAGAGACACTCATACTTGGAATCTCACTACTCTACAATCTGCCCTCCCGGTAGAGACCATCAATGCCATTCAAGCTACATCTTTTGGCTCCTCTACTGATCCGGACCGCTTAATTTGGTCTGCCAATCCATCGGGCACATACACGGTTCATTCTGGATATAACTTTCTGGCCAAATCCTCCATTCCCGCTCTCTCTGCTCACCCTCATCAGTCTCATATTGTTTCTCCGCTGGTCTGGAAGTGGATCTGGTCTGTACGCGCTCCCCCCAAGGTTAAACATTTTTTATGGCGGGCTACATTGATAGACCCAAGTTGGGAGGAAAGAAGAGAAAGCAAGGAAAATTAAGTAAACTGCATATTCATCTCTGTCCCAAAGCTGGTAGCAAATACAGAATATAAAGGGACAAGGCCAGAGTGTATTCTGGAACAGTAAATACAACTGACTACTCTCTAATACAAATCAAATGGTCAACAAAATAGAGAGAATGAACAGAAAAAGGGGACAACCTAACAAGTCCCTCCCCCTTGAGATGTGGTCTGTCCTCAGGCACAAAAGGAAGGAAAACGTTGCTTGATGGTGTGAGCTTCCTCCCAAGTGGCATCTTCGGCAGGAAGACCAGCCCATTGTACAAGCCATTGTGTGACATTCCTCTTCTTTTGGTGCACTACAGCCATGTCGAGGATCCGGTCCGGCTGCCATAACAATTCCCCTTGATCATCAAAGTCTGGTAATGAGGTAGTGAGTGGTGTGCCCTCACCGATACGCTTTTTGAGGAGTGAGACATGAAATACTGGATGAATGCGCCAGGGAGCTGGCAGGTCAAGTTTGTATGCCACCTTGCCAATCCTACTCTTGATGAGGAAAGGACCGTAATATCGAGGAGAGAGCTTGTGGGAGGGTCGCTTTACTAGGGAACGCTGACGATATGGTTGTAACTTGAGAAAAACCCAATCACCAACAGTGAATTCCCTTTCTGTCCTGTGAAGATCAGCTTGGGTCTTCATCCTATTTTGGGCAGCAACCATGTGATCCTTGAGTAGTTGGAGTAGGACATCACGATTTTGAAGAGCATGATCCACTGCCTGCACCGAAGTGGAACCAGGTACATACATGGAAATAGAGGGAGGTGGTGTGCCATAGACAGCTTGAAATGGTGTCATGCGAATGGTGGAATGGTAAGTAGAGTTATACCACCACTCGGCCCAGTGGATTAAGTCAGACCATGATGCTGGTTTATCAAGCACAAAACAGCGTAGATAATGTTCCAAAGAGCGGTTAACCACCTCCGTTTGTCCATCCGATTGAGGATGATAAGCGGAGCTATGGCAGAGATTAGTACCTTGCAGTTTGAAGAATGCTGTCCAGAAATGGCTGAGGAATACCGGATCACGATCACTGACAATGGACTTTGGCATGCCATGGAGGCGGAATACCTCCTTCATAAACACTTCAGCAATATGAGTGGCAGTGTAGGGATGGGAAATGGGAATGAAGTGACCATACTTGGAGAGTCTATCTACCACAACCAAGATAGCATTTTTTCCATCCGAAGGGGGCAACCCATCAATAAAGTCCATCGAAATATCGAACTAGCAATTGTCTGGGATCGGAAGTGGCTGAAGCAATCCCGGCGGTCGAATCGTCTCATAAGTCTGCCTTTGACATTGGTCACAGTGAGCAATGAAGGATTTGACATCCTTGCGTATTCCCGGCCATGCAAAATTGCGAGAAAGGCGTAAATAGGAACGCAAGTACCCGGAGTGACCCGCTTGCAATGAAGAATGGAATTCGTGGAGTACCCTTGTACGCCAATCAGAGGAGGCCGGAACAAAGACTCTATCTTTGTACATCAGACGATTGTTGACCCAACTAAAACCCTTCTTGGATTTAATTCCCTGTTGTAAATTAGCAATAATCGACTGAGCTTCAGGGTCCTTTAGACAAACCTGATCGATCTGATGAAGGGAGTCAAACACTGGAGCCGATAGTGCCTGAATGGTGCACATTTCGTGTTTGCGGGACAGCAAATCTGGTACCTTGTTCAAGGAGCCCGGACGATATTCTATGGTGTAGTTGTAACCCATCAATTTGGCAAGCCATTTTTGCTGCGAAGGAGTAGATATCCGTTGATTAAGCATGTGCTTGAGAGTTTGATGATCGGTAATGATGGTGAATGTATTGCCCAGAAGATATGGCCTCCATTTTTCCACGGCATGAAGGATTGCAAGCATCTCTTTGTCGTAAACCGAAAGCAATTGGTTGCGAGGAGATAAGGGCTTGCTGAGGAAGGCGATTGGATGCCGGTGCTGAGAGAGAACTGCGCCGATACCTAGACCACAGGCATCGGTCTCCACCATGAAGGGTTGGGTGAAATCCGGCAATTGCAATACTGGGGCTGAGGTGAGGGCGATTTTCAGCTCCATGAAAGCTTGCTCGGCGGCTGGGTTCCATTGGAAGCTGTCAATTTTGAGGAGTTCGGTGAGAGGCTTTGCCTTGATGCCATAGTGTCGTATAAAACGACGGTAGTAGCCAGTGAGGCCGAGAAAGCCACGTAAGGCTTTGGGGTTTGTGGGTTTAGGCCAGTCAGCTATAGCTTGAATCTTTGTTGGGTCAACTGATACACCTGCAACAGATATTACATGGCCCAAGTAATCCACCTTGTCTTGACCAAATGAGCACTTGGACAGTTTAACGTGTAGGTGATTGGCCCACAATATCTTGAACACCTCTTCAAGATGAAGAATATGGGAGATTAAGTCACGGCTATAGACTAAGATGTCATCGAAGAATACCAAAACACTCTTTCGTAACAATGGTTTGAATACTTGGTTCATTAGAGCTTGAAAGGTGGAGGGAGCATTGGTGAGGCCAAAGGGCATGACGACGAATTCAAAATGGCCTTCATGGGTCCTAAAAGCCGTTTTGGCAATATCTTCTTCATTCATGCGGATTTGATGATATCCCGATCGCAAGTCCAATTTGGAAAAATAAGTGGCACCATGAAGTTCATCCAATAACTCATCCACAACCGGGATGGGAAAACGATCCTTGACTGTTGCTTCATTCAAAGAGCGGTAGTTAACGCAAAAACGCCATGTACCCTCCTTTTTTTTCACCAATAGGACGGGTGAAGAAAACGGGCTACAACTAGGGCGGATCAACCCATGGGATAACATATCCGCAACTTGGGCCTCTAACTCGGCTTTTTGGGAGTGTGGGTATCGATAGGGTCTTACATTGATGGGACTTGTATTGGGTAGCAGTGGGATTTTGTGATCAATGGCCCTTGGAGGTGGTAAGTCTACTGGTGGAGCAAAAATGGGTTGAAATGTGGACAAAAGGGTTTGAATGAGTGGGTGGTGGACTATGGGTTGTGTGGTTATTGGGCTAGGGGTTGATTGGGCTAAAGGATCCCACTGATCAGATGTAAGTAAAGCCAATAAGTCGGGTTGAGCAGGAGGATGTGTGCGATTGGTTTTCCCTCTGAGAATGTGATATCGGCCATCAGTGAAAAAGGCCATGATCTTCTCCTGGAATTGCCACCCGATCAAGCCAAGAGTATTAAGCCATGGTGCTCCCAACACCATGTCGCAGCCTGCTACCTGAAGGAGGAGGAATGGGCCGGTGAAAGAATATCCTTGGATCAAGACAGTGACATTCGGGGCCGTGCCGGATGGAGAGAGAGACTCGCCGGAGGCTGAAGTGAATCGGAGTCCGGACGGTGCTTCGGTGGAAAGACCCAAAGACTGAGCTAGTTGGGGACTTAAGAAGTTTGAAGCTGCACCGCAATCTATGAATACCATAATAGGTACAGTGTTAATGGTACCTTCAATTTTCATTACTTCTCCCACAGTGCTTGTGGTAATTGCATGTAATGGGTATGGTTCTTCTGGGAGTGGTTGTGGGTCCTCCAAGATGGGGTTGCAGTCATGGAACTCGGGGGTGTCCGAGGTCTCATCATTGGGAGTGGGTGGGGAAGCTTCGAGGATGGCTAAGAATGGGCGTTTACAAATGTGGGTGGGGGTGTATTGTTCATCACAGTTGAAGCACATTCCCTTGGACCTGCGTTCACGTTGTTCTGATGTTGTCAGAATGCGAGTGGGGCGGTGGGTAGTGTTTCGGTTTGGTTGAGGGTTTTGTGGTGGAGTGGTTTGTGTTAGGTTGGTTGGTGGGGAGTTGTTGTGGGGACGGTAAGGGAGTGAAAGAGTGGTGGAGTATGGCTGAACACTGTGGAATCGAGATGACTGTGACCAATTGCTTGGGCGTGAAACCCGGTTTGTGTGGAATTCATTGTAGGAGTGGTTGTCTGACACTTTGGCCTCATAACACCTTGCTAGTCGTTTTGCCTCCGTCACGGTGGTAGGATTGAGAGCGACGACGTCGTGTCGGAGCGCGGGTTTCAGACCGCCCAAGAAGATGGGGAGGAGGTGGTCATCTGTCCATTCTGGTGCGCGACAGGCTAATTTAGTGAACGCTGTGATGAAGGCATCGACTGTGGAGGTTTGTTGCAGGTGAGAGAGCGCTGTTTTGAAGTCGTAATTCGAACCCGCACCGAAATGAGCAAGGAAGGCTGGTACGAATTGCTCCCAAGTGATACATGGATTTCGTTGTTCAAACGAATTCATCCAGACACATGCGTCGGTTCCGAAGTGTAAAGCTGCAATAGAGACCCGTTCCGATGGTGGAATCCTATGAGTTCTCAAATATCGCTCTGCTAGAGCAATCCATCCTACGGGGTCTTCGCCGTTGAAGCGAAGTAAGTCGATTTTTGGTGGTCTGAAGAATGGGGGTTCATGGTATGGTTGATAGATTTGATATCTGGGAAAGATGTTGGTGGTCGAAAATGGGACATTGAATTCGGGTAAAGTCATATGGGTTTGGTTTGTGGTGGTGTTGGAGTTTGGAAGAAGTGTGTGATGATGGAAGGAAGTAATAGTGGAGTAATTCGGAGGTGCAGAAGAGTAGGTTGGAGGTGTGTGTGGGGAAGAGAGTTGGTGTGTAGCGAATTGGGTAGTGAGGGAAGGAAAAGTAGTACCTTCGATGGTTGGCGGTGGTATAGACCCAAAGGTGATGGGTGGTAGATTGGCCGGTGTGAGGGGTGGTGGGGGAAGAGTAAACGATGAGGCTGAAGATGGAGTGGATGGGGTTGTGGAGTGTAGGGGTTGATGTCGTCCGGCGAGAGCTTGCACCAAGGTGTTTTGTAAAGCAGCCATTTGGGCCGCGATACGATTTTGGAAAGCTGTATGATTGTGGTTCATGGAATCCATGGATTGATGGAACTGGTCCTGCAGAAGAGCTAGTGAGTGATGAAATTCGGCTCTTTGTAAGGGTTCAGATTCATCAGTTGGTGGATAGGAGGAAGATGCGAGATTTGTGAAATGTGGTGGAGAGGGTGGTGGTTGAACAAAGGCGGTGGAGATTGGGGTGGAGGAGGGAGCAGAAGCTTGCACGGTTCGAGCCATGCTTTGATACCAGTTGATAGACCCAAGTTGGGAGGAAAGAAGAGAAAGAAAGGAAAATTAAGTAAACTGCATATTCATCTCTGTCCCAAAGCTGGTAGCAAATACAGAATATAAAGGGACAAGGCCAGAGTGTATTCTGGAACAGTAAATACAACTGACTACTCTCTAATACAAATCAAATGGTCAACAAAATAGAGAGAATGAACAGAAAAAGGGGAGAACCTAACATACATCTAATGCTCTAGCAACAAATCGAAATCGTCACCACAGGCATCTATCTCTTTCTCCGCTGTGCACCTTCTGCAATTCCCACCCGGAGACTACTGAGCACATCTTGTTCCTATGCCCGTGGACTCTCCAGGCCTGGTTCTCTCACCCGTTCTCCTACCAAGTCAATCAACAGTCTATCACCACTTTGGATGCATGGCTTCTGGGCATTTTTGGAAAGGATGGTCGCTTTGGACCTACGGACCCATCTTTCCCAACTCATGTGGCCTTCTTACTCTGGTACATTTGGAAACACAGGTGTGACTGCATCTTCAACCACTCACCGCCTAACCCAGTGGCTGTGTCTGCAAAAGCTTATACTGCAGCAATGGAGTTCCTTCGAATCCCCCCTTCTCTGCAACCTCCAAAGCACTCCCTCCATTATCACTCCACTGGAACCCCTCACCCTTGGGTACCCCCTCCTGTTGGGAGGGTAAAGATCAACACTGATGCAGCTTGGGATTCCTCTTTGAATTCTGGGATTGCGGCAATTGCTCGGGATTCTTCCGGAAACCTTATTGGTGGCTCAGCTAGAAGCACCCTTGCTTCTTCTCCTCTGGCTGCGGAAGCTCAAGCTATTTCTCTTGGGCTCGAACTAGCTATCTCTCTCTCCCTTTCTTCTTTTCAGCTTGAATCAGACTCCCTTGTGCTGATTTCGGCCCTTTTGAACCCACTTTCGACGGTGGACTGGACTGCTTCGAACAACATAGCACATATTCGTGTTCAAGGTGGTCTTTTCCATCGTGTTAACTGGCTCTGGTCCAGTAGATCAGCCAATGCGGTAGCAGACCTGGTTGCGTCGCTGGCTAAGCGCAGGGTGTGCCCGGATGATTGGCCCTCCAATCCTCCTCCCTCCCTAATGCGAATCCTTCTTTTTGATGCTGTAACAGATTCCCCTTAGGTGTTTTGTCTCCTTTGCTTTTCTTCTGTTGTAATTTGTTTGCCTTTTTGGCTTTGCAATGGAAGTCCACATTACCAAAAAAATGGTATAATCATTAGACAAAAATCTAGAATCATTACTCTATTTTGAGTTTTTAGTATATACTAACGAGAGAATAGTTATGGAGCGGACTTTATGATATGTAAAATTGACGCACAGTTCAAACTGTATATATATTAGGTGAAGATTTACAATTCATATTCTCCTTTGAATTTTTAGTATACCCCAACATGAGGATGGTTCTAGTGCGGACTTTGCCAACTTGAAAACTTAATTCGTCTGCATTTTACCCGAGTCCTAAGGTCCGCTCCTCGACGTCGGGGTGTCTGTCATGAACAGAGAAAGAAAGAAGGAAAGATAAAGCTTAATTCCGTGAACGAACAATAGCATTACCTTCTCTTTCATTGGTCCTCCAAATGAAAATTCCCGTGAGGTTTTCTGAGAGAGTCGATGCCTCTAAAATACCTCAATTCAAGAAGTGGTTAAATGCTACAGTTGAATTGTACGAGGTCCCGTGAGTGTTAGTACCAGTCTGATTCACAAATCATAATCAGTGCTGGTTTGGTTTTAAGCAGTAAAGCTTTGAAAATCAAGGACAAAGAGAGGTGAGATATTTAAGTATTTAACTGATGCACAGGTCTGTATCAGTCCCGAGACTAGTTGATGAAAATAACAAACCTTATGATGGGTTAGTCCTAATTTATAAATACAAAAAGGGGACCATGAATATGAAATTATATATTATAGGAAAATGTACATAAAACAATTCATAATTCCAGAGGCCAACCACTATAAATTGAAAGCACCCATCTGAGATAGGCAAACACTCAACACAGAAGCAATTTACAAGGCACAAGGTTACATACACGGACTAGCTTACATTCACAATTTGCTTCAAGAATGAGCAACAGCACCACCATGGATTCAAAGAAGTCTAACAAGATCAGGGAGATTGTGAGGCTTCAACAGATTCTCAAAAAGTGGAGAAAGATCGCTAACTCGCCAAAAGCGAGCTCCAATACCATCAGCAGCAGCAACAAGAGCATCAAGTTTCTGAAAAGAACACTTTCTCTATCAGATAAAACAGGCAGTACCTGTGAAGCTTCTAACAATGCTCATGTCCCCAAAGGCTACCTTGCTGTTTGTGTTGGAGAAGAGCTCAAGAGATTCGTCATTCCAACAGATTATCTTGGCCGTCCTGCTTTTCAGTTTCTGCTGAGAGAAGCTGAGGAGGAGTTTGGGTTTCAACAGACCGGCGTTCTGAGGATTCCATGTGAGGTTTCTGTGTTCGAAGAGCTTCTGAAGATGGTGGAGGAAGATAGGGATACATTCTTCATGCAAGGATGCTATTCAGAAAGCCAGCTCAACTTTTACCACCCAGAAAGCCCAATGTGCAGATAATAGTTTGAATTTTTCTTTTCGGTACTGCTCATTTAGATCTCTTCTTCAGATGAGAAGGAGAAGTATTTTTACGTTGAGTATGTAATGTGTATATCAATCTGATGCATTTTATCAGGCATCCAATCCAATATCTTAATCTGTGGGAACTAAATATCTATTCCAACATCTTATAGTCAATCAACAAACAAGCATTTTCATCCCAGAACTACTGCATATAATGACTAGCCCGAAAACCAATTTCATTGATGAGTCAAATGTTAATGGGGGTAGGAGAAAATAAAATGGAATACTCATATCAGTAATGTTCTCCAAATATTGAGCATGTTATGTATTGAGACACTAAATGTGGATCATAAACTCAAACAATATCTACTTCATCAGATTGGTAGTTTAACAAACGTAACATATTAAAATACTGCATTTTTTCCGGCATCCAATCCGAAGACTCAAAGTCATAGATTACCAGTTCTGATACCAGCACATACTCGGTTAACCAGTTTCATTGGAGGTAGATGTCGATAGGGTAGGATAAAAGCAATTAATGTACCCGTTTTATCATCCCAATATGAGTCTTTCACATGTCTGCAGAGCAAGTTACAATAAAAGAAATCAGGGATGAAGTAAATCCCACCCTAGGAAAATTTCATCACTTCCCACTATTATGTAAGCATGTTTTCTGGAATCCAATCTAAATTACTCAATAGTCAATAAAGTGACAAGGCAGTGAACCAGTTTTCATTGATGAGGCAAATGGGGATGGGATGAGATGAACTCATGAGAGCAATTAATGTACATTTATCATCCCAATATGAAACGCTTCACATGTTTGCAGAGCCAGTTGCAATCAGAAAAACAACGGATGAATTAAATCCCAACATAAAGAAAATTTAAAAAAAAAATATTTTTTTTTCTAAATGAAAATGAAAGCTTGTTGAAAGGTATGTGAATCTAGAACCCAATAAAAACCATATAACTTCCAAAAGTTTCTCCACCAAACCAGATGACAAATTTATGTACAAGAAATAAATTAAACATCTGTATTACTTTTAAACTAATTCAGAAATGTAAATTTGAATACAGGGATTACTTCATGGAAAAGAAATGGTTCTTGGTCAACATTTCTCTGGGACAACAAAATGTTTAACCATATGTGTCAGGACAAGTTCATGTGCTTTGGAAAATGCTCATATGTAATATAAATTATAAGACACAGCTAGATTTGGCAATCAGTACTGACTCGGTACAATTAGCACCTAATGCATTGTCCTATTCCAACAGTCATAAATTTTCATTACTTTCATTCCATGCAAATTTGTCGTCACCAAACCACTATTTTGGATCATCTCCAACATAGCTGAAACCATCAAGCCATCATAAGCATAGAAACCCGCAGAGTACGCTATCCTATGTCTCTGATATAGAAAGTCCTAAACAAATGTTTTTTATTTATTATTTATTATTTTTTTATACGAGTCCTAAGCAAATGTTCAATTTAAAGATATAACGTACGATTCATTATATTGCACCCATTTGCGGTTGAATAAGTAAAAACCTAAAATCAAATCACATTGGCAGATTTTCACAACCTCTCTTTGTTCATTCACATGCATCCTTCTGTGTCAAACTCCAGGAAGCCATTTGAATTTGGGAAAACTAATGCAAGTTGAAGTTAAAATAATAAACAGTAAGATCCAGTAAAATGAAGGATCACATGATGCACCAATGAAAATGACTGTCCAGTTTGCAAGTAGCACAAGCTTAATAGTAATCACATGAAATACAGTTTCAGTTTCATAATTCCTGGCAATTAGTTTTGGGAAAACCTGGTACTACAGTTGTGATCTTAATCAGTATCCATCAAACAGGACAAATCAAAATGTTGGATTTCTTACAAGAACATGAAGGTACATCAGAATCGTTAAAGATCCACCTTGTTATGAAATATAATAAAAACCCATATCAAATCTGGATAGTGAATCTGGATCCATGTGTTAATCAACCAGCACTAACACCAAATCTTTGTGTCTCTCAAAGATTATAGTTTTGATTGCAACTTGCAATGTAATACTTGAAAGTACAGCTAGTACTTTGGATATTCATATGTGCCATTAAACAGGAGGTTTAGTTGTCATTTAATATTAAAATCTGTGTCATTGGGTTTATTTGAACCCAATAAACTACAGAGAAAACTGATTTGCTAATAAGAACATGATCTATCAATGTGATTACCAAAAGAAGCAGCTTCTACTGTTTGGATTATCTCAGTTTCCTTTATGACACTAAAAACTAAACTCAAGCAAACAAAGAAATGAAAATAAAAAGAGGCAAATTCCAGTGGATCCATAATTTGAAACAGACAAAAAAAAATCTCGAAATCAACTTAGTATTAGTAAAAGTGTATCACAGATTTATATTGCTAGGTTCAATTACTTACATTTACCTTGTTGAGAATTTAGCCATCATACCAAAAGAAATCCACTGGTTCAAATAAAAAACTAGCTGCAACCAAATGAAACTGAAACTTAGCTAGATTTGACTTCATTATGCTGCAGCATTTCAGATACTATATAAGACCAACTTGCACATATAAGTTTGGCACCAAGATGGACTCTAGATACTTCATGTGTACATATATCGTTCTAATATTCATACAAGTTTGGCACCAAGATGGAATCTTTTATATATACATTCTGCAACCAACAAATAATAGGCATTCAAGCATTCAACTTTTCATTAGGAAAATGAGGAGCCACTAAAATTACATGGATAAATGGTTTTCCCATTTCATCAAAGAAATTACAATGTAGGGTAAAAAGAGAACCTGAAAAAGTGAACACAAAGCTGTTGAAGCTCAAAAAGACAACTCTTCACCATCATTGTAATTTGGGAATGTGACACATTTGAAGACCTTACACTTTGAACACAGCACATACCCAATCTGCACCAATAATTTCAACCATAAAAATGAAATGAAATCTTTCACTTCAATCTGTTTCGGGTGTGCGTAAAAATTGCAAAATTGAAAATCACACTTACGGCTCTACAAGTTGGGCAACGCCGATAGGTCCTATTAGAGTCAGATTTCACATTGGTTTTCTGTCCTTTACAGAAATCACAGAGTAACCACCCTTTGCCATTGCAAGGCTCGCACAAAATTGCTGCAGAAGAAGAATCAACCTAACTGGACTAGTGTCAGTCAGATTTTAAACAACATGTCGTTCTGGGCACTGATTGAAGCTCAGGAGTGGAAAAAAAAATGAATGGAAATCAGTGTACCTCTGGTTCTTGCTTGATTGGTGAGCATTGCGCGCGCTTCGGAAAACGACTCGTCGTTGACGGTGGCAGTGGCATAGTCCGTAAAGAGCTGAGTTTCCAGTGGGAGACAGACATCATCGACGCCATTGGAGTAGGAATGAGTTCCTCTCAGAACAGAGCAGAGTGTCGCCTTCGTTATCCGATAACAGTTCCCTCCATATCTGTCTCCAAATTACGCAATTACCATCCAACTTTTGCAAATATTACCGGACTTGCCATTTCTCCTGGCAAACTTGTTTCCCTGGGAGGGATTTTCTTCGTGTTCTCTCTCTTCCGGAGCTCCTTGCATTTTGTTTCCCAACCAATTTTGTTCATAGAATGGATATGATGAGGAATGTACGAGTATTAGATGTGCATTGTGCTATTTTTTTATAGTTAACTTATAGAACTATCTATATGTATCGACAATCTAACAACATAACATGTCAGACTGTCTGACAAGATAAACAATCAAAAGTTTTAATCTAATATTCATTACACTATTATCGAGAAACCTATTTTGTTCGAACGTAAGGTAATCCTTACGAGCCTTAACTTTTAGTATAAGCTATGGTTGCTAGTGATAGGTCTTAAGCTCATAGCTTAACTTCAACACATAAACCACTATACAAACTCACTATGTTTATCTTTTTAAACCTTGAACTTCAAACTTTGAAACGAAGGTACAACTGCACAATCTTTATCTTTCGAACTACTAGTTTGAAACAAATCTACAAGGTCACTAGTGTTTTGAGCAAAACTACAAAGCAACGTCCATTCTCTTACCCTAAATTTTTTCTCGCATTCACCAACCTCCCTAGCAATATTGTTGTCATTTGCCAGCAATCAAACTGGGCCTTGTAAATTGGGCCCTAGTGAGAAGGATGACTCTAGTAGTTGGGCTACACAGCATTGGGCCTTGTCCGGATATTACGGGCGGGAGCGGGAAAGATGAAGAAACTTCCAGAGAACCACCGAGAACTTGCCCCTTAAAACCAGTAGAAAATCAAATCCCAAATACCAATCCAAATTATAAATCCCCCAAATAATTAACAGACGGCGCCAATTGCGAAGAAATCTTCTCTCTTGATTTAGGGGTTTGGAGGCGAAGAAGAAGATGAAGCGGAAAGACCTCGTATTCGACGACATGTCGTCTCCGTCATCCAAGTCCCGGCGACTGGTGCGCACTCCGCACTCGCTAATTTTTCGCTCTCTTAGATTCCAATTCTCTGCAATTTAGGGTTTATGGATATGGATTCTAATCGCATCTTTCCGTTTCGGGAAAGTTGTTATTTTCAATCGGCGATTTTCTAATTTTTGGTTGTGGAATTTAGGATGCTAACTTCATCGGAGCCGTGAACGGAGATGGAAGTAGTGCATTCCAGGTGCTTGATCAAACGCCACCACAGAATCGGCCTTTGAAGCGAAAAGAAGCATTCGACGACTTGTCGCCTCATTTCTCTAAATCCAGGCGACTGGTAATACCCTAAACCCTAAATTGAATTCTTGTTACAGTTTTGGATGGGCAAGTTTTGATTATTGCTGTGGAATTGTAGGATGCTGATTTGTTTTCGACTATGGCGGAAGACCAGAGTGGTGGAATTGAGGCCTTGGAGCAAAGGCTAGCACAGGAACAGGCCTTGGCATGCCCCAGCGAGATGCAGAAAGGGGCTTTGCCGATGGAGCCGTTGGCATTGCCTGAGGAAAATGAGAAGGCTCTTGTGCTCTACAACCCTGCGAATACGTTTTACAAGACTCCTGCTTCCAATGATTTCTCTATCATTGTGAATTCGGACTTGATTCCGGGTTTAAGAGGTGAGACTCTATATTGCTGTTAATGAGCTGATTTTGCTTCATATTGTGTTCATTTGGGAGCTTCAATTATACATGATTGATGATTTCGAAATGCTTAACTGCTACAGCTTAATATTTAGTGTCCCAGAAAGTGTTCTCTTCATGTTTGGTGATGATTCTGAATTGTAAAATGCTGATCAATCTCTCTCCGGCAGACCATATCTTTACACAGGGAAGTTTAAAGTGGTCAAAACCAGTAGAGGCTGAGCAAAGTGACAGAGAAGATTCAAATGGCTGTTTGGCTATTGTTCCTTGGGTTGAATCTAATTGGCCTCCATACTCAAGTTCAGAGACACAGGCAGCCGGTCTTTCGGAGCCAATGCAAGCTGAAGAAGTTGAAATGATGGACACAGATGATAACAGTTCTGATGGCTCTAAATCTTCTGAGTTAGGTGTTATGATGGATGGATCTTTTGAATTACAACGCTGGCAGCAACAGCAACAACTCCATTGTATGGAGCCACAGCTGCTCAATAACACTATCACCCCCATCACTTGGTAGCTAGCAGCACCATGTTGAACTGCTTTTCCTGGTAGAATTGTAATCGGAAGACACTTGGTAGCTAGTAGCACCATGTTGAACTGCTTTCCCTGGTAGAATTGTACTCGGAAGATTGTATTACCAGTTCTCCGGTTCATAATTATGTTGTTAGTGTGTTCTTCAACATTTTGGAGGAGAATTTTGTTACACAGAGACTTTTACTTGTTCTGTTTTCAGAGCTCCCCTTATCTTTTTAGGGTACATTTGTCATGAATGGCTCTGAAATGTCATTGATTTTTGCCATGTATTGCAAAGCTAATAGAATCATATTCCAGAAAGAGAACTATGGGTCCAAGACCACAATTAAGTACAGCATGCAACCAAGAATGATCTGATAGATGATCAAAACGAAGCATTCTGCAAATTTGGACTCACCAAAGCAACTTTGTTTCAGATACTAAACCTTGTAAACAAGATAAAATGTACTAATGCTTACTAGACCAGCTTCAAAGAGTCATCTCAGCAAGTCTGAAGAGCAAAAGAACTTACTTTACGAGCAGCTAAACACCTCCTTTGCCATTGTCATCGCAAAGGGGTTGCCTGAATTACCACTCGAATCAAACACTATTCGTTCATACAATTTGAAAACACCAAACGTTTTCTTTTATTTGAAAATAGCAAACACAAAAACGAAGACCCAAAATCTAAACAATTGGGGGCTAAAATGTATCAGCCTCGACAGGAAACCCGCCAGCATGAAAAGCCGGCGAATTTATGTGTGGAAAGGTTGAGAGATTGATATAGGGAAGCTGCATTCATCTCTATGGAACGGTGATAATAGCCAAAGAGTCAAACTCCAGCCCCATAAATCTCCTTGGATTTTCACCAAAACTCAAACAAAAGGAATATCAATCACTACAAGATCTGGGTTTGAGAAAGATGCCCCATCTCCATGATTCACAACAGGTGCCTGAGTCTCACAATCAGGAGGAGCGTTTTGTGGATCATGGAGACGGGAGAGTTTTCCCGCAGACAAATTCGGCGCAGACCTGATAAACCCTAGAATGAGTGATGAGGGAGGTCCACGAGTACCTATATATATATAGAGAGATGAGACCGCCCTAAGGCTCTGTACTGGTCTTTGAAGGCCCGACCCGATTGATAAAATTAGTTCATTGGGAGCCCAAGAGCCGGCCCACTGGTATTCTTCCGTTTTTACTTCATTGGGCTGAATTGGTATATCTTCTTTGGATTTTGGACGGGAAAGACATGTCACATGTTCACTTAACTTGTGGTTAACATGTTTTGGTTAGATTAGATATATAAGAGGCTAAGAGGCTTGACTAGATTAGATAAACAAGCCGAACGTTAGGCTTGTTGTCAACTAGATTCTCCTAAAAAAAAGCATTTGAATGAGAGTAGAAGATTTGATTATTGGTGAGTTCTTAACCAGCTCTTACCATGACAAAATAGTTTGATTATGAGAAAAAAAACAGTAATGTGTATATTCTATGGTAAAGAAAGAAAGAACCATTTGACTATTCATGATGCAACTAACTCTAGTGACATTATTGGTATAAAGAGCAAAAGAAAAGAAGAAGAGCACAAGAATAATAGTTTTGAGTTGATGTTGAAATCCTCTTAGAATATACTCGACTCGTATGATTGCTCGTTGGGATACCTCATAGGAAATATAACATACTCGACAAGCCATTGCACCCCCAGCATCTCTTAATCGAGAGCTCTTGCATTCTCTGTTCATGCCGTACAAGAAAAAAAAAGGAAAAAGAAAAAAAAAAAAAAAGGGTAAATTCAGACGATCCTTATCCAAAAATGCCAACAAAGAAAAGCCCCAGCGAATTTGTAGGGAACGTGCGAGTTTGAAATGGTAGGTAAATCATTAGGGATCAGTAGTCCGTTGAGTTGACGTGGCAGTGACGTGTTGCTAACTCAACCCAGAAGAGAGGAGAGAAGAGAAGAAGAGGAAGATCATCAGTGACGAGTTAAAAGTGTCCCGATGACATCGGAACCGTGTTTATCCTCTCAATTCAATCCAATCCAATCCAATCCAATCCGTATCTTTTGATTTTGATTCTCCATAAATAATTACAATTAATTACCGTGTCTCTATCTATATTTCAAACCCAGTCCCAGTCACTGTTTGATCACATTCTTTTCTTACTACTACGTCAAACGGACGGAGCTATGAGGATTGAGGAAGAGGCCGACGGAGTCTCCGCGTCCAGGAACCACCTCGTCTTCGCTTACTACGTCACCGGCCACGGCTTCGGCCACGCCACTCGCGTCGTCGAGGTTCCGATTCTCTCTCTCTCTCTCAATTTCTTTTCACTCTAGATTGGCTGATCACGATCACCACAAAATGCGATGATTTTGGTAGGTGGTGCGTCACCTGATTCTCGCCGGGCATGACGTCCACGTGGTCACCGGAGCTCCGGACTTTGTTTTCACGTCGGAGGTACACTCGCCTCGACTCTTCATTCGCAAGGTAAGATTTTCGGAGGCCAAGTTTCATGTTAATTTGGAGAATAGTGCAATGCTAGTTTAGTTATTTGTGTTGAATTTAGGTGCTGCTGGACTGTGGAGCGGTTCAGGCGGATGCCTTAACAGTGGATCGCCTTGCATCTTTGGAGAAGGTATACATACAAAGTTTGAGCCTTTGGATAGAGATCATAACAAATTTCGATTTTTTTTTGTAATTATGTTTGTGTTGTTTTGTCTTGTCTTGGTTGTGCTAGTACTCGGAGACGGCTGTGGTGCCAAGGGAGTCTATATTGAAAACTGAAGTAGAGTGGCTGACCTCCATCAAAGCTGACCTGGTGGTAAGCAAATGCTTCCTTTGCTGTTTGTTATTGGTTGGAAGTTTGAGCCTTTCCGATATTAGGCTTAAGATTGAATCAGCGGAGCTTGTAATTGTAATTATGTTCATACTTTGGTGAATGTTGAATCAAGTTTGTTACAATTGTGCAAGAACAGGTCTCGGATGTTGTTCCAGTTGCGTGCCGAGCTGCAGCTGATGCTGGAATTCGCTCCGTCTGTGTCACTAACTTTAGGTAATTGTCAATGCCAGCATTCTCTTTACTCAAACTCTTGTAGATTTCAAATGTGAATGCATATTATGAACTGATGTTCGTGACCCATTTTGTGAGTTGTACAATCATTTTAGATTTGTGAAAACTTTTCTCTCTACAGCTGGGACTTCATCTATGCAGAATATGTCATGGCAGCCGGAAGTCATCATCGTTCAATAGTTTGGCAGGTGATCTGTCATGTTCTTCACATTGAATCATGCACTTTTTGTTTTTATAATTTGTCAGTCATCTTCTGCTTGCATCCTTAATTTGATATTATCTGTCCATATCTCTATATATCACCTATAGGTTGTGAATCATACTGATGAAAGTTATTGGGTTGTTTTCTCACGCTATTGATTTGATATCATACTGGTTGCATCCTCAAATCTGATATTTTCTGTGGTAACTTTCTTTGTGTTGAATATAGATAGCAGAAGATTATTCTCACTGTGAGTTCCTGATCCGCCTCCCAGGATACTGCCCAAGTATGTGGTTTTTGTACAACCCTAAAGACAGTGGCTTCCCTGTCTTTATTACCTTTCTCTCTTTGGCTATAGGGTTTACTAAGGATTTTTCTTATGTTTTATTTTTATGTTTGCAGTGCCTGCATTCCGTGATGTAATTGACGTACCTTTAGTTGTGAGGAGGTTGCACAGATCCCGCAAAGAGGTTTTAGTCCCAGAATCTTTCATAAAGTCTTTCAATTGCTCAATTGAGTTGAGTGTATAGTTGCTCACTGTTTTCCTGGATATAGGTGAGAAAGGAACTAGGAATTGAAGAAGATGCCAAATTAGTCATTCTCAACTTTGGTGGACAGGTATACCATGGATGACTTAGCTACTAAATTGTACGTTCTAGTTATACAATCATTGAAGTCTTGTGTTTGATTGCGCAGACACTACTTGGTGAATTTATACTGTTCAATCTATAATACTAATCTTACTGTGCCTTAGTATACCAATATGATTTACCACTTTGTGAATTAACTTCCATATTTTACTAATTGTAGTTTGTATACTTGTGTCTCTAATTTGCAGCCATCAGGCTGGAAGTTGAAAGAGGAGTTTTTACCCCCTGGATGGCTTGGCCTGGTATGTCTTCATATCATATTTTCTACATGTTTTTTCTGACTAGAATTGCTTAAATAATCTTACTAAAAAAACCTTTATTATTTTTTACTCAGGTTTGTGGTGCTTCTGACAGCCAGGAGCTTCCACCAAATTTTAGGAAGCTTGCAAAAGATGCTTATACACCTGATATTATAGCAGCATCTGATTGTATGCTGGGTAAGTTTGAGACTTTTAATGGTGGCTGAGCTACATTAAGTTGATAGAGATAAAATTTATTCGAGTTCCTGCTATTTCAGGAAAAATTGGATATGGCACTGTGAGTGAAGCCCTTGCATTCAAGTTACCATTTGTCTTCGTACGCAGAGATTATTTCAATGAAGAACCTTTTTTGAGAAATATGCTTGAGGTACGTTTCATCTATTTGTTAAGCAACAAAATCTTCCTCTCCCCCATTTTTCTGAAATGTACTGGGAACTTCATGCACATAGACAAATATCATTTACCCTCTCTTTTACTCAATTTCTGTGAGTAATTCTCTCTAGTGTTGACATTTTCAATCATTAGTTTGAGTAATTTAAATTATGTAATTAAAGATATAAGGTAGTTTATATTTTGGGGAAGTGACCTAAAGGCAGGTTTGGCTTTCTAATAGTCAGATACCTTTTCTATTTCTTCATCTGTGTCTGTTCGTTGTCATCATTCTTTTTGCCTCTCTCTTTAACATTCTGGTCAAACATTTGATGATTATTGGGAATTTATTTAACAGCATTATCAATCTGGCGTTGAGATGATTAGGAGAGATTTGCTCACTGGTCATTGGAGACCTTACCTTGAGCGTGCAATCAGTTTAAAACCTTGCTATGAAGGAGGCATCAATGGTGGTGAGGTACCTTCTTTGTTGCTACACACCAGTAATTAGTTATACAACTTAGTTTAGCATCTGTGTAGTAATATGAAAATTTGAAATTTTAGGTGGCAGCTCAGGTCCTTCAAGAAACAGCTATTGGGAAAAACTGGGCATCAGATAAGGTAATTCAAATGTGTCAAATTTCATTGCTAATTTGAAGGCGGAAAAAAAAAATCTAATAGTAGATGTCTGAAACATCAGTACCAAACAGTTTTGTTATCATTAACTTCGGGCTGTAGCTGTGACTGGTTTATTTACACCCTAATGAAAAACAAAAATAAAGGAACAAAATTAGCACTATACTATGGCACAATTCCACGGTATTTGAATTAATAGGAAAATTGTGCAAAAAAAAAAAAAAAAAAAAGGGAATGAAATTGATATATTCTGATTACACTCTTCTGTTGCTGAAATGTAGCTTAGTGGGGCAAGAAGGTTGCGTGATGCTATAATTCTTGGGTATCAACTTCAAAGGGTCCCTGGACGAGATATGGCCATTCCTGAATGGTATGCAAATGCTGAAACTGAACTTCGAATTGGATCACCAACTTGTCAAATGAGTGAGAATGACGAGCAGAGCTCCCTGATGAACTCGTATGCATCTTCTATTAGTGTGCTTTTGTAAAAATTAACTGGATATTTCTTTTAATAGCAACCAATTTTTATATTAGATGCATTGAAGACTTTGAGATTCTTCATGGAGATCTTCAAGGTCTTTCCGATACAATGACTTTTTTGAAGAGCTTGGCAGAACTAGATTCTGCATATGAATCTGAAAAAGCTACTGAGAAGCGGCAGATAAGAGAGCGGAAGGCTGCAGCCGGACTCTTCAATTGGGAGGTCTCTCTTATTTCAACTCAAGCTCATAGGTTTATTCATAGTCTTATTTTCACCATATCAGCAAATGTCTACAAAGGATGCAGATGACTTAGTAACTTTTCTTAGTTATTTTCATGTGGTGATCTGTTTATTATGCATCCTCCGTGACATGATGGGTGTATCTGCATTTTGTATTATATTTTGGTCTATAAATGACTATTTAAGGTCAAGTAATCTGCTTGACAGTAGTGTTAAGTAAGCAATCTTAGTGGTTTAGTTTATTCTGATATGTTTTGCATATGGTAATATGTCAAACATGCATTCTCCATGACCATGACACATAGGGTATTTGTTTGCGTTTTTTTAATTTCCTTTTAATAGAAATTCTAACAGCTCGGTTAGACAGAAAAATGTAACACTAGTATTGGTCTATAAGTAGCACTGTTAAATAGTCTTACTAATTTAGTTTATTCGGAGAATAATATTGTTTTTAATTTTTGGGTACAGGAAGAAATTTTTGTGGCAAGAGCACCTGGACGATTAGATGTAATGGGTGGGATTGCTGACTATTCAGGAAGCCTTGTCTTGCAGGTTCCATCTCTTTCTTTGATGGTTATTAGTTGTTCTATCTTCATAAGCCTACTCTTACACATGTACAGATATCAATATAGAGATAATATAAATTATGTACTGTAATACCACAAAATGCTCTTTGGGTTGTCACAAGTGTTGTGAGGTATTTTCCTTCCTTTTCTTGCATGTTGGAGTGACATGGCAAAACAACTTTATACTTTCATTTTGGGGGCTAGGTTGAGGGTTTTGCATGGTGGAACTGGATAAACTCGAAATTACTTCATTTTTGTTTTGGTCTGAAATGGAGTTATGGAGAAGGCATTTGAATAATGAATGGAAAGCTCCGTTGTGGCATTGGGTTAGACAAATTGGAAGCATGCAAAATATTGAAAAGAATAATCGAAATTTTTGAATAATGAAAACCTTAGTGTCAAAGTTACTCTTATGGAAAAAGGACTTTGCGGTGCCTGATGTCATTATAATTCTGTGTCATTTGAAATAAATATGCCTTCCGTGATTGATATATGGTGATCTGGAGCTGCTTTTGGTGTGGTCTTTCCTCCCTATTGTTTCATATGATTCTCTCTCTCACAGATGCCCATAAGAGAAGCTTGCCATGTTGCTGTACAGAGACATCAACCTAGTAAACACAGGCTCTGGAAGCATGCCCTGGCTCGGCAGGAAGCCAAAGGACAAAGCTCAACACCTGTCTTGCAAATTGTATGTATAAGCATTGAGAATCAGTATTTCTTCAAGTCTTTCCTTAGACAGGAAGTGGGTTTTTTATGTTCATCTTTGGGGATTTGAAGAAAAAGGGTCAGCGTAGATGTAGTTTCTCCTGAACAGAACTTAAACTTAGTTCGTACTTTTCAGCCTAGTGGATGTTTACCATGTCAAGGTATTGTTTGCAACAGGTCTCGTATGGTTCAGAGTTGAGCAATCGTAGTCCTACTTTTGACATGGATCTATCTGATTTTATGGACGGAGATCATCCAATGTCATATGAGAAAGCAAAAATATATTTTTCACAAGATCCGTCTCAAAAGTAGGTTGCCTTCTTGGTTTAATTTGTTTGTATCTGTAATGTTATAATAATTACATGGTTTTAATTATAGGTGGGCAGCATATGTTGCGGGTGTCATTCTGGTTTTAATGACAGAACTAGGTGTACGCTTTAAGGAGAGCATTAGTTTGCTGGTGAGTGCCACTTGAATATGTCTCTACTCACTGCTACCGCAAGACTTGTGCTGTTATAGGGTTTACTGCTCTACTCTCTTTTATTTTCTTACAAATAGTTCTTTGACTGCATTGACGTGTCATAACATACAGGTATCCTCTTTAGTTCCGGAAGGCAAAGGTGTCTCTTCTTCTGCTTCGGTGGAGGTTGCTACAATGTCTGCTATAGCTGCTGCCCATGGTACATCTACGATTCAAATATTTGAGAGTTCAGCTTAATCTTCAAATTAATTTTCTTGGCTATTAAAAATATATTTATTTTGCTTCTGTAATAAGCTTATTGATAATACTTGAAGGAAGATGAAATCATCTGTTAAATTAGACAAACCTAGTTTGGTTAATAAAATGAAAAGGCTTCATATTTGACTTTGATTCACATGATGACATACTCCTGGAAGTTTGTGTTAACTATCCAAAGCCCAAGAAAAATAAAGGCATGGCAGTTTTGAAAAATGAATGTGTAATTCTATTGCCGTTTTATTAATTCTGATATCACACTGATTTGTTATCTTGTTTGATCTATTAGAAAGTTGTCAGATACTTTCAGTTTCTGTATAGTGAGGCTCAATAAAGTAACCAATAGAAAAAGAGCCATCTGGCCATTTGTGCAATAAGAAATGACTGAAGCCTTCTTGTTTACATTGTAGGATTAAGCATCAGTCCCAGAGATCTTGCTTTGCTTTGCCAGAAGGTTGCACCTTTAGCTAACTTGACGACATCCAAACCCTTTTCTTTGTCCATTTACTATGTCTAATTAATGTTCATTGCTCTTAAATAGGTGGAGAATCATATTGTTGGAGCTCCGTGTGGTGTGATGGACCAAATGACTTCTGCATGTGGTGAAGCTAACAAGCTTCTTGCAATGGTGTGCCAGGTAACCCATTGTCAATGCGGAAGATAGCAACTTTGCTGCAGCATTTTACATATTAAGAAATCATGTCGAACCTATTTGTTCCTGCATTTAAATATCAACAAATCATGTCAACTTTGCTTCTTGTACAGCCTGCTGAGGTACTTGGGCTTGTAGAAATTCCTGGCCACGTCCGATTTTGGGGAATCGATTCAGGCATAAGACACAGGTAGGAGTTCTGTAATTATGTCTACTTTGCATTATTATGCTGCAATAGTTTCATGCTGTAGAGGTATTATTATTAAATCCAAATGGTGCTAATTTCTGTCCTGCAACAGTGCAACTTTGATTATGAGTGACTATTGTTTTTCTTTCTCCTATATAATGAATAGATGTGCAAAAATGATCATGTATACTTTACATCAGTATCCTATATAGTCTAGACACTCTAGACTAGTTCTTGCTTGTGTTAGGCTCAATAAGTTTCCTTGAAAATTTCACAAAGTTACAATTCAACAGTGAAAAATCTAAATCTATGAAGAACGACTTTTTCATATTTTATCATTTGGTCCAAAAGGTGGCAAGGTTTTGAACCATTCATGAAGTCTACGTTAAAAGTGGTTGTATTTTAATATCTTTTCATATGACTTACTACACAAATTTTTTTGAAGAGTAAGTACTGAAGATCTTCTATCTCATTATCAAAATTATAATAGTTTTAGAAGAACCTAGGAAACATAAAGATGATTTACTCATGTCCTTAAAAAAAAAAAAAGATGATTTACTCATGTATGGCTTGTTCTTCTTGCATAGTGTTGGTGGTGCGGATTATGGATCTGTTAGAGTAGGTGCCTTTATGGGTCGGACGATCATAAAGTCTACAGCTTCTACGATTATGTCTCGATCATTGTCAAATGGAAATGGGATGAATCTTGACGAGTTAGAGGATGATGGTTTTGAACTGCCTAAAGCTGAAGCTTCATTAGATTATTTGTGCAACCTGTCACCTCATAGGTAAGTTCCTTTTACAAGGATTTAAAATATTGTATTGGTCCTATAAAGGTTTATTTATTCATTGACTTGTAACTCGAGTTCAGATACGATGCTCTTTATGTTAAGATACTTCCCGAGTCCATACTTGGTGAGGCTTTTCTGGAGAAGTATGCTGATCATGGTGACCCAGTTACAGTTATTGATCCAAAGCGTATCTATGGAGTGAGAGCACCTACTAGACATCCTATATATGAAAATTTCCGAGTTAAGGTTAGTAGTCGATTTGTTTATTAGACATCTTATGACAGTTTCTGCCATACATTGTAGGTGATGGTTTTCATTTTTGTTTTGGGCCAAGTGTAAGCATTGAATCACGAGCACAAGTACAAATTGAAGAGGAATTGTCATAAGATGCTTATCTGTTTCTTGTTATTGTTACGAACTTATGATGGACAGGATCAGCTTACTTGTTTCTTTCCTTGTTATTTGCCGTGTAGGCATTCAAAGCACTTCTAACATCTGCAAATTCAGATGATCAGCTTACGGCTCTTGGAGAGTTATTGTATCAGGTATGCACGAAGCAAGGACAAATCTAGGTCTACTTGTGGGCTGCGAAGTGTCCAACTTTTCTTAGATTGAAGTAAAATCAATCAAGCACTAGCTTTAATCATAATGCCCTTATTATTCAGTTGCAGAATCTAAAATGCTGAACATAATCCTCTTTTGCAGTGCCACTACAGCTACAGTGCCTGTGGACTCGGCTCCGATGGAACAAATAGGCTTGTACAGTTGGTGCAAGAGATGCAGCATAGTAAATCATCTAAATTAGATGGTGGGGCATTATATGGAGCAAAGATTACAGGTGGAGGTTCTGGCGGAACAGTTTGCGCGGTTGGCAGGAATTGCCTGAAGAGCAGCCAACAAATATTTGAGGTAATTCTCTCCGCAAAAGACTAACATTCCTTAAAAGATGGAAGGTCAATTTTATTGGTAGAATGATTATCCATATTCAGTTGAATCACTGACCTTGATCATTTCGACTTTCCAGATTCAGCAGAGATACAAAGCTGCAACTGGGTATTTGCCATATATTTTTGAGGGCTCATCACCAGGTGCAGGCAAATTTGGGCATCTAAGAATCCGGCGCCGCTCTGTCAAGCTGAACTAGTAGTGGAAAGCAAATCAAAATATATATTATCTTCGAGAATTTGGTTAATTTTAAAAACCTCTGCAAGTACAACTCTCTAGTGGACTTGTTGGCCTATTGGCAATATTGGTTCATAATAATAATCAAAGTCCAAAATTCATAAATAATTTCGTTTCTTGCAGTTTGCTTTGATTTTTCAAAAGAAAGTGATAATATTGAACTAATTGCTGTTACTGTTTGCAGTCCAACTGCAAATTTAACCTGTCCCTGATCAATTTGCAGCAATTAGATGGTAATTATTCTTGAACTGGGGGGGTTCTTATTTGGGATTTGGAGCTGTGTTTTCCATGAGTAACTAATTTGGGATTTGGGTTTAGGGAATTCATTTGAACCCAATAATACAAACTTGCCGTTTTTATTTTGCAAAATACAGGTATAAATGCAAAATAATGTGTTTTTCAAACTCCAATCAATAGAATACTTTCTTCAAAATAAAAAAAAAGTGAAAAAAATTTTTTTTGTCCAAATCATGATTTCTACTCCTGTTTAGATATATCCTTTTTTTCAAAAACAGAAATATAACAAAAGGAAATCTAATTTAAAATACCCATTATATTGATGATAGAATATAATAGAAGTTTAAATTGATCAGAATCTTCAAATTGAGTATAAAATCATGACATTGGAGGATTTCTAGCCATCCTGCTGATAAAAGGATTCATATGTTGCAACTCTAGGCTTTGATTCGGGTTGCTCCAGCTCTTCCATGAAACCAGAAGTCATCTTGATAAAATCTTCCATGTGCCTTTGTTTCCATACCTTGCCATTTTCAAGGAGTTAAAACAACTAAGAAACCAGACAACTAAATAGAAGTGAAGAAAGCACAAAAAAAAAACAGGTGAAAGCTCTACACTGTTACTGGGCTCTCTTAATCTTAAGATCAAGCAAAAACTATGGATCAGCGTGTTTCAGAGTAAAGTGCTAGACACTGGAGTAATGGAAGACATGCTTGATCGGATACCTTTTCAATAACCCCATAATTATACTTAGATTTATGTAATTATTCCATGGCAACAGTAGTCTAAGTTTAATCACTTATTAACACACTACATGAAGCTTCAACAATACAGTGGCATTGCCAGTACCCGATCCTGTTTTTACACCTGAAGATGTCTTTAACTCTTTAAGTGCGTTTATATCAATGCAAAATAATGATTACAACGATGTAGCAGGTCAAACAAAGAATGAAATTTCTTCCAATACATTTATGTAGTTTTTGGTCCTAAGAATGATAGAGATTTACCTCAAAATCCCATTCTCCATACAAGTTTGGGTCATTTTTGTCACTCCAAACATAAGTATGAACTCTTAAGTTCTCAGAACTATCCTGCAAAGAAATCATCACCCTCTATTTTCAGCACTCCCAACAAAAGCACAAATTTATAGGTATACACAAATAGTATCACAGATTCAAATATCATCCAAAGACCACAGGACATATATTTCCCCAAGGCCGTAACTGCATCAGAATTGCAAGTTGTCTCAGCCTTGGAATCCTACTCATTACACCAATTCATAGCTTCACACCACTTTTTTCCAGATCATCATCTCCTTAATACTAGTTTGTAAAGAGTCCAAAAAGAGTAATATGATCTTGATCTAAAATATGAGAGTAATATACGATTTTACCATCAAAGAGAACCTCAAAAGCGCTCATCTCATCGAAGACACAAAATTCAAAGGAAATCAGTGATGAAAAGTTTCTGAAGCAGTCCAGTTGCATCACATAAAATGCATCAAAATTGCAAGTTAAATGCCAGCTGGCACTTGAAGAAGAGCAAAGAGAGTGTTATACCATCAAAGAGACCTCAACAGTGCCCCTCTGATACTCAACATCCTCAAATTCATCCAAAATATGTAATTCAGGATCTGTGATGCCTAACAACACCTGCACAAAAGCCACAGTCTCTCAATACAATCAAAACGTTTTCCGATCATGAAATTGTTATCTAGAATTGATCAGAGAGACCTTGCCTTTCCGGTAACTTTTTTATTCTCGACGGGGAGAATCGCCGGATAAACACGTCCTTTGATGCTGTACCTATGACTACAACACATTCCAGATTAATCATTGAAATTTCATTTCTTCTCTCAAACACGTACAAAAGCCAGAAATTCATTTCGGGAGAGAGAGAGAGAGAGAGAGAGAGCGAGACTTACTAGCCATTGAGGGTAGCAGTAGAGGATTGAGGGACTCGATTTAAGAGGACTCGACAGACGTCCTCGGCCATCAGGCTGCCGTAGACAAACACGTTGTGGACGGCGCTCGGAGAGTTCGCCATCGCCACTGAACTCATCTCTTTCCTTTCTGATGACTAAGAAGAAACTCAAAGGAGTGGAGCAGTGGACCTCATATTTCATGCATACGGCATACGACATCGAATTCATAATACGACATTACAGATTCACTGAATTGCATAACAATACATTTGGTACACGACGATTATTTATCGGGAGCAGTCTCTAATAGAGAACCATAATAGCTCACGAGGAATATTTGTTTAGCACAGAGTTGTGTGTTTTAAAGATAAATGAGCTTTACAGATGCTAGCAGTGTGTGCTAAACAATCTGAGCAGGTTTATGGCGTTGAGGATTTTCCTGTTTTCGAGTTTAACTGTTTTGATATCAAGAATAGAGTTGACAACAAAAGTCACAGTAGTTACTAACATTTGTAGAGGACCCCAGCATACAGCTAAATCACAAGCATAGAACAATTTTCCATGGAGTTCAATATCATCTGCTACAGCAAACAAAAGTTTTAAATTGAAGGAATTGATCGACTGTAGCCAGAAGCCTATTGGTGGTGGCAAGATCCTCATTCGTTCATAGGGGCAGGGCCATCACCACCAGCAGCCAAGATGTCCAGCAGAGAATTCTGGGGCTCCAACTCCTCGTGCCACAGTGGCAGTGTGTCGCCAGCGTAGAAATTTCTTTTAACTCCCTCAGAATTAATCTGCAAAACCATGCAAACAAAAGGAATGGCCAAATGGTCAATTCATGGTCATGTATGTTGCAAACAAATACGCTAGGACCTGCTTAATCACAATTAGTGTTTGATAGAAAACATACCACAACAGTGCGGACAACACCACCACTGGCTCCATCTCGTGCAATGGCTAGGGAAACTGCCTTCACAACCAACTTCTGCAATAAGGCACAAAAGAGCTGTTAACAAATTGCAGAAGGACCGTAAAGAAAGCAATCCTTTTTTTCCATTAGTTTACTACTGAACATCAAACTATCACAGCAGAAGATTGAAAGATATCATCACTAGCTACATGTAGTGTAATGGATCCATAAAATGAAAAAGTTTAGTACTAATCTCCTTTAATTTTTTTTCCATGTAAAGCATTCAAGTCATTTAGGGGATTAAAGTAAGACCAGGTCAAGACCCATGAAACTCGAGTACTTTTCATGAATAATTTGTATCAAGCTAATTACTGAACAAATAAACTTCAAACATCAAGAGACTCATACCTCCGCTTCGTCCTTGGTCATTCCTTCTCTCCATGCTTGATCAAAGAATCCATACAAGTAACTGGAGCCAGAACCTATAACACAGAAAAATATGTTAGGTCAAACCACAGGCAAAAGTATCGTGTTGAACCTCCCTTATAAAGTGGAAATCACCATCCAGTTATAACCAAAGCATGCTGTTGAAATCAGTTCTCACGATATAGAGAGAACAGGGCAATGACATCCTAATCTGAGCCTTCAATGCAGTAGATACAAGCCAGATTCATTAACCACAAGATGAATTCTTGGCATGTAATTCAGGCACATCTAACATTAGCAACCAGACGTATACTAGCCAAATCCAAGTTGATGATAATCCATAAAGTTCACAAGTATTCTAACTCGAGACCATTACTCACTAAAAGATCTAATTCCAACCAATTAACAATATGCTGTACTGTTTTGCTTCAAGTACTAGAATTTACATACCCAAACTGTACAGAGACAAACTCACTCACACAATGTCTACTCCCTCTAGTGAAATGGAAATTGTACAACCAGGTCATAAAAGGCTTTAGCATGCATACCTCCAATGGCAAATGGCGCCTCAATTACTGTGCCGCCAAGAGGAACTCCATAAATCTTTCCCCCTTCGTACTTGTCCCAGCCTCCAACAATCAACCCAGTTTGCAACATATTCTGCCAAGCCCAAAAAACAACAGTTTAGACCCCAAACAAGTAATTGAACTACAAAAATAAGCTCACACAATAGTATCAATAAGCGAGAAATTCACCAAACCTAACCTTGTTGCCATAGGACAGTAGCCTGATGAGATTAGCAGCAACTTTGACAGTAGCAGGCTGCCCTAGCTGAATGCTGTACAAACACAAATACACAAACAAAATCCAGGAAACCATTAAACCCGAACCGCAATACAAATCCGTGAAACAAAAGGCACAGAGGCTAAAAAAGACTAACGTGTGCTGATGAAGAAAGTGCCTCACATAGTCGGAAACAACCTGAGAATCTGCAGCCTGCAAATTGCGAAAACTCCAGATACTCAAAAATTCGATCAAAGACAACAAATTAAATAAGGTCTAGGCAGTAACGAAGATGAGAATCGTACCGATCCAGAGCGACAGACGTAGACATTATCCGTGAGCTGAGTGATTTTATCCGAGCACCGATTCGCAACATAGACACCTATAAACAGCACACAGAATTACAAATCAAACAATAATGGCGATGAATTTAGAAAATTTCAAGCAGAAAAAGTTAGGGTTTTGATGCGGCGACTGACCAGTGGAGGTTCGGGAGTCAGCGCCGAGGACGACGCCGCCGTCGTAGGTGACGCCGATGATGGTGGTGCCCATGGAGTGAGGGGCGTTGAGGTTCATATCGTCCATTGATGAGTGAGACATAGCTGGGAGAGAGAGAGAGAGAGAGAGAGGGGAATGAAAGGAATCAAGGTTTTGGTTTTTCACTGACTTCTGGGTTTTTGATCTTTTTTATTGAGACTGACTTTCTCAACAAGTTGTTTCTTATTTGCGTTTGGGCCCAAGAGAAAAATAGTGTGTATTGTGGGTTCAAGTTGGGCTTGCAAGGGAAACAGTGTATTAGGCCTAAACCCACTCATCTATAGGATTTGGACCCGAAACATTGTTAGTGATGATGTGTCATCTACTACGTCAAATGTCACAGTATCAAATTTCCGTTATAAATGTAGCACTAGTTATAATTTGGGAAATCAATATCTATTTTGAGTTGTTATAACCACGTTGGATTTACTTTTACAACTAAAACGAACCACTTGTTGGTCAAACTGTCAAAGTTTAATTGTTACGATATGACCAAGTTTTTATACTGAAGGAAAAAACCAAAGGGCAAAACCGTCATTATACTGAACTGCTGCTACATGTCAGGTTCAGAAGTACGTGGTGGCCTCTTGAATGACACTGAGTTTGAATTCGGATCACTGGTATAATTGTTGTGCTCGGACATACTTGATAGAGGATGGATTATTAGTTATCAGAGAGTGTGTTTGAATTGTATTCGTTAATGAAATACGTTGAACCTGAGAGATTGTGAATTAAGAGCTAAAAGCGATTATTAGCAATGAATTAAAAAACGCGCCTTGAGGCGCGCCTGAGGCCTAAAAAGCGAAAATCAGCACCTAAATTGAGTCAGCTTCGCTGAGAAGGCGGCGAGCAAGGCACAAAAGGCGTAAAAAACTACGCTTGAGGCGTCGTAGGCGTACGCGCAGCGTGGTTTTTTTTTTTGGGTCTTTTCTGAAACGACGTCATTTTGGGTACTGAGGTTTAAAGACCTATCTAGGTCGCGACATTGAGCAGCCTACATCAGCGCCTCCCCTTCTCTGTTTCGCACTTCCAAAGCCTCCCCTTCTCTGTTTCTCATAGAACCCAATCAACCCATTATCTTTCTCAACGATTTGGCTGTCAAGGAGACCAAGGAGTTCGATTTGGCTGTAAAGGAGACCAAGGAGTTCGAGTTGCAGACTTGGGAGTTCGATTATTGGAGTTTGATTTGCAGCCTTCGGGTTCGATTTGGATTTTGGAGTTCGATTTGCAGACTTGGAGTTCGATTTGCAGACTTGAAGAGGAACAATAAGAACAACAACAACACCCACATCAACTGTAGCAAACCAATTCCGGGGTAAATTCTTTTTCAAAACTCTGTTTGATTTTGAATTATGGGTCATTGAGATAAACTCTGTTTTGTAGATGATCAATTCTGGGTTTTCATTTCATATTGTCTTTTCGGTTTACCTTTGTGGCACACTGCTGTTATAGGTTTGTGTATGAATGCAAATCAACAACTTTGAAAATGAAATTTAAAATTCATCTTGAACAACAGAAGCATTTGTATATGAGAGACTGTTAGACATTACCACTGTTAGAATGTGAGATGGGTGAGAGGAGTATGTTTATGGATGTGCAGGACAATAGATTGAGATAGAAGAGATGGAGTTGGAATAGAATGAATAGAAAACTTCTAATCATAACACAGGCGGAGAAACGTAGGTTTGAGCTTGTTACTTTTGTAGTCTTACTTTGGTTTTTAAGCTAGCACTTACATGACACAGGCCATACTTATTCATATCTGAATTATTTTCAACAGAAACCATAAATTTGAATCCAACATCTTTAACTATTTGGTGTGTTGAAGGTTTTGAATTAGAAAACACAAACATAGTAAAGCATTTTACTCACAACTTTCTTCGATTTGTGTGATAGAATCAGACCTGAATGTCTCAAATTTTTTTTTTTTATGTACTGCAGCAACAATGAGTTCTAGTACTACTACTAGTGGGACAACAAAGAAAGATCATGCTTGGAAATGGACTAAACCAATTCCGGGGGAGTTGAAGTACTTTTTGTGTGTGTTTTGTGATCAAAAAAATACTGGTGGCATTTTCAGATTCAACATTTGTTCTTGATCTTTGGTGTTTGAACTTTAAATCCTTGATTTCATTTTATGTTGGTAATTTTGTTGAATCATATGCTTCTAGTACTTCATTTATTGTGAGTGAATTCATGTTCTTTTGGTTGAATCATAATGTGGTATGTATAAGAGTAGAAATTACATGAATATAGGTGATTAATACGTAAGGCTTACGCCTTATGCGCCTTATGCCTCAAGGCTGCAAGGCTCTCCCGAAAACGCCTCGGGTACGCCTTCAGCGTTTTAAAACATTGATTATTAGAGCATCACAGTGTTAGGCTTTCACTGTTTTAACCCACTATCTTGTATTGGGTTTAGCCCAACTGAATGACCCCCCTTTATATGTTATACTGGGAACTCTGTGATGGGCATGAATGAAATGAAGTATTTTTAGATTGTTTCCTTGTTTTCTCTTGTTTTTTGGTTAGCAGACTCTACCACACAGACATACGCCATGCCATGGTGATGGGAGCAAATGGGAGATGGTCAGATTTTAGCAACCAGTCTTTATGACCAAAGACAACGTTTTGTGTGCAGAATCTGAAATCTAACTGGCCGGGATAAATTTGATTGGCCATGGGCACAGGCTCCTCAACTCCACAACTTCATCTTTCTTCTTTCCTCAGTTATCAGATGTTATGAGACTACGAGTCCATGCCGATGGCTTCAGGAAGTGGATGCAATTGAATGGCTGGAATGTGGGACTTGAGTGGGATGTGGGTTGGTCCTGTCAACTTCATCCTTTGGAATTCCTTTCCCAACAATTCCAAGTACATTCCTCACTTCATTTGCAAGCCTATCACAGTTATCTTCATGGGCTGTTCATGTCAACAATTCTTAAGTTAGTCCCTATTCAAATCAGTAAACAAAAAGTGAATTGCTTTCTAAATACGCATTAGATTGAATACGGTTACTTGGTTGGAGTACTAAAAGTGAAAATGTGAGCAACGAAAGCCGTAGGGTGCCTGAGCGGTGACAGAGTGAAGGTTAGATTTAGAATTAAGTTAAATCGGTGGTTCGATCCCCTCCAATATAACAATCAAAATAGATGAGATGATATTCAATTATAAGCAATTTTCTTAAGGAATCATAGATGATCATCTACGAATCTTTAGGACCAAAGACTGTTAGAGTCAATATACTTCATGAGAAATGGTCAGATTTTAGCAACCAATCTTCACGACCAAATTCTTATGTTTTATAGTCAATACGAATCTGCGCACTTCGTGAAATGGTCAGATTTTACCAACCATTTGGTATGCTGTTTGTCCTTGAATTGTGGTAAAGGACTAAAGACCGACTCTTATTCAAGAAAAGAATTCTTTGTTCGGAGATGGGGTAGGTTAAATTTGTCCAATTACTTACTGAGTTCTACATTGTGTAATGCTGCTACTGAGAAGTGTCCATTCGAAACTTAGAATTGATTTGCTGAAACATAAATGGAAGAAACTAAATTTGCTGAAAATTGGAATGAAACGATACTTCCATTGAAACGTTCTGTAAATCAAACTCATCTAGACTGTTACATTCCATAAGGTCTAAAAAATAAAGAAACATAAAAAGAACAGTTGTTAGTGATCCTCATTCCTGACAATTTCAAACCAAGCTTTTGCCGCACCTCAAACCTAATCTATATGAGGTTAGATGGGTTCCCTGCTTACTAAAGAAAAGTGCCGACTACTGTGAAATCAAACTGGGGATAAAATTGATTGGCCATGGGCACAGGCTCCTCAACTCCACAACTTGATCTTTATTCTTTCCTCAGTTATCAGATGTTATGAGACTACGAGTCCATGGCAATGGCTTCCGGAAGGGGATGCAATTGAATGGTTGGAATGTGGGACTTGAGCGGGATGTGGGTTGGTCCTGTCAACTTCTTATCCCTTGGAATTCCTTTCCCAACAATTCCAAGTACATTCCTCACCTCATTTGCAAGCTCTATCACATAGTCTTCTTCATGGCCTGTTCATGTCAACAATTCTTAAGTTAGGCCCCCATCAAATCAGTAAAGAAGTAGGTATCTTTGATTGGATTCATTGTAATTTTGATCATCTGTGGACGCATAAAAAGATTGCTCACCAATATCAAACATAGCTTTTTCCAGCAAAAATAAGTAGTCTCTGTTGTTCCCGCATGGCCCAGAAGCAGTCGCAATTTGGCTGCAGATAAACAGGAACAGTTGAAATACAAATCTTCAGTGCAAGAACAATTGCAATATGATCACCACCACCAATACAAGAAAAGAAGGAAAGTGTCATCTGCATTACCTTGCCATATCCTCCAATGGAGCAGGACCCAGGTAATATTTGTTTGATTCTTTGTCTGGAGTAGATGTGAAACTGCAAATATCAGAATAAACTGGTCAGGAAAGTCATCTACAAAACGTCTAAATTTCTTTTGAGTAAATAAGTGGAGATGAAAAAATAGTTGCAATGTAACTTACACAATGACTCCTGTCAAAGAAGGCTCATCAGAGAAGTCCCCTTCCTGTATCACACAAAAAACATGTTAAGGCAATTTGTAGAGATCAATAATTAAAAATTAGAAACTATACAAGCAAAAGCGGCATGACAAATAATATCTTAAACAAATCTTACCTTGTAAAAGTTCACAAGAGTCTTTGCATCATATTCACATTCTCTCCTTTCCAAGTACTGCAAAAGGAAAAAAAAAAAACAAAATCTATCAATATAATTCCTATACAATGGGAATGCACATAAACAAGCAACACTCTCATGACCAAAAAACAAGCAACACTCTTAGTAAAGGAATACGTATCCCACACTTCTATCTCAGTTTATATAATTCTTTCTACTTTAGCAATATGGCTAGCACTCTCAATTCACCTACATCACTATAATGCTAATAAAGTTTACAATTAAAGAAGATTACCTCCATAGCCAGTCTTTCCCTTTCAGGGCCGCCACGCACAGAATAAGCAGCACCCCACTGTTGGAAGAGGAGTTTCAAAGTCAGTAACAGATCATAATTAAGCATTTACTAACAATGCAACAACCTAATACGCATCAAGATATACTTACGCAAATAGCCCCTTCTTGGTGTTCCAATGTGCAAGTTCTTGCAGGGTGCTCAGGCGTACCTCGATGATCAATGCAAGCTGAATACATCAAAAATAAATGATCAAAAACCAATGTCATATTACTCATACCATATAACAGTCGAAGTTAAGAAGAGAGAGAAGATAGGCATACCAAGATCGAATACACGCCTGTAGTCCTTGATGAAACCTATCACTTTCTCGTCGTATTCGAAACCAGGGTTCCACACAAGTGAACCATATCCAAACACCCAGAATACCATTGTTGGTTTTATAACTCCTGAAATGTACATTAAAAAAAAATGTTCACGATCAGAAAGTTTTAGGATTTTTCAATTAAAATTAAAAAAAAAATCAAAGCAGTAATAAATGCTCTCTCTCCATCTGATCCGAGATAATCACCGGCATTGCTACGTACACAAGAGTAATAATCCATAAATTTCACGCATCTATCATAAATTTCTTTCTTTACCAAGAAAAAAAAAGAAAATATAGGAAATCCGAGCTTACGATTAGGAAATGCGAGGAAAGCGTGTGGTGTGATCCGACCGAGAAGGCTTGAGAAATTTGAAGCTCGTATTTTCAATTTGGGATTTTAATGGCGAAAAAGAGAGAAACGAGAAGATGGAAGCTAAACGCGGTTAGGGTTTAGCTTCAGATTGGGGCTTTTTTCCCTTTCTCGTTGTGTCTCTCTCTCTCTCTCTCTCTGCGCCTTCTCTTTCTTCGGTTTGTCTCGTGAGGAGGAATGAGGGGGAGAAAAAGCCCAATTTATAGGGAGGGGAGGGAAACCAGAAAACCTGTGGAGACCGTGTTTTGCCACGTGCTCTCTTTTAAGAAACATTTGTTTTGGATGATGCATCATGTATGTGGAATGGATATGAGCCATGTACATGGATGGCATCCATCATTTATGTTGTTTTAGATATTTTTCTGTTTTTATTTCTTTTTGACTAGTTAGGAGGCAGATTTGGTAACTGAATTAATTAGTTAATTAAGAAGAATGAAAATGTTCTGACTCCTATATTGGGTTGTGGTCTTCTTCCATCATCTCATATAAGGTAAGGTCCCTAGAGTTATCACTAAATATGGTTTGGAAAAAAGAAATTATGTTCCTTTCTTTTTTTTCTTAACAATAATTATCATCCTTTTTACTTGAATAAAAAGAAAAATAATACTTGTTACAAATAAAATATATATAATATTTATCATATTGATTTGTCTAATTTGATTAATAAAATCATATAAATATGATATTCATTTCATACTTTACACGTTTTTTTTTTTTTCAAGGTCGAAGTTTGAAAACAGTGAAATTTTTATTCTTTCAATGCTTCAGAGGAGATATTAGCTAGTGGACTAATATATAACCACTCATAAGATCGACAGCTATTTGTAAACAAACTATTAATAAAAAACTAAAGAAGATACAAAAGTATTTAGGTGTAAAGTTTGCTACCACAAATTAATGTAAAGGTATAAGAATCTTGGAGGGTCAATTCGCGAACCTATCTTATCTTATTTTATCTTTATGTGATAGTGAGCATATATTTTAAATAATTAAACCGATTTCACGTTTTTTTAGAATAAAACGAGAATCTATTCATTCCATAATTTTCATACATAAAATTATTTATTTAAATGTACAAATACTTGTCTTCTCAAATAAATAATTTTTGATAAAAACATAACCACAATACTTTTAGCAATCTGCATGTCCATCACCATGCAATGTCTTCATCACATAGTTGTTTGAGAAAACGTAGAATTAAAACATCTAGTTGAGGACTTGAGGTTCATTGAACCTGGACGCGTTCTGAACAGCTGGTAATCAGTAATTGCGACAGTTGGTACCACCAAAACAGGTCATTGAAGTCATCAAGACTTCCAGTCCAATGAACCTAGACGCAAATACGGCACCGACAAAACAGTATTTTTTAGCATGGTAATTTCAAAGGTCCATGCTTTCATTACCAAGATTCAACTGGGAACTTAATTGGTCCTAGTTGGGTGGCCAAATATTCCAACTGGGAACTTGCTTGGTCCTAGTTGGGTGGTCAAATATTCCATGCCAACTTGTTAGTTACTTCCTTGGAGGAATTCCATTTGGCACTGGAAAACCAGAGGGATGTCAAGCATGGGAATGGGGGATCGAGCTCAATGAAGGTGGGGGGCATCATTATCATCTGCAATTTGATATTGGAATCGTCACTCCCTTTCCGAGAACCATCCAAATTAATCTCTTGTATAGGGAGGTTAATTGAGAGGATAAGGGGATAGATGTAATGACGTGTTCGTGTGTTGAGCAAACAAGAGGGTTGTCTGTACGAAGGGTTGCAATCTGATGGAAGATAGATAATTTGATGGTAGGATACGAGGTTCGGAAGATATGAAAGCGGCGTTCGTATTTGTCTGTTTATCTGGAGTGAATTTTTCATCATGCATGTTATTGAGAAAAGATGTTAATATGATTGTATCTTTCTGTTTATTCGCTTACTGATATGCACGGGCGCACGGCTGATTGTATGTATTCAATATATATTTTCATGATGCACGATGCATCAGAGCAGAGCACATCACGGTTACACAAGAGCGTGCACATGACAACAGGCGTGTACGTAAATGAAATGATTATACGTGCCTAAATGTATCTACATGCACGATGCATGAGCGGAATCAGGATTCAAAACTTGAAGACTAAGAAATAAAAAATGGATTATACATAATCACACTATTAAAATTTAAAAACATAATTGAACAAATTCAAAACTTTCTGTATCATTTCTTCAAAACCTTATACAAAATCCTTTATTAATTGCTATAAATACACATTACTACTTTCTATTAAAACAAAAGATTAGTTTCGAGTTAGTTTGTTATTACTTTCTCTAGTTGGCAACCCTTACTGTAGTTCCACCCATGGCACGATACAATATTAGTGCGTGTCTAGTAGGATTGCGGTTTTTTTTTTTGGGTCAACTAAAATTCATTAAAGAGGCCCAAGGCCTAGAGAAACAAGACAACCTAAAAGAAAAGACTCATAACCACTGCAAGTGGCGTAGTGGTTCTTGCCTAGTTGGGTGTGCTCCCCAACCTAAGTTCGAATCCTGAAGCTGTCAAAGTGGTCAAGCACTGTGCTACAATGCACAGTTGGAGCATTCCACATGCGCCGAAGGGGTTTATTTTGGGCTTAGGAAGCCTTTGGGTTCCCATTGACAAAAAGTCAGTATATGGATAGTAAATTCCTTTTAGGACCTGAGTACATAAAGAAGTAGGATCAGAGTGAAGTCTCCAAACTTGTTTAGCTAGGAGCGAGGTGTTAAACTCACTTTAGAAGCCCAAGCCACCACTTTCTTTAGGCTGGCCTAGAAAATCTAGTAGGATTGCGTTAAAGCATGCATCTAATGACAAACGTTAACGCAAATGTTTCTTATTCAGTAGAGTAACAAATCTCTCGTATTTTTGAACTACAACAATGACATGTATCATGTATGCAACATACATCCATACCATGAGGATTGATTTCGCACCGACTTTATCAGTTGATCGTTTGATTATTGATATGTTTAAGACTATGGAATGGATTAATTAATTAAATGCTGCGGCCCAACTAATTTCGGCAGCACGTCGTTTAGCTCGTTTACTTAATGAAATCCCATCAAGTCTTCGCCGGATTGGATTTTTTTTTAAAAGAAGTCTATGATCATGCGATCTATCAATCAATTTAAAAAGAGCACGCAATTTCGATCAAGTTGTTTGCCGACTTATTTGAACAACATTTATTAGCTATTAAGCTCATGCGATTAGCTGGTGAAGTGAGGGAGGGATTTAGAATTGGATTAGAATTATGATAGATTAGATAATGAAATTATGCACCGGTGGTGCAGGTGAACTAACAGATCTAGCAGATTTAAGCCGTTGATATTTATATGCAACATTTTTTTAATAACAAAAAAATATACTTGTTGTTATCTAGCCGTCCATTTATGTTAGTACAAGTGCACGTCGGTGCACTTAATATTCTCTCATGAAATTCACACTTTTCATTTTATAATTCACACTCCGTCTTTCATATTTTAATATTTTTATATCACATATTTTACAATCCACACTACGAAAAATACAAATTTAAGATACCAAAAGAAGAAAACATAGAATATAAATGGTAAAGTGAGGAGTGTAAATTTCACTCCCTTAAATTAAAACTAGGATGAGTCAATGATTCAATTCCCCCAAAAATGTTATTAAAGTTGACACATACATTACACATATAACACATGTATTGTAATTTTAAGCACGTTTTTTCAAGAAGTAACCTTCATAACAAACCCTATGCTATTGTCATGATTCATGAACATGACAACCCGGTTCACACAATCTCGTATTCAAAGTTTCAAACTACATAGTCGCCGTGTAGTTTGGGCATCCATGTGTACTTTGCAGCTTACCTTTTCCTATCAAAATTATAAGCCCAAAATGAATCAGCCCAGTCCAATCAAAGCAAACCGTTCCGGGCCTGGGCCCAAAAACTTTATAATCAGGCCGGCCCGATATCTGATTCCAAACCAAAAACGAGTACGAGCATTTCAGTCATAGCTCAGTGAGGCTCTCGAAATCGGAGCACCAAAATCTGGAAATGAGAGGAGAACAAACCCTACCGGAGTTTCATCACTCAAATCGCGACGGTTCCGGCAGCCGGCGAACTCGTTCTCAGGTAGCACCAGACTGGACCGAAACGGATTTACTCATCCTGGTGAACGAGGTCACCGCCGTCGAAGCCGATTGCCGGAAAGAGTTCTCGTCCTTCCAGAAATGGAAGATCGTCGCGCAAAACTGCACCGCCCTGGGCGTGCCTCGGTCTCTGGACCAGTACCGCCGCAAGTGGGAGGCGCTGCTCCACGACTACAAGATCATCGACCACTGGAATTCACAGTCGAGAGCTTCTGCTTCGTACTGGGCTCTGGAGAGTGATAGGAGGAAGCAGTTTGGGCTTCCGCGGAGTTTCGATCACGAGCTTTTCAAAGCCATTGGTGGTTATGAGAAGGCGCAGGAGAATCAGTCGGATACAGAGGAAGGTGAGGCTGAGGCTGACGTGGCTGATGAATATGAAGAAGCTGTGGAACCAGGTAAGGTGTTACTCTTCCAAAACGGCATCGTTTGGTGTTGTGAGAAATGAATTATGTCATTGTCAATTTTAGCTATGAGTGTGATCTGCTATGTTGGTTTATTAAGCAATGAGTGACAGTTACGGCGTAGTTAGTTCTGATGAATTTATGACAATGCGGTTAATGTTGCGGTGAAAAAGACCTTGAGAATGTATTAGGTCAGTCTCAGACGGTATGTGCATTGCAGATTTGAAAAGAAAAAAAGTTTGACATGACTTTCGGGACACTTGAGCAGTCATTTTAATTTTTTTTTTTTTTTTTCGGGTAAGACGTAGGA
This sequence comes from Rosa rugosa, assembly GCF_958449725.1. NCBI lineage: Eukaryota > Viridiplantae > Streptophyta > Magnoliopsida > Rosales > Rosaceae > Rosa > Rosa rugosa. Next base: position 54,329,623 of record NC_084822.1, on the reverse strand, counting down.
GTATAGTGGCACTGTTGTAACATGCTGAAATGGGGCTTGATAAGCTCAGACTGGGGTTGTAACATGCTGAAATGTTTCATGAGTGTGATTGGTCAAGTAAAAATTACCGTCTCAGCTTGGTATGTATGCAGTGACTGTGCAGACGGTCACACAAAGCAGTTCTTGAAAGCACATTCTCTGTTTGCTTCAGTCCTTCATTTTTTGAAGAGCTGTTGACTTGCATTCAATGCTGAATGGATGTTTACTTTTTATAGTATGCTTTGTACATGAGTACATCTACCCATTATTTGGGAAAACGTTTACTTAAATGGGAGGTTCAGATTAAGCCTAAACCGATATACATATCCACTTACTAGTTCGTTATCTTCTTCTGTACAAATTACTATTGATGATTTTATGCCAAATGTGCATGCCATTTGTGGATTCTATATACTTGTGGGATATGCAGGGAAGGGTTAATTTGATAGTAACATTGCTGGCCTTTTGAGTTATGGCTTGATGAATGAGTTGTAATTAGGTTTTAATGGTGTTGTGTTCAAGCTTGAAGCCATGAAAAAGTATAATAAGCAGCTTATTGGTCTTATGATTATCATGTATTATTAGAGTCCAAGAGGAGAAGGCGACCGTCAACGCAGCAGAAATGGAGTCCAATTCAAAATCCAGCGAGGAGGTCTATGGTTAAAAAGCCTGTACAGAAACCTCATCAGACTCGTGCAGAAGAAAGGCATGTACAAAAACCTCGCCTGACTCATGCCACAGAAAAGCCTGTACAAAAGGCTTGTCAAACGCATGTGGAGGATAAGTCTGTACAAAAGACTCATCCAATGCGTGTAGAAGAAAAGACCATTGTAAAGCCAGTTCAAACCCATGTGGCGGAAAAGCCTGGCGAGACCCATGCAGAAGAAAAGCCTCGCCAGACCCATGAGGAAGGAGAACCTGTTGAAAAGGCTCGCCAAACTCATGCACAAGAGAAGCCTGTAGAAAAGCCTCCCCAAACTCATGCAAAAGAAAAGCCTCGCCAAACCCATGCAGAAGAGTCTTCCCAAACTAATGCGGAAGGAAAGCCTGTAAAAAATCCTCCCAAAATCCAGGCAGAAGAAAATGTAGTAGGTAAGTCTTGCCAAACTCATGTGGAAGGGAAGCCTGTAGAAAAGCCTCACCAAACCCATGCAGAAGAAAAGCATGTGGAAAGCTGCCTAGAAGCAATTCCTATGGAGAACTTGGCAGAAGAAAAGCCTCACCAAACCCATTCACAAGAAAAGCCTGTGGGAAGCTGCTTAGATGCTATTCCTATGAAGATGGCAGAAGAAGTGCCTCAGAAAAGCTGTGTGAAGAAAAAACATAAGGCCTCAGAAGAACAGCCTGGGGGAAGCTGCTTAGAAGTCATTCCTATGAAGAGCATGGCAGAAAAAAAGACTCTGAAAAGCAGTCTGAAGAGGAAGCAACAAAGTACTCAAATGGAAGAGAAGATAATGAGCATTGAAGAACAGAAGCAAATCATGGCTATGAAGTTGCAGTGGAGTGCAGAACTCATCCGTGCTATTGTCACCGAGAATGCAGACCATGAGGCTGCTGATGAGAAGAGCATCAAGGACCTCCAAGCTGATTTAGTTAGGCGTCAAGGGGACCAGGTTATCGCATGCCTGGCAGATATTGTGAAGACTCTTAACCAGGTTCATCGTCTTGTCCAGGAACGTAAATAGTCTTTCTTGATCTCTTTTATTTTTTTAATTTTTAATTTTTTGGCTTAACTGAATGTGAATATTTTAATGGTTTTGACGCCCTAAATTGGTCGTGTAAAATGCTAATTTATCATTGGTTGTAGCTTTTGCTTTGTGGTGTGAGTGTGACAATGTCATCCTAGTAAAAGAAGGTTAGTATGAGATTGTTTACAAAAATGTGTGATTTTCATAGTGGTCTTTTCGTTTCCAACCTTTACAGTTCTTTCACATTAAGTCCACAAACATGTATACATTCTTACGTTTTGTGCATCAAATTATAGGTGCCCTTATTCTATATTCCTGTTGGAAGGGACATGCAAACCCTCCCGGGCAGACAAGAATTAATTAATTGCTTAAAGTTGTTTAGCAGCTATATCTAATTAAGACAAAACAACTACTTTACTGAGTATCCATAGCACCAGAGAGAACTCGAAGGCGAATATTGTGTGAAGCATCCCTCGATCAAGTGCAAATCCGAACAGCGTGATCCCTCCATGGTTGTGTCCCAAGTATGTCACTGCATGCACACCGTCTAGATGTATAAGCCATCCATTCACATAGTCACTGCAGAACACTTTTAAGCTACTATAGATAAAAGAGTAATACTTTTGGAATATCACTGACCTAAAGCTTGCCTGGTTTGGAACGAGGAAGGGTCATGTGGAGAAACAGAAGTGGAAATGTCCGATGAATCATTGTCACTCTCTCCATCACAGCCTCCATTAGCCTCAGGGCTCTGGCCTTTCCCCTGCTTATCGGAATCTAACCCAGTAGCAGATGAACAAGTTAAAAGCATATGCCATCTTGTAGCAATTGCAACAATTCCTTGAGCTCTATGTGTCATCCTTGCTGCCTCCATTAAGCACAAAAACAACCCACTTAGCTCAACAGCCGAGCAAACCACAAGGTCACCGGAGTTGAGAAAAGTCTTCTCTGCCTTGGATGCCAGAACCATCAACAAGGCTGCAAATTGGCTGACGGTGCTGGTAAACCAGCACCCAATGATAAAGAATCTGTACCTGTGGCTCGTAACCCACAATTGCTTTCTTATCCTCACATGTTCCTGAAATCAAAGTTTCTCATGTCGATCTATTACGGTATTACCATCGTCATTTTGGTTTAATATATATGCATAGATTAACACTTGTAAGTAACCACTTTATAAACCTTGACATGTAATGTGATGTTCTCTTGCTAGATATCTTTCGTAGTATGCTGTAGCTTGTAACTATACACTTCTAGCAACAGTATCACAATTGCAAGTTAGTGATTGAGAATATATACCTGAAAAATGACTCTAGAATTGGAATCAGACCCTTCAAAGAACTTATGCAACCCTTCGAACCGAAGTATTTGGAGCTCACATGTCAATCGGAAGAGAATACAAACCAGCAAGAACACCCCGGTCCGATAAACCCACGAAGCCAACACCAAAACAAACACAATGGAATTCAACGGGACACTCGGACTCATATATGGCAGTGACACTTTCACGGTGGTGAAGAATAGAATCTTGTGAGCAATCTCGATGAAGAACGAAGGCAAGAGTATGCATACCAAGCACTTGAAGGCCTTATCGACCTCGCGGGTGTATCCCCTCCGGACAGAGAAAGTATCGTCTTCGAGGCCATCAAGGAAGAGGAGCTGCTTGAGGCCGTAATTCCGAAAGAAGGAGGAGAGTGTGAAGAAGGCAATGGCAGCTAACCCGGATTCGGGGAGCTGAACTAGTTTGTTAAAGGAAATGGGGTAGTCATTGGTTGGAAGCTTAAGTGTGAGAGAAGTTAGGATTGGGACGACGAGGGTCAGGAGGATGAAGGTGAAGTAGGAGATAAACTTTCCCAGGTACGTGGAGTGGTCGAGTGCGCACCATTTGAGGCTGATTTGGAAGTTGGATAGCTCGTCGGAGGGTTTTGGGGATTTTTGAAGTAAGGGTTTGTTTGGCTGATCTGAGTCATTGCTGCTGGAGTTGATGTTGATCATGTGGGTTTTGGGTGAAGTGGTGGAGGGATTCATGGACGTATGGAGAGGTTTAATGGAAAAGAAAGAAAGTATAAAATGTTTGCAGGTTCGTGAAGGAAGGGAATTGAACAGCGATCTAATTTAGCTGGGAAGAGTGAGAGAGATGTTGCGTGGCATTTAGACGAGAGTATATGATGCATGGGTGTAAAGGAAAAGATGGACATGCAAGATCTAACTAGCTTGTGTTGTTTCTCGTGAGAGTAGTTCTACTTCTTTTTGCCTTGTTCTAGAGGTAATTAGGGAAGTGAGAAGAATAAAGACTTGCTGAAAGAGCTAGCTAGCTAGCTAAGGAAGAGCTTTCAATTTTGTGATAGGGTAATGGTCTCAAACCGCCACACGTGAACTTCAGTATCAATTTACAGGTTGAACAGCCCTAGACACCCATCAAAAACAAACTAAAAAGAAGTTCATGCATGCATCCCAAACCACTTAGCTACCTAGGAACATATACGTGTTAAGATCCTTTCATATCATTAATGATATACGATTATATGTTCATGTCTCTAATCACATGTTGAATCGAAGATATATAGTAGACCTTTTTGATCACGTGGTAAGTGTCATGAGGAAAATCAACACTTTTATATCTCGCGATAGAGGAAAATGTACTCTACCATCGTAGATTGTGAGCTCTATATTCAACATTTCTTTAGAGCTATGCATGGCGATCCACACATGATAATTGGGCTTGTAAGTAAGTTGGGCTATTCTCATTCAACACACACATTCCCAAAGACACTAGGAAACGAGAGGCTGCACAAAACCAGGAGAGTATTTCTCCTAGTTTCCCGGTGGTTCAAGGATACGAAAAAGAAGATTGCAGAATCAGATCATGAAGAGGAAATCAAGGAGAATCGCCTCACTGATCTTGAGTTAAAAGCGGTATTCATTCCATATCATTAATGTGATTTTGAAATTGATATGCATATTGATTAAGTTGATTTGAGATACTTATCTACATTAAAAAGGTTTTTGATATGCATATCAAATATAGATTGGATTTGCAAACAGTTGGAAAGGGTTGAGTGTTTATCGAAATCAGTTTTAAAGCCTTCTTTGTTTATCTTCCTTGATACGAAAAAGAGATTTGATTGAGGAGGAGTCCTGCTCCTCTATAAAAAGGTTTTGAAACTGCAGTTTACTTGTAGATTTTTTTGTGTATCAAAATTGTTCTTTGTTTTACTGAAAAACTCTCATTGCATGTTTCATGTATTCTCTTGCATACTCTATCATTTTCATAATTCATTCTCAAGATCAGTGAGAAGATTGAGTGCAAGGAAGATAGAAGATTGACTTGTTTACATGTTGTGTTGTTTGAGTCAGAAGTTAGAACAGTTGTAAAACAAGTTAGCACTTGGCTAATTGAAAGTGATTGTTTTGAACAACACTACTTGTATACTGTAAACTTGATTGTTTCATATTGATTGATTCTTCGTGTTGGCTACGTCAAAAGCCACGCAGTGAAGTTTCCTCAGTGGAGAGGTTTACACTGCGTTAGCAATTCCTGTGTACTTCTTGATAAATCCATTTCCTCAAGCAGTTCTATCAATCATTTTGCAATATTGTTCTGTTAGGTATTTTCAGGGCTCATTTAATTTCTGCCGTTAGATATATATCCATTAATAATAGTAGAGAAGGTTTGGAGTATACGTACTGTTTGTGGTATATATGATCTGCATTTTGTCAATTCATACACATAAAACATATATATATCATCCCAAAATCTCGGCTGAGGCAACAATGAACTTGATCGATTTGTCTCATCATGGTTGACAAGAACAGAGGAGCTAGCAGATATTGAACAGGTCACACAGCAAGGTAAAGATATATAATTATAAAGAATTAATTAATTAGTTAACTACACGTTAAGTGGGGAATGAAATCCAACAAAGGCCGGCACTATGATCACACCAGCTCATGATCAAATATATTTTTGTCTTTAGATAGAATGATGGCCTTGAATTTCAGGTTAGGAAATGGTATATATAAGTAGTCACTGGCTTATCATGCTATGTGTTTTAGGAAATGGTATATATAATTTCCTAACCTTCGATCAATATTATGGCTCATAATAAAGCAGCATATGATCACTGGCTTATCATGCTATGTGTTTTAGTATTTGCTAGTTCATCATGTTCTGCTACTGAAGGTGACACACTCATCAAGTTCAAGACTTCTCTATCCGATACCTGGGCACTAGATAACTGGAATTCTTCTACAAAACCCTGCAACGGTTTCACGAGCCATTGGGCGGGTGTGCTTTGTAACGGCGGGAGCGTATTCGGGCTGCAGCTGCAGAACATGGGCCTAACTGGCCTGATTGACATTGACACGCTCTCAGAGTTGCCGGCCCTCAAGACCATAAGCTTCATGAACAACGGCTTTGGAGGTCCACTGCCCGATGTGAAGAGACTTTCACTCATTAGTGTCTACTTATCCCAGAACCAATTCTCTGGTGATATCCCGGATGATGCTTTCAGTGGCATGGGTGATACCTTGAAGAAAGTTTACTTGGCCAAAAATGGATTTACGGGGAAGATACCGAGTTCTTTGGTTGATTTGCCTAAGCTCATTGAGTTGGACCTTGGGGATAACCAGTTTAGTGGGAAGATACCAAATTTTCAACCAAGGAACTGGACGTTGTTAAATCTGGCAAACAACAGATTGGATGGTCGGATTCCGGCATCACTAAGCAATTTAGATGCCGCCGATTTTCAGGGTAAGTGAATTCATCATTTGACTTCTTTCGTACATCTGATGCGTGTTGAAATTAGTAGAGAATGTGTTTAACTACAGAAGAACAATCATCCGTGCACACATGAACTACGTACTTCGTTCTTAATTAGCATTCATCTTACGATATGAAAATGATGATTGTTCAACTTTTTAAGATCGATCAGAGGTAAAATTAGGCTCTAAACGTTGGATGGACTAATATAAAATTTGAGAAATTTTGATTCAATAGATGGAATTTTAATTTTGAAAAATAAAAATTGTGTGCTCATTCAAACAGGAAACGGTGGCTTGTGTGGAAAGCCTCTTAGCCCGTGCAAATCCGTAAAGAAGGAAGGAAGTGACGGTCGAAGAAATGGAGCAGTGAATCTTTAATTACCAAATTTTGAACTTGATTTTTGTAATACTCTACGTTGCAGCTATAAAATGGAGAAATTAACCTGCGTTCTAGGTGAAATTTATAGGCTATAAAATGCATTTTTCTTTGCGACTAATCTTGTTCTTCTGTTATGAATTTAAATACACTAAAATTAGGAGAAAAATTGCTGTAACTTTTTTAATTTAAAAAAATAAAAAAATAAAGGGTGGTTCTAGTTGGACCTCTAAATTTGATATTTGGACCTCTAACTTTTTTCAATTATTAATAGACTTTGTCAAATCATATGAAAAGACAAATAAGAACAAAGAGAGAAAAATAGAAAAGAAAAAAAAAACAAATACTCTTCTTACCTCCCCAAATATAACATTCAATTAATTTTTTTTCTTCTGGAGTTTCCTTATATTGCCTATGTAGTTTTATAATTTACCAAAAATAATTAAGTAAAAATAGTAATTATCATTAATATAAAAGTAAATTCAAAACAATCTGATATAAAATTTCCTTAAACTAAATTCATTCAATATTATGATATAGTTATTACTCGATCTTCCAACCCAAAACCCTTGAAATCCTTCTTTTAGCAAATTCAAAGGGATTCCAACAACATATCAAGATCGAGAACCAACTCTCTGATTAATTTTGGTGGAGGAGAGACCTACTCATAAGAGAGCAATATCATATGCTTTTAATTCATTATTTTTCTCGTGGTTGAAGATACAGATAAAAAGTAGAGTAAAAGATTGTTGTATCTCATGTTCAAGGGTGTTTTGGTAAAGATAAGGAGGTTTACTTAGCTTTTTAAGTATTCTAAAAAGTAAATTAGAGGTGTACTAAGTATGAGAGGTCCAAATAGCAAATTTAGAGGTCTAACTAGAACCGCCAAAAATAAAAGTCAATTGACATGTTAAGGGGCTAGTATATATATATATATACTAGAACAAAACACATCCGATGGGTGTGAATAATTATTAATTAAATAGATATGGAAAAGCTTTTTTCAAAATAAGTGGGGAGTTATTACAGATAGTGGAAAGTTTTGTCTTAGATGAAATGCACATAGTGGGTAAGTGGGAAGTTATCTGCAGATAAGTAAATTATTGTTTTCTTATTTTTTTCAATTTTGATTTTGTTACTTACCTTCTTATCCCTTAGTTATTAAATATAATTTCAAATTAATATATGATGTAAGGATCCATATGTAATTTCATATGCATTTTGGCTAACAAAACCTCTTCTCTTAATAATAGGATTTTTTTTTTTTTTTTTTTTTTGAGAAACTGGAATTCATTGAAACAAGATCAAGGATTACATGAGGACGGAACAGCCATCCTTAATTCTAAAACTAGGCCCTTTATATCAGCCTGGTTACATTCCAGCAGCCATAATGGCAACTGATCAGACCAAGTACAAGTGTTACGCTGCCTAATAGCATAACTTGCAAGTTCATGGGCAACTCTATTACATTCCCTTGGGATATAGCCACAAAAGATTGTACTAAAATGCCGCATCAGTAGTTTGATCACTTCCACCAGGTGATCGTCAATTGCAAGGTTCTCCTCATCTGTTTGAATTGCTTGTATCATAAGTCGCTATCATAAGTAATAATAGTATATATATATATATATCATGAAGTAAAAATGTGCACAATTTGATTTTAATTATAAGGAACTTTTCAGAGTTACAAAAACCTATACCCGACTCTATATATAGCAAGTTCGATATGTGGGGTTTCTTCTTGAAATTTTCAAAACAACAGCAAAGCTAAACAACACCAGAATTTAATTTGGTTATGGTAAAACTTTCATCAAGATATACTTTCTTGAGTTTCTTCTATGTACGTACATTCCTTCATTCAGAGGCCATGCATGGCTTAAGCAATTTTTGTTTGTTTGTTTGTTTTGGTTTATATATATATGTACGTGTTTGAGTACCTCACTACCTCCTAATCCTTTGCTTGATTAATTGCTTTTCAGTTTCGGGTTTAGTAACGCCAAACTAAGAGTTTTTGTGCGGAGGAGAGAACATGATCGGAAAGTCTATTCCATGAGAAAACTCAAGAAAAACAACCGGCACATGTTACTTGCTGCCAAGAACCCTAATCTCAGGCATGTCTCCCAGAATCAGGGGTCCAATGAATCGTGCATTCAAATTACGGGTGGTCAAGAAGCCTCAGTTGGACCACAAAAGAGATAAACCTCGACGTAGCAAGGTCAGGAAATCAAAGGATTCAACTGCTGATCCTTCAGATGGCACCAAGTAGGGAGAACCGATCGAAGATTACCACTTATCCGGCCTCCCCATGCACGAGGTTGATGTGTCATAGATGTGGAACAAAAAAGAAATGACTCCTATTTTATGCATATGGAACATATGTCAACTTCAGGACTGAGCAAAAGCAAAGAGCCCAAGAGGCTAGGGCAAAAACTAAATTGGAAACAAAAGTTGCACTAACGTACAACTAGAAAAGCCGCGTGCATGCTAACCAAAATTATAAAATAACTGGTGATTTTGAAAAGACAACTAAGTTTATTAATTGGCCTATTGTTTATAAAACATTACAGGCATTTGCTTCAAGATATGTCGTTGACAGTGTCAAGAAAGATATCATTGTATGATCAGGAAATTGTTGACCGGCCAAGCAATTCGAACTTTCGAAGTTCTCAAGCATAATTTTCTCAAACTCATTGTTTCAGCTGTCAGACATGTAATGAGTTCAATAACATTTCCACAAAGACAAAATACATCCAAAACGTAATTACCTAAGCAAATTACAATGGAGATCAGTAAATTACCTAGTTTGGGTTTTTAAAATTTTTGTTCCCAATAGTCTTGAAAGTTCATGAACAAGCTGCACATGTATGTTAATGAGCAGAAAACTAGCTAGGAAACAATATATGTTTGTCTTCAATATATATGGCCAAAATAAACGCAGTTCATGAGTTGGAAACTCATCACGACTCGATCAGTAAACAAATGTATATATATCTTACTCAGTTATATGCAAGGGTGAATGTGATATATATACGTCATCGATTCTATCTACTCATAATGTTAAAGTCGGCTGAGCCAACAATGATACTTCTGCATCACCATTACCAAGAACAAAACAGCAGTATAACAGCACACACCTAGCTTCAAATATTAAACAATTACAAGTTAAAATGATATCCAACAATTTAATTAGTATTAAGAATCATTGCCGGCACCAATCACCAGCTCATAATATTTACATAGAATCACAGACCTTGTCATTCTCGCAAAGCCGACTATTTGTACCTTCACATATTCCCTTCAATCCTGAACCTCCATTTCCGTCTTCTACCCCAACCCTCATTTCATTTCTCATCATTAGGTCTGAAATTTCAACATGAAGAAGTTCCTCTGATACTCCTCTTTTTGATCAAGTACCGCGCGGTATTTGATTCTCTGATATATCTCTTTTTATCAAGTACTGGTACTTGACAGAACAAAATTTTGGTCAGTCCTCTTCGGTACTTTCAAACCTTCGATCAATATTATGACTCATAATAAAGCAGCATATGATCATTGGCTTATCATGCTATGTGTTTTAGTATTTGCTAGTTCATCATGTTCTGCTACTGAAGGTGACACACTCATCAAGTTCAAGACTTCTCTATCCGATACCTCGGCACTAGATAACTGGAATTCTTCTACAAAACCCTGCAACGGTTCCACGAGCCATTGGGCGGGTGTGCTTTGTAACGGCGGGAGCGTATTCGGGCTGCAGCTGCAGAACATGGGCCTAACTGGCCTGATTGACATTGACACGCTCTCAGAGTTGCCGGCCCTCAAGACCATAAGCTTCATGAACAACGGCTTTGGAGGTCCACTGCCCGATGTGAAGAGACTTTCACTCATTAGTGTCTACTTATCCCAGAACCAATTCTCTGGTGATATCCCGGATGATGCTTTCAGTGGCATGGGTGATACCTTGAAGAAAGTTTACTTGGCCAAAAATGGATTTACGGGGAAGATACCGAGTTCTTTGGTTGATTTGCCTAAGCTCATTGAGTTGGACCTTGGGGATAACCAGTTTAGTGGGAAGATACCAAATTTTCAACCAAGGAACTGGACGTTGTTAAATCTGGCAAACAACAGATTGGATGGTCGGATTCCGGCATCACTAAGCAATTTAGATGCAGCCGATTTTCAGGGTAAGTGAATTCATCATTTGACTTCTTTCGTACATCTGATGCGTGTTGAAATTAGTAGAGAATGTGTTTAACTACAGAAGAACAATCATCCGTGCACACTTGAACTCTTAGCATGCATCTTAAGATATGAAATGATAACTGTTCAACCTTTTAAGATGAGAAATAGAGTTAGGGTTTAAACGTTGGATGGACGTAGTGATAATGAAACTTGAGAACTTTTGATTCAATACATGAAATTTTAAAAATGAATGAACTAAGAAAGATGAAAACATGTAGTCAATGCAAGAAAAAAGAAATGAAATCATGCGTTGACACACGAAGATTATGACATGCTTCTTTATTGATATCTGATCTTCAACATAAATTTGTTGCAATATATGCAATTCTTTTAATCAAGATTTCTTGCAAGCACGTCTGTGTAACCACCCTAATGATATAGTAGTTATCATATCTATTCTAGTTAATCAATCAAGATTTTATCTTGCAGTTCTTTTATGGTCTGTAATTTTTATGAGTTACCTTTTTGATCAAGCAGGAAACAAAGGCTTGTGTGGACCGCCTCTTGGCAAGTGCAAGTCCCCAAAGAAGCGACTCCTCCTAATCATAGCCATCATAGTCATCTCAGTGGCTTTACTATTGTGTGTCTTCTGGATAATCACCTTAATCCGGCGCAGTCGAGCTCGTCGGACCCGTCAAGCCCAATCGGCCCAACAGGAAAAAGCCCAAATGAAGCCGGTAGCCCGTAAAACTCGCGGAGTATTGGAGGCCCAATTACCCGACCTACCGGTGGAAGACGATGAGTACAAAAAGGCAGAAAAAGGAGGGGAGTTGCATTTTGTGAGAAAGGACAGAGAGAGGTTTGAGGTGCAAGAGCTACTTAGGGCACCAGCTGAGGTTTTGGGGAGTGGGAGCTTTGGGTCGTCTTACAAGGCTGGTCTTATGAGTGGGTCTATGGTTGTGAAGAGGTTTAGGGATATGAACAGAGTTGGGAGAGATGATTTCTATGATCACATGAGTAGGATTGGAAGGTTGTCACACCCTAATCTGCTCCCACTCGTTGCATTCTATTACATGAAAGAAGAGAAGCTCTTGGTTCATGACTTTGCTCTAAACGGAAGCTTGGCTAGTCATCTCCATGGTACGTGCATACTATATTACACGATTTGCATCACATTACTAATCACAACTACATTTCCTAATTTCTAAGCATGAGATCGAGAATTTCTATATATAATTCATTTATGCATATGGACAAATATAACACTACATTTACGTACCTAAGAGGAACCCATGAGATTCAGGTACACATAGTTTATTTGTACAAATGTATACATTATTGTTACAAGTAGTCAAGTCCCTATTGCGAGAAAGGTTTGTAGCTAGGAGATTTGTTTATTCTTTGTGTCGGTCTATTTTATAGTTACTTTCTACTATTTCACATTTTCAAAACAATACTATATTCTCACATAACGCGCTTTAAACCTTAATCTCTCGCTATAACTTAATCGGTTGATTACTAATAAAGTAATAATTAATGAGAACTCAATGTAGTCAAACTCGATTGGTGATCACATCTCTTGTTCATCATACTAAACCCTAACATGTTTGATAATTTTGTGCATTTTTTCAGCCAAGCGAGCCCCGGGACAGCCAGGACTCGACTGGCCAACCCGCCTGATGATCATAAAAGGAGTAGCAAGAGGCCTAGGCTACCTCTACAAAGAGTTCCCAGGCCTGCCTGTCCCCCACGGCCACCTGAAGTCCTCCAACGTCCTCCTCGATCACAGCCTCAACCCGGTCCTAGCCGAATACGCCCTAATCCCTGTCATCAACAAAGACCACGCCCACAAGTTCATGGTCGCCTACAAATCCCCCGAGTACTCCCAAACCGGACGCACCTCCAAGAAGACCGACGTGTGGAGCCTCGGCATCCTCATCTTCGAAATGCTGACCGGAAAGTTCCCCGCAAACTACCTCCAACAGGGCAAGAGGGCCAACGCCGACCTCGCCAGCTGGGTCAACTCGGTGGTCAGGGAGGAGTGGACCGGCGAGGTTTTCGATAAAGACATGAAGGGTACCAAGAATGGAGAAGGCGAGATGCTGAAGCTGTTGAAGATAGGGATGTGCTGCTGTGAGAGTAGTGTTGAAGGGAGGTGGGATTGGAGAGAGGCGGTGGATAAGATCGAGGAGTTGAAGGAGAGGGACAGTGAGGATGAAGACTACTCGTCGTATGCGAGTGATGGGGATGTGTACTCGTCTAGGGCTGTGACTGATGATGACTTCTCCTTCTCGGTTGCAGCTTGATGAAGGTTTAAATGGTTGGAATATTAGGACTTGGATTATTATATACATGCTATTGCTCGCTAATGTGAGCTAGTTAGCTAGGTAAGGAATAACAATGGAAGAAACGGGAATATAGGATTTTTGTTTTTCCTAGTTTTTAATTTTATTCGGGTAGCTAGGCTTATTTTTGCATGGTTCATCTTTATTTATGTGAATTATGAAATATGAAAAAAGAGAATAATCGATCTGTAAGGGCAAAAATCCTTTTTAAGTTCTTTGCACGTCGTTGTTTATCAAGAACGATAATCTATTTTGAATTTGAGCATATAGATCTTAGCAAATATGAGTTACAAACAGAGCAAAGCGGTTGGCTAAATGACTGATCATAGATGTTTAAGCAGGTTGGGGTTGAAGATCACTATGCAAAATATTTAAGGTTTTCGATGGATATTATACGTTTAGGAAAATAATATTTATATCAAGTGAGGAGCCATATTTATGTTTAATGAGGGGTAATGATGTTTGTTTTTTATTATAGCGAAGCCTAAAGGTAAAGGACAATAAATCTAAATCACAACTAACTTTGGCTTAAATAAGCCTAATATATAAATCAGATTTCATAAAAGGAACGATATCAGCAGGGGAGAGCTAAAGAATCTGCAGCCAGACTCGATCATAACCATGACCAATGCTTGCTAACAATAAGCCACTAAATTACACTCTCTATATACATGGATAAGGGACACATTCTAATTCAGACTCAAAAGCTCCTGACAGTTTTCCAGAAGTCTAGCTATAAAGAGGATGAAAATGATCGATCATGGAGAGAACCAACTGACTGCAACAAGTGAATTCATTTCTATTTCCAACAATTAATAATCATTCTGCCAAGCCATTTTCATACATTTCAGAAGCCCCCAGATTTCAACTTCAACAACTTGACCAATGCCCAACTTGGCAAAAAACTCATTCATCTATTCACCCCTATCATTTTTTTTAAAACATATATATAATCCCAGTATCTTTATGCAAACTGCCATAAATATTTAATTTAAGTCAATCCTCAATTGAAAATTGCCAACAAAGATGATACACCTGTTGTGGATCTTTCGAGTGGGCAACCTTATTTACTTCAAAGTATTGGTGAATAATTAAAGATGGCCAAACTGAAAATTTGAAATTTTGATTCAAAATATGGCTCCACCTGCATTTCCATATATACCAAGGCCCTATAGTAAAATAGCAACACAAAGGGAGAGTGTAAGTGGAGGAGAACTCACTTGATGGACATGAAAAGTTTTGATCCAAGTTTTTCTTATGATTTTCTAAAGTCGAAAAAAAAAAAATTATATAAAAAAAAAGAGTCAAAATTTTCGAGGTATATCACTTGGAGGAGCTCATAAAAAACATGTTTACCAATGATGATGTTATAGTACATGGAAATTTCAAAAAATTTTACTGGCATGCATGCAACGAGTGCTCGCATGACACCCGTAAAGTGCCAAACCATCGATTTAGAGGTATCATAGATTTACATTAAATGAACAAAAAATCATACTTTAGGGTTAGTCTAACTGATTATATAAGAACTCATTTAAGCATATTAATCCGACTAACTCGCACCCAAAATTCCATGTGAAAAAATTCTCATTCACCATTTATTCACGAATACAATTAGATCAACTAAACATCAACAAGGAAAGTCTCTAAGAAAGCAAAAAAAATAAGATTCTTCTGATATAAAGCAAAAAAAAGAAAGAAACGAAAAGAAACATCATTTGCAAATGCTCTTAGTCGGGAATGACCTCCGGGTGAACCTATCAAATCGGTTCCCTCTCCCTCGCGCGCCTTTTGGTCTCACTCCGCCGTCACTTGCTCTCTAAAGTCTAAACCTCACCGATTAGGGTTTAAGAGGCCGCCAAAAGTTTCAATTTCATGGCTTGGTGGCAAGGTTTCGATGAAACTCGTCTTCTCGTAGCAGCTGGTAACTTTTCACTTCCACACTTACTGTGCTTCATTTCAATCAATTCTTTCATCTCTGAATCACTTTCGCTAACTCTGCAGATCCTCCTGTAGCCGGAGACGGCGCCGGACAACTGATTTCGCTCCGCCACCCAAAATCCGGTACTGCACTTTAGACAAATTTAGCATGTTCAAATAAAGAATACTCCTTTTTCGTTAAAGCATCAAATTTTGGTTTATAATCTTACATTTATTGATTAGGGGGCTAAATAGAATATGTTCGGGATCAGGAAATTTGGTTATCTAATTTTTTTTTTTTTTTTTTTTGAATTTTGAATTTTGTGCAGGAAACACAATGTGCTGTGTTTTAGTTGATGGGATGCTCCAGGAACTTAATTGGTTCAGGCAGTCCTACAGTTCTTGGTTTCTCGGAGACTATGTTTCTGAGGGTGCGTGCTTTTGCTTTTGCTTTTGTTTTCCATTGTTGTTTAGTGTAGTGTTTTGTTCATTGTCTAACCTTTTGTTGTAGTTCTGTTCAGATGGTGGGATATATACCGCCACTCGTGTTGATCCTGTTTTCGTTTTGTTGCCCATTTTTGAGGAAGCTAGAATGAAGGTAATAGAATTCTTATGGCCTATTTATGAATCTTGTTGTGTTATTCTGAAAGACTGAAACTATATGTATATGCCCTTTAATGTTAGTGGTACCTACATTCGTTTAATAATTGCAGAAAGGGGACGATCCTGGGAAGTACAGGCCATTGGATGAGATAATCTTCGTTGATGGCTATCCCGGATATCAGCAACTACTGTCCATTGCTGAGGACTCTATGCAAGTAGTTTGTGATATCAAAGGTGACCTACTACCCCCATACACTTCTGATTTGAAATTTCAGTGAAGCTGCACAATCAACAAGTTAACATGTACTTTATCATGTTTACTTCTTTTAGGGTCAATTCTTATAATGGGATGTGTTATACTTTTCAAGCGGATAAAGTTTCCTCTCTGTTGCTTTCTGTATCTGCAGAAATTGATTCCTCCAAATATTTTAGACTTGACGACTCCAAGGTTCTGGCTTGGTTGTACCACAAGGTCCTTCTACAACTGACTTCAAGTAATTTTGATGTTTGATGATGTGAAATTGTTGGAGTATGTATTACCATTGTTAGTATCTGGATATGAGACCTTATTCTTTGTTAAACCACCATGAAAACTTTATCCTTTTATTGTGGTTGGGGTCGTTGTAAGTTTTTATAATCTTTGTGTTATGAGATGCAGGCATGCCAGCTAAAACAGACGCTATCCACGTTGGACAGTAATTATGCTGCAAGGGAAGAAAAGCATAGATGTACGATTTCAGTGAGAAAACAATTTATATACAACTTTTATGTCTTTCTAGTGTCAATTAGAAATTCATCAGCCTAATGTCGAAATGAGCAAAATGAACTTTAGTTGATAGTCAGAGATGTTATGAGTTGTATATGAGATATATGTAGTTGGTGCTTGAGCGCTCCTTAAATTCTGCTGTGCTAAAACCCTTGTTAATAAGCATGCGAGTCATTCCAGTTTGACATGAAAGTCTATTTTCTTGTTCATTAATTCACCCTCGTTGCTGGTGCAGTGGCTGATGCGGTTTCAATATTAGGGGAATACCTGAAGGATGAGCCCTGGTTGAAGCTTTTGTGTGACCGTTTGAGGTATTGCCTCAAAAAGGGATAAATCTAGCACTTTTGAATTGGAAACAAATGCATACATCTTGTTGGTGGATTCACTCTGTTTGAAATGCATT
Source organism: Rosa rugosa (assembly GCF_958449725.1). Lineage (NCBI taxonomy): Eukaryota > Viridiplantae > Streptophyta > Magnoliopsida > Rosales > Rosaceae > Rosa > Rosa rugosa. Next base: position 54,312,561 of record NC_084822.1, on the reverse strand, counting down.
AACTGAGTTGCTGAATGTGATTTCAGGATAGATTTACCAGAGGCACCAAAAAAAGCACCAGATGCTGAAACTCTCCCAACTGCCAACGAAAGTAGCCCAGGGATTTGGAATGGTTCACAGGTATGATAGCCATCTTACTGTTCGGAAAACCGGTGATTATCAGTTTGTTGGCATTGTTGATTTTGGATTAATTCTGGTTCTGTATTCCCATGTTATAATTTGCCAGGAAAAGAACAAGAGTGACAATAAGGTTACTACCAGAGCTGCTGGAAGGCAAGCTAAAAAGATCAAACTGGAGACGGGATCACATAACATCAGAGACATGTTCACTAGGGCCTCATCAAGTAAGAAGTGAATCAATTCGAAACGGAACACAGTTGTAAATCCTGAGATTCGCTCATCATGACCAGAATTTGTAAACCATTTTCATTAGCAACTAGTATTCCTTTAGCATTCATAACATAGCTGCTGCAATTGTAATGTCATCGACTGCACTGTTTGTGTCAAAGTCAAGCTCACTCAAGTTTTTATATCCACTGTACATTGAAAACCTAATAGTGAGGTGAGGTTGATGGAGACATGGCAATTATCAATTGTATCCTTCTGGCCCACAAGAGGTTCTATTGGCTATTTCTTGCTGGGTTGGATAGGATTTTTTTCTTGGAAACCCAATTTGTTTTGAGGGGAATCGGTGATCAAGTCAGGCCTTCATGTATGCCCACCTTATCTCATCAGATCAAACGGTGGAATAAATTCTGAACCTTCGTCTAAATTATAGCAAATTTAATACCAAACAGTATGTATGACTTTTAGGCTTATCTTTTAATTAGATTTTTACGCCAAAGCATACCCTTGTTAAGAATCTAATATCCAACAAATTGGATATACTTTCTAATATGACTAGGTTTATTCTGGTCGGTTGTAGTCCCCGATTCCTTGGGGTTTATGATCTCTTTCCAACCTTCCTTGTGGAGTTGTGGGTTGTTATATTCGTATCTGACACTTCTCATGCATAAAGTACAGGTTGAAAGGCAGGGAAGAAGAATAAGGAATATACAATCTTTCTCTCAAGCAGAAGATTATCCACAGCTCCGTAAGGTACCCTATTGCTCTACTTTGATGCACTTCAATCTCTAAAATCAAAAGCGCAAATCATTATCCAAAGGAGGGCGGGCAAGTGAATTAAGAGTAGGATAGGTTTAAGGTTCGATTCCCTCAATATTCGACAAAAACATGTTTATGCTAATATTTCTGATGAATACTTAATCTGTTTATTGGGATTTCCTTAAGCAGTGTTTTGTGTTCTTTAACAATCCACCATTATTCTAAGTTGGTGGGATTGAAGGGTCAACTAGGAAATTTATACTAGAACAATTATGAATATGTGCTGATTCTCTATGGCTGCAACTTCATTCTTCCCTTTTATCTAGAACCCACTTCAGGAATGTTGCCTCATGGGCTGTACTTGAACCATTTGTTCTAAGATTCTAAAAGGCTTAATGTGCATGGTAACGTCATGGCTATTTAGTCTAGGGTGTCATTTATAGACTAGCATGGCCAGTTACAAAGGATTTCTGATATCTTTCCTCTAATTGGGAACATTTTCGGAGAATAATCGACTTCGAATCGATTCTTGGTGTCCATGTCTTAAATTCCTTTCCGTCATGGAATATATATATGAAGCATCTTTCACCTCCCAAAGTTTGTAGAAAACTAGAAAGCCCTTGTACTACAAACCATAGATTCTTTTGCAAAATCTTGTTACTTTTGTGAATGTCACTCTTTTTGTTTCCCTTACACCTCATTGTTTTTCAGGAAATATAAAAGAAGGGTGGAGATCATAGTTTGCTTATAGTTTTGATGGATAGCGCCAACATAGTAACCGTCCTGGAATCCGAAGGAGTTGAGTTCCTTCTATCTGGTGAAAGAAAGGTAGTCTCCACATGCCTATTTAGTTTGCTTCCTTGGTTTCTAAATTATTTCAATTTTAAGGAACTTTCGTATTTTGGTGTCTTAGCTTCAAGTTCTTACTGCAACCCTATAGGTGAAGTTCTTAGCTTGGTTATGATACTAAAATAGATTCTTGTTTTAATTCTGAGATTAATTAGGTACCCTTGTCATCATGCAATGGGAAGACAGTATGCCTCCTCTTCTCTGCAAATTGGTGTAGGCCTTGCAAGGCTCTGACTCCTCAGCTTGTGAGACTTTATGATACCCTTAGATATGATGGCAAAGATCTTGAGATTATTTTGGTCTCCTTCGACCGCGATGAGGACAAATTCAATGAACACTTCAAGTGCATGCCATGGCTGGTAGTTCCATTCGATGTAAACCTGCACAAAAGATTGAGTGACATATACCATGTTGATCGGATTCCATCACTTGTTCCGTTGAGTTCAGATGGGATATCAATTGAGGAAGATTTGATTGGACTTATTGAAGACTATGGTGCCGAGGCATTTCCTTTCACTAGGAAGAGAAGAGAGGAATTAAGGGCAATAGATGATGCAAAGCGTGATGGTGGAAAACTTGAAGAGCTTCTGGCACATCAAGGAAGAAACTTTCTCATGTCTAGGGATGGTAGAGAGGTATATATACGTAGTTTACTGCTTATTTCAAATGTTTCTGATGGCTTACTTGGGCCAAAAGAACTGACACATGTTTTTGACCATTTCGCAGATATCAGTATCCGAACTTGTTGGCAAAACCATAGGCCTTTACTTTGGTGCACACTGGAGTCCTCCTTGCCGCGCTTTCACTTCCAAGCTCATAGAAGCATACAGTGAGCTTCTGACATCCAATGATGAATTCTTTGAAATCATTTTCGTCTCCACAGATCGAGACCTCAAAGAATTCGAACTAAACATATGCAACATGCCATGGCTTGCCATCCCCTACCATGATAAAACAAGACAGGACCTTTGCCGAATCTTTAACATTAAAGAGATTCCGGCTTTGGTTCTAATTGGACCAGATGGGAAGGCTGTTAGCACAAAGGGGAGGGCTTTGATCTCTTTGTATGGCGCAAAAGCTTTTCCATTTACAGAGTTGAGGATCAAAGAGCTTGAAGCAGCCTTGGGAAAAGAAGGAGAGGCATTGCCTCCTCAAGTGAAGGATATAAAGCATGACCATATGCTGAAGTTGGACATGGCCAAAGCATATGTATGTGATTTTTGCAAGAAGCAAGGGAGGTTCTGGGCATTTTCGTGTGATGTTTGTGACTATGACCTTCATCCAACTTGCGTAGATAAGTCATTTTAAGAAGCCTTTGAATGAAGTTGCAAGAATCAAGATTGGTTCTGGGATTTTTTTTGTCATCTGTGTCACTATGATCTTCATCCAACTTGTGTAGGAAAGTCATCTCAAGAAGTATGTCACTTATGGGAAGTGTAAATTTATTGAATAATGAAGATTGGCTACTCTGAAATTATTTGCATTTATACAATACTGATATTATTTATTTATTACTTTTTTTGGTATGATTTGGGATGAACATTAAGAAATATATGAAGTATGGAAAGGGGATAATTAGTAAGACACAGGGTAATTGCTTTGTAATTGCAGTTTATGAATGAAGTTATTTCCGATAAAAAAAAAAAAAAAAAAAAAAAAGACACAGGGTAAAATTAGTTAGGGACCAAAGGTATCCGCTAATGATGGAGAGTCTCTCATTGCAATAAACCCAATTGAAGAAGGGGAAGGTAATGTTGGGAGATATTTATGGATTGACCAGTGAAAAAAATCAAACTAATCTGTGATTTCTGTACACTTTTATGAATGAACAAAACGAGTATCTTTGCAATGTAATGGTGTTTGTGTTGAAGATGGAGAAGCAGAATTTAATGGTGACTGAGGCGTGACCGTAGTGATTTTCGGGGAGTCACAGTGGGGAGCAACCACGGAGTGGATCGGATGGAGAAGAAGAAGAGCCGTACCAATCTGCTCGCTGCTGGCCGTAAAAAGGTACATACACATTGCCTCGTAGCACAGTAGCTTTCGTAATTCGGCTGCCTTGAAGGTTTAGTTTATTTGCCACACACCTAAACTGTAACTTGTTTTTTTATTAGGTTTAGTTTTGATACATATATATGTTTAAAATTTTAATTTCTGTAATGCTTCTTTCATTTTGTTAACTGTTATAGAAACGACTAGACAGAAAAAAATTAGCGACCTGATTTGAATATTTGATCCCTGTACATTTGTCATCAGCTTCAACAATTTCGTCAGAAGAAGGATAAAGGCAGTGGAAGCCATGGAAAATCCACGAAAAAGTCTGGAAAATCAGAGCAGCATGCAACTAAACCTACAGCAGCATCGTCTCAGGTCCGTGACGGAGAAACTGAGTCTGCTGTAGGTTCTAATTCTGCAGACTCTGACACTAGTCAAATTCGGGTTAGTAAGCCTGTTCAGAATGAAGGTGAGAGTACTAGGACTGCTGCTGCTAAGGTGGCAAGAGACATTTCATTGGACACTTCACATACAGTGGATTCTGGAGGAGAAGCCAAGAATTCAAAGATGTCTATACAGGTTGATGTGTCAGGCGCCCAACATGCTTCAGTCGATATTACAGAGAGGAAGGAGTCATTGCCTTCACAGGAAAATATTAAAACATCGTTAGTGCAAAAGAGAGAAGATCAGGTAACATATGTAAGTTGTGCTCTTCTTCTTTGGTTATTTTATTTTCATTATACTTCTTCTAAAAGTTGATTAGGATACATATAGGCCGGGTTTGATGTATAATTAGAATCTCATTTGTTGTTGGGTAGGGGCAATGCAGGAAGCTGAGGGTTTGGATGCAAGGCAGTCTAATCCTAGTCGTGAAGTAAAAGTGGAGCTTGAAGGAGATATCAGGCCTTCTGCTTCCGAGCTTGAAAGAAGTCTCGAGTCTTCTTCTGGTCCAGCTTCCTATGTAGATGAACCAACTGGTGCAGTGGATGAAGCATCTGTTTCAGCTGGTGCAACCATGTTATCAGGCAGGGAAGAAAGAGTTCTGGCAGATACAGAATATCAGGCAGTTGGAGAGGATTGTCATCAGGAACATGTTATTGATGGTTGTGAAAGGGCTTTGGAAACAAATATGATGAGTTCGGATAGAGGACCTGCATCACCTGTTGCAGATCCGAGCTCAATCAGTCTCTCACAGATCACAGAAGTTATTAAGAGGCTTAATGAAGAAGAGTTCTGTATTCTTCTTAAGTCCATTGAATCAGTTTCTAGTACATTGCTGGGGACCAACAGTTTATTTGTAGCAGAACATGGCTTTCGAGAATTTTTTGAGCAACTTAAAGAAGAATTGGTTCTCACAAATTTCACCAAAGATGTCTTTCACTTGCAGATTGAACAGCAGTTTGAGATGCAACTAGAGTTTGATTGCCAGCATCATCGGTTGCTTGAGGAAACATCTCTTCTTCGTGCTTCACTGAATGAAGTTCGTGAGAAGAACCAGTGTCTTGCTGAAGAGCTTGCACAGTGCAGGGGTGAACTCCAAGCTGTTGCTTGTGGGAAGGAGGAGCTCCAAAACAAATTTCATACTGCGAAGGTGGAGGGTGAAGAAGCTTCTTCTAGAACAATTGAGTTGCATAACAACCTGGAAAGGGCACAGCAGGATTTGTTCAGACTGTCAACAGAGTTAGCTGATTGTAAAGGTTTGGTGCAAGCCTTACAGGTGGAAAATGAGACCTTAAATGGGACTATAGTGTCAGCGGATGAAGTTAAAAGTAAACTTATGGAGCAAAATAATTTGTATCTTCTTGAGAAGGAGAAGCTTTCAACTGACCTGGTTGATCGTGAAAGTTTAGTGGCAACTCTACGGGGTAAAATATCAACCTTAAGCGGGAATTTGGATTCAGTAACACATGAGAGGGAGCATCTTGCTTGTGAAAATGAGAAACTTGCAACAGAACTGGCTGACAGGAAGAATATAGTATCAGCTTTGCAGGTAGAAAATGCCAGCTGTCTTGCTTTGGTTATGGAGGAGAAAAAGAAGCTTGAGGAGGAGAGGGAGTATTCTGCTCATGAGAATGAGAGACTTTCAGCCGAACTTGTTGTTCTTCAAGAACGGTTATCTGCAGAACGTGAAGAACAAGTAAGGTTTGAGGTTGACCTAAAAGAAACAACAAAACGCCTTGAACAGCTCACTGATGAAAAGATTACTAGCAATCTGGACATACTTAAAGCTAAGATGAGTGAGGTTGAAAAGAGTGGGTTTATAATACCAGCTCAAGTTGGGGAAGCTGGGAACCAAGTTGAACTTAGCAGGGGTCATGATCTTGCAACTGAAGATGATAACTCTCAGCAAATTCACGGGAAGCAAGACAGTGAAGCTTCCTTTGTGGTGGATAAATCTTTATCTGATGGCTGTGTAGGGGGCTCACCATTTGTGAATACTGAGCAGGAAGTCTTTGATGATTCCGATGGGTTTATCGCACTGAATGGACACTTGGACAAGGCAGATAAAATGTTGCATAAACTTGTACAGGAAGTTGAAAGCATCTGCTCTCATTCCACATTGCTAAGCAAGTCCGGTCACAAAGTTCCTGTAGCTCAGGTATCAAAACTGATTCAAGCATTCGAGTCGAAGGCTCATCAAGATGAGCCAGTAGAGGGGGAAGCTCTAACCGATAATCAATCACCAGAAGATTCAGTTGTGTCGGTAAGAGAGCAAATCGGAAACCTGAGAGCATTATTTAAGCACATGCTGATGGATACTGCAAATGCCAGTCTACTGCTGAAGGAGGAGCGAGATGGTAGGAAAAATGCTGATGCCACCTCTGAGGAATTGAAGGATCAGAATGAGGCCTTGGAAGAATATTGCAAGAAACTGGGAGCAACGAACATTGAGCTCAGGGTCCTATATGAAGCTTTAGAAGAACATAGGGGAAGCATTGAATCTAGGAACTGTGAGCTTTTCATTCTCTGCGAATCCTTACAACTACAAGTCACTAATCTTAAAGTAGAAAACGTGGAAGCTGACAGAAAGCTGCATGTGTATGAATCAAGAACTAGTCAATTGCAGAGTCGGTTGCATGATCTACATCTAATTTCAAATGTTATGGTATCTCAAACCTCTGAGCAGTTGGAAAGTTTTCACAAGGAGGCTGCTGAGAAAGTTTTGATGCTTGAGCGCCATTGGAATTCAACTATTGATCCGGTTCTTGAAGCAACTGGCAAGCTTGATGAATCTCTTGGTAGGATCACCACAACTACAACAGTCTCTCATGATTCTTTGGACAGAATAAGTTATTCAGTTGCTTCTGTTTATGATGCCATCAGTTTTATTCAAGATCTGAAGGACAAACTTGAAAGTTCTCAAACAGAACATGAAGCAGTCTTTTCTTTATACAAAGAAGCGAATGAGAAATGCGATGATCTGCATGGAAAGAATCAAACGGCCAGTGACTTGTTGCAGAAGTTGTATGGCAACCTTTCTAAACTACTCACGGTTTTGCATGGGTCTACAGATGAAAGTGATATGTACTTAGAACCTGAGAAGTTTCCTGATCTTCTAGATTACAGTAATTATGGAACCATCATAGAACATGTGGAATCTTCTTTGAGGGGGAGTCTGCAACTTGAATCTGTTAACAAGAAACTAAATTCAGAGTTGATGGCTAGCGCTGAAGAAGTTGAGGAACTGAAACAAAGATGCCTTGGTTGTACTACTCTGCAGAAGTTAATAGAAGATGTTGAAGGGGTGCTGAAAGTGGAACATGCTGAGTTTCAAGTGGATAAAACCCCTGCTTCACACCTTGAATCACTGGTGTCATGTCTTGTTCGAAAATGTGAGGAGGCTGATGTGCAGGTAGGCTTATCTAAGGAAGAAGATTCTGGATCTAAGGTGGTGAAGCTGACTTCAATGCAGGAACAAGTACAGCAGTTAAATGCCTTGTGTCTCAAGCATGAAAGTGAACTCATTGTTCTAAGGGAAAGTTTACATCAGGCGGAGGAAGCACTTCTTGTTGCTCGTTCTGAGATACAAGGGAAAGTAAATGAACTTGAACAGTCAGAGCAACGGGTGTCTTCCCTTAGAGAGAAGCTTACCATTGCTGTCACCAAGGGGAAAGGTTTGGTTGTGCAGCGAGATGGTCTGAAGCAGTCCCTTAACGAGAAATATGTTGAACTGGAAAGATTCTCACAGGAACTGCAAATGAAAGATGCAAGGCTTCTTGAGATTGAAGCAAAACTTGAGGCATTTTCAGAGTCAGGTGAACGAGTGGAAGCTCTGGAATCTGAGCTTTCATATATTCGCAATTCAGCTACTGCATTAAGAGAATCATTCCTTCTCAAAGATTCTGTCCTTCAGAGAATAGAAGAGATCTTGGAAGACCTTGATCTGCCAGAGCATTTTTATTCAAGAGATATTATTGAGAAGATTGATTGGCTGGCCAGGACAGCTACTAGTAACACTTTACGTGTGACTGATTCAGATCAGAAGAGTTCTGCCGGTGGAGGTTCATACTCTGATGCTGGTTTTGTTGTTATGGATTCCTGGAAAGATGATGTACAGCCAAGTTCAGATTCAAGTGAAGATATCAAAAGAAAATATGATGAACTAAAGAGTAGATTTTATGGGTTGACTGAACAGAATGAAATGTTGGAACAATCCTTAATGGCAAGGAACAACATAGTACAGAGATGGGAGGAACTTTTGGACAGGATTGACATGCCACCACATCTGCGATCTGTGGAGCCAAAGGACAGGATCGATTGGTTAAGCAAAGCACTTTTAGAAGCGCAGGAAGATAATATGTCTCTGCAGCAGAAGGTTGTTAACCTAGAAAACCATTGTGTATCACTCACTGCTGATTTGGAAGACTCGCAAAGGGGAGTGTCTGACCTTGAGGCAGACCTTCAAAGATTTATCCACAAGAGAGATTATCTTTCTGAAAGATTGGAGACTCTGGTCAATGATCAGGAGAAGCTTTCAACAAAGGCAGCTGAATTTGAGCTTGAGAATGAAAAGCTGCAGAAGGAAGTTACTGATTTGCAAGAAAATGTAGCCAAGATGCATGGAAATGAGAATCAAATTCTCAGCATAGAAGCTGACTTAAGAAGATTACAGAGTTTGGTTACTGATGCCTTGGAGGTCTCTGGATCAAAGTATGAGTATTCTGGTGGTGGTAGTATTGAGTGCTTGGAAGGGTTACTGAATAAGCTTTTAGAGAGTTATGCAACTCTTTCCTCGGAAAAACCTGTGCATGGGGGTGCCGCTGAAAGTCTCCATACTGAATATGCTGATGCAACAGTTATTGGATCAAGAAGCCTAAATACACTTGGTTCCCAGGAATCAGATGTAGATGTTTTAAAGAAAGAGTTGGAGGAGGTTCAACATGAACTTTTGGGTGTGAAGGAGGAGAGGGATGGATATCTAGAGAAGCAACAGTCTATGGCTAGTGAATTTGAAGCATTACATAACAAAGTGAATGAGTTGCAAGGGCTGCTTAATCAAGAGGAGCAGAAGTTAGCTTCTGTTAGAGAGAAGTTAAATGTTGCAGTCAGAAAAGGGAAGTCATTGGTACAACAGCGTGACAGTCTGAAACAAAGTATTGATGAGGTCAATTCTGAGGTCGAACGTTTGAGATCAGAGATCAAGATGGGGCAAGTCAAAATTGCAGAGTATGAACAAAACTTCAGGGATTTGTCTACTTTCCCTAGTAGGGTAGAAGCCTTAGAATCTGAGACATTGTTCTTGAGGAATTGTTTGAATGAAACTGAGCAGAATTTGCAGCACAAAGAAAATACTTTGAGCATGATTGTAAATATCTTAGACAACATTGATGTAGGAGGCGATTTTAACTCTCGTGATCCAGTTGTGAAGTTAGAACGAATTGGGAAAATGTGCTTTGATCTGCGCGCAGATGTAGCTTCTTCTGAGCAAGAGGCTAGGAAATCCAAAAGAGCAGCAGAGCTACTCCTCGCAGAACTGAACGAGGTTCAAGAGAGGAATGATGGTCTCCAAGAAGAGCTTGCAAAATCTGCTGATGAAATTTCTGTAGTCTCCAAGGAAAGGGATCTTGCTGAGGCTAGCAAACTTGAAGCTGTTTTAAGTCTTGAAAAGCTATCTACTGCTCACTCCGAGGAAAGAAAAAACCAATTTTCTGAATTTGCAGGACTGAAATCTGGTCTAGATCAACTCAAGAAGGGTTTCCATGATATTTGCAATTCATTGGTCGATATTTTTTACAACGACTTGGAATTTTTGAACAACCTGGAGTCTGGTATTGACTCATGTCTCAAATTAAATAGTGCAAATGTGGTTGATGTGCACCCCTTCACTGCAGCTGGTGGATTTCTAACGAGCAAATCAGATAAGGTAATTTCACCATGCATATGCTGGTTTATTATTTCCCTAGTGTTTCACCTCTATTAGTTATGATAATCTTGTTTCTATGGTTCAAGGTTTTTTCTTCTTCATGACCTCCTTTGTGTTAGTTTATTGAGTGCTTTTTGTTTCCCTTTTTTTGCCACTTTCTCCGAGTTAATACATGTACAGACTAAAATCATATATTACTATAATCGCTAGTGAACAGTGATAATGATTTTAGTCTGTATTTGATCCGAAGCATTCTTCTCTTATAACATCTTCTAATTTTGGGTTTTCTGTACAGGATAACTCTATTTCAATGAATTATAGGTCAGACACCAATGCGCATGGACATTTTGGTGACAGTTTTGTCATCGAAACCTTTACATACATAACACATTATGTGCAAGATCTCATGACGGAGATTGGTGTGCTTAAAGAAAAATTAGATGAACACTCAATGTCTTTGCATGAAAAAACTAGCAGTGTACCCAGATTGGTGGCAATTGTTCGTGGAGAGATAACTTCCAAAAACGAGTCATTTGAAGCCTTGAGGAGAGACTTTTTGCAGATGGAAATGGTCAAAAAGGAAAAGGACAAGGAACTTGTTGTCTTGCATAGAAATGCTGCCGTGCTTTTTGAAGCATGCACTAGTTCAGCTGTGGAAATAAATAGAAGAAAAGATGAATTGATGGGAAATAGTTGGGCTGTTGGAGATCTGGGAATGACATCAAAAACAGCAGAATTGCCCGCTTTCAGGGGAGAGGGTGAGCTGTACTCTGAGGAATCTGTTAGGTCTGTGGCAGACTGGCTATTGTCGGCTGCTAGTGATTTTGCTACTCTGACAGCTGAAATAGTGGAAGGCAGCCAAAAGGAAATGAAGCTTACCATTTCAAATTTGCAGAAAGAGCTTCAGGAGAAGGACGTTCAAAAGGAGAGGATTTTCATGGAGCTTGTAAGTCAAATCAAGGAAGCTGAAGATACTGCAAGCAGCTATTCAGTGGACCTTGAATCTTCAAAAACCTTGGTGTATGATTTGGAGAAACAGTTGGAAGCGATGAAAGGTGAACGCAACCTACTTGAGCAGAGAGTAAAGGAGCTAGAAGATGGCCATGCCACCTCTGACGAGTTACAACAGAGGGTCAGAACACTAACTGATGAGCTTGCTGCCAAAGACCATGGTGAGTTTTTCATTTGCACTTATCCAGTCCACACCTATATATACTATAAGTGGCTTTTTTAGATCCATAATTCTGGAAATTATCTGTGATTGTAGAAATTGAGGAGCTAATGCAAGCACTTGATGAGGAGGAGGTGCAGATGCAAGGTATCACCTACAAGATTAAGGAACTGGAAAAGATTGTGGAACAAAAGAACCTAGATTTAGAGAACCTTGAAGCTTCTCGTGGGAAGGTTATGAAAAAGCTCTCCATCACTGTGTATAAGTTTGACGAGCTGCATCGCCTATCTGCAAGCCTCCTTGCGGAAGTTGAAAAATTGCAGTCACAATTGCAAGATCGGGATGCAGAGATTTCTTTCTTAAGGCAGGAGGTCACTAGGTGCACCAATGATGTTCTGGTTGCATCACAAGTCAGTAAGAAGGGAAATTCAGATGAGATCCACGAGTTATTAACATGGTTTGATATGAATATTCCTGCATTTGGGGTCCACAGTGAGTATCTTGAAAATAAGAACAACAGTGACGTCCCTGAACAAAAGGAAGTACTCAAGAAGACAGTTGATTCAATTTTATCAGAATTGGGGGATCTACGGGCTGCGGCTCAAAGCAAAGATATATTGTTGCAAGAAGAAAGGACTAAAGTAGAAGAATTAACACGCAAGGAACAGACTCTTGAGAAGTGTTTACGGGAGAAGGAATCACGATTAAATCTGCTTGAAGGTGTGGAAGATGGCCAAGCAACTAGCTCGACCTCAGAGATTCATGAAGTTGAGCCTGCGGTGAGATGTTTGATATTTTTAATGTTACATTACTTGCATGCCTTTTTGCCTTTTTCATTTGTACTTCTTACGTGAAGAGAATTTAAGATGTTCTGTAAACTTAGGAATACAAAATAGTTTTTGCTCGGAATATGTCTTGGAAGTGCCTTGGCGATCGAAGGTGTTCTTGCTCTTGCGAAGTATCAAGAATATGTAATGTCATTGAGGAATTTATTTGGTGGGTTTTTGTATAGATAAACAAATGGGAAGCATCTGGTTCCTCCATTGCATCTCAAGTCCGCAGTTTGCGCAAAGGCAACAGTGAGCAAGTTGCAATTGCCATAGATATGGATCCTGGGAGCACTAGTAGATTGGAAGATGAAGAAGATGATAAGGGTAATCCTATGGCTGTAGTTGCCGCCATCTTTTACCGTTCTTTTCCATAATACCACATGAGATAACTTACTGAAGGTGTTTCTAACTTGTATTGAGCTCTTCTCTGTTTATTACACTGCAGTTCATGGTTTCAAGTCACTCACTACATCAAGAATGGTTCCTAAATGTACAAGACCTGTGAGTAACATGGTCGATGGCCTCTGGTAGGCATATGCATGCAATTCTTTCTTAATAGTTTATGATTTAAACGTACCTGGACTTTGTGAATGAGCTAAATCATCTTGTACACGCTGCCAGGGTTTCTTGTGATCGGACTCTAATGCGACAACCAATTTTGCGGCTTGGTATTATGTTCTATTGGGCCTTTCTGCATACGCTTCTTGCTAGTCTTGCAATTTGAAAAGCTCAATGGGTAAGTTTGTATTAATTCGTTCTTTTATGTAGTTTAGGAATACGTTTTCTTTTTGGGTACGTTTTATCTAATATTTCTCATCTGATCCCGGAAAGTTAATTTTATGATATTTCTTATGTTTAATACTTATTTGTTGCATTTTCTTGGGTTGCACTGTTGCAGGTTCACATTTGGTTTTAGGGCGAGATGGACTTGGGGTCCCGATTATGTTATTATTGGGTATTAAGTGGAGCTTAATCTGCTTTGTTTTTGTCCTTCCTATAGATGCGGTTAGAGATTGATTTATTATTCTCAACCAGGCAACCCAGATTCCCATATTTTTATCTGAAGGAATCCTAGAACCTTGGCTGCTTCTAATGAGGAAAAGAGATTCATGATAGGGCAACATATTATTTAGGTTGTACATCATAGCTGTTATTATTTAGGTTCTCTACAAATTTAGAGAGAATTTAGTAGTAAAACAAACTCCGGTGCAGCAATTTGTATGGTTATTACTTGTGCAAAAGTCGGCATGTGTTGATGCTTTGACACAGTTATTCGAGAGGTACATAGAATTGAATCGATTGGTACGGTTTTGTTGATGGTTTTGAATCATTGGTTTTTGTCATTGTCTCATTGAAGGGAAGGGAGTGCCAGTCAATTGAGCAAACGAAAGTATTGCTACTACACAGTAAATTCGCAGATGGCTTTGATAAGAAATCAATGCTCATAGATGCAGGAAGGGGACGATCCTGGGAAGTTTCACAGATGGCGTCGAGCCGTCTTATCGTCTTTATTCTCTTAATCAATCATTGATTTAGCTTCTTTTTTTTTTTTCAGGGAAAAGGAAGATATATTTCTGTGATAAAAAACGATCAAGCTAGGAGATTTCAAGATCACTTATTACATTCATTGCTCAAGTAGTGCACTGACTGCACATTTAAAAAATGACTACTAGCCTAGACTACTACCCCTTAATCAAATGAAGCTACAAAACCAAAAAACTACTATCCGCCTCAAGCCAAAAGGATTATACAATATACATCAATACTGGCCCTTGGACAGAATTATAACATCCAATAGAAAAAGGTATATAGGGCCAACACCCACCAACAAAAGATGGAGTATTATTACACAAAATAAAAGAACAAACAAATAATAAAGTTTGGGTCCAAAACAAAGCCCAGACCCAAAACAAACAATTTGCTTTATATTATCACCGTGTAACAAATCTTAATTTGCGTGCTAATCCGATTGACATATATATTGTCAAAGGAACACAATGATGGATCCACTATGTGCTCCATGTATCACAAGTGAAACAAACCAACCAATGAAGATAGATCGTTCGAAGTTGATCTAATCATGTCATAGATGGCCATGAACTTTGAGAATGAACGAACACCGGCCCTTCTTTTTCTTTTGTATTAATTCCAAATTCTATCTGCAATAGATGTGAACCTTGGAAAGTGATTAAAGCATGTTTGTAATTGAGGAATAGTTCTCTTGGTCAATCACCATCCATTATATCATGCACTTTCCTAACAGTGCTTCACAACAACCTTGTTTTATTTTGATATTGAATTGGTTTATACATCGATGTTATATGTGTTGTACAAAGTTTAAGGTAAAACCAGAGCAACCCTAGCGCCGTAAGAGAGAGTACAACCTCCCAGCCAAATAGTTCCCTGTCCGGCGGCGGCCATGGATAGCGCCGGCTTCGCCGCGTCGTCTCTTGGCTGACTGCCTGATGGGCACTTTAATTAAAGCCCGGGGCTAAGTTCGGAAGAGGAGGTGTTTGCCTTGAGGTTTGGAAAGTTGGCTTTGATGGCAGGTTTGGAAGGCCTTTCTGGGCGGCTGTAGCTTCTGTGCAGGGACGGCGAGACCCGTCGGCATGGATCTGGATGCGGCTGGACGATGGGGCGGCGTGTGGGTCTTGGGGCTGGTGCATCGACTGTGGCTCGCGGGGCTCGGGGATGTGCTGGCTTGGTGGAGATCAGCGACGTGGCTCGTGGTGCGGTTGGCATTGTGGCGGGGCTTAGGCGGCGCGGGTTCGTGGTGACGGGACCCTTGGGTAGAGCTGCACAGGCGGCTGCAGGTGTGGTGGACGGGTGGACTGGACTTGGGTCAACCCTGGCTTGCTGGATCTTGAGATGGGCTCTTCTCTTTGGGGCTGCCCTATTGGGCCTGTTATTTAGGTTAGGGTTGTTGTAGCCCTAATCCTTTTTCTTTGTTTTTTAGTTCGTCTATTTACAATAAGGTTCCGTTTTTGGGACAGTCTAGGCACTTTTGTGCATTTAGTTTTTTGCATTTGGTCTAGTCTTGTCGACTTAACTCTCAGTGGATCTAGGTGTACACCAATTGAGGTCTCTAGGCAGCTAGGTTTATTGGTTAAAGAGTTAGGTTTCTAGCGCCTCCGGCGTAGTACCAAAGGGGGATCCCCGCTATGTCTTCGTATTGATTGTACAATGAGTGGGTCTAGTTTCTATGTACCGCTGTGGGTACTACCACTATCTTCTTGTCTGTTAATGGCAGCGGAAGGGTATGTAATGACCTATTCTGGCTTTCGATGAATATATTTTCGCCTACTGGCTCCATTCTCAAAAAAAAAAAAAACCTTGTTTTATTTTGATATAATTTTTACATCTATCAATTGTAATCTTTATTATTTTGAATAGAATTTTTGTCCTTACTCAATAAAAAAAAATATTGAAAATTTGATATATATTACAAATTCAAATAAACCTCCCAAGTTAAGATAACGACAAAGCTATCGAAAAATTCTCTCTAGCCCTAAAACTCTCTCTCTCTCGAGTTCCATCCCTGTTCGGCGGCGAGCCCTTGCGCCGTTGTCGGACGGGCTTTAGTTGACTCTGTGTGGGTCGTGGTGGCAGTTGGTGCAATGAGGGAGGAGGAGATCACGACAGTTTTCAGGCTTGGTTTAGCTATCCAATGGCTTCAGCAGCAGACTAGTTTGGCGTCGCGGGATCGGAGGGCTGGCTGTGACATGCTCGTGGTGACGTGCGGTCGTACCAATCGAAGGTTGGCCAGTGGTGGCGTGTTCTTAGAGGCAGGGCATTGTGCCAATCGATTCAATCCGTTCTGGGTTGGAATTTTCGGATCCGATCTGGGATTGGGTTTGTTTGTTTGGGGTGGCGCGCATTCATGGCTCGTCGGGAATGGCAATAGGTTCAAGGCGGCGGTCCGGCGATTGCGGTGGGGCGGTGTAGGAAGTCGTCTGGCAACGGAGGCTGTGGCAGGCTTGGCTGGATTCCCATGGTCGTCCTCTCTCCTGGGTCAAGGATCGGGCTTGGGCCTTTTTTTGGGTCAGGCCTGGACTATTTGGGTTTTTTTTGTTTTCAGTCTTTTTAGGGTTTAGAGTTGGGTTTTATTTTTTGTTTTTGTTTTGTTGGTAATAAGGCACAACCAAGGTTTGGTTTGTGGTATTAGCTGTTGTTTCCAGTTGTGTTAGGTTTTAGTTGTCGGGTCGAGTGTACTACAAGATGTGCCAGAGACAATCTTCGCTTCGGCCTTCTAGTGGGTCCTTCCTATCTGGTTTTGGGTCAGCGAAAAAGTCTGGTAGTGCCATAGACGAGCATTATTGGCCTTCTAGTGGGTAGTTCCTGTCTGGTTGGGTCAGCGGTGACGGAGAGTTGGGGCAATTGTGGGTTGATGGTGTTGACAATTTGGTGGTGACGGTGTTGGGTTTATTTTAGTTCCAGGTCCGAATGTCCGGAAATTCTGTTGGTCGGGTTTAGGTCACAACGAGTGTTGACTTGGTCGATCAAACGCTAGTCAGGAGGACTCTGGTTGGTGAGTTAGTGTTGACACCAGTGCGTTGTCCAGCTTAGAGTTCTTATTGGCTGGACAAGAGGTGAGATGTCAAAGATTCACTGCTCCTGCGCTTGTTGTCTTTGCCATACAGTTGTAGTGCAAGTTTAGAGTCAGTCATTGTAGAGTTCCAGTGTGAAGTCTATTGGCCATTTCTGTATAAGAGATGTCGCCTAAAACTCGTTGTAAGCAGTTCATTATTAATGAAGTTCTTATTTGATAAAAAAAAAACAAAATAAACCTCCCAAGTTTATGGCAATTAACAGCTACTGTTACAAAACTGATCATAATAAGCACTGAGCATCTTATAGTAGTAAATAGTAATTATATCCCAATAACTTAGGGATTTGGTCGATAACTACAGCAATTCGTATTTGTTTCTTCACCTTCCCACGTCTCACTTATTTGTTTTCCTTCTACAATTCTATAACGTACTTTTCCTTCAACAATTCTATAACGCACCCCAACATTTCGCATTACCATAAAAACCTCTCTGGAGCTTATAAAACCCCTACTTTTGATCACAGTACCCATCCTCTCTCTCTTCTCTCTGGTTTTCTCGATCTGTCTTCTTTGATTCCTCTGCGTCAGTCTCTGTCAAGGAGGCCGATACAATGATAGCGATAGTGACCGATCATTATTCGTCAACATCAGCCTTCTCTTTGTATAAAAAAGCTCGGCTCACTCATTCAATGTACAATTAACCTCACCGCTATAATTTAACCACTGCTATTCATTGTAATGCATGTATTTTATGTGTTCAAAATTTTTGACTACGATACATAAATGTGAAGAAAGAGTACCGTGTCACTTGGATGCCTGGTGGAGGAAGATGAAAGCGGCCACCAGCACCACCGGAAATATGAGCAGAACAGGATAGGAAGGCGGGTGCAGAGGACCCATAACCAATGACAGGAAGAGGATGAAAGCAGCCACCACCACAGCCAGCAATATCGCAATCATGCTGCAATCACTCTGCTTCTCCATCCTTACAACTTCAAACTTCAAACAATGAATGTGTGTTTCCAGAGTTGACTTTGAATCAAAGCTTCTGAGGAAGGAATCAAGAAAATATCTTACATCTATAGGGAGATATCAAAGATGTTGTAATCTTTCTCATATAGGACGTTGTTTTCAGTGGTTGAGCCATACATGAATTCCTTGTAGAGCCACTCATCTCTTTGTATAAAAACATGCATGGTTGCCCAACTTTAGGAAATCCAAGGTACAACCTCACCGATTTAACTCAAGGACTAGTTGGAAATAGTATATGTCATGAAAATTTCCAACTATGAAATTATAAATAAGCAGGAGTTGAGTTCGATCCTTTTATCTGGTGAAAGAAAGGTAGTCGATCTCCACATGCCTATTTAGATTGCTTCCTGGGTTTCTAAATTATTTCAATCTTAAGGAATTTTCGTACGTATTTTGGTGTAGGCCTTGCAAGGCTCTGACTCCTCATCTTGTGAGACTTTATGATACCCTTAGAAATGAAGGCAAAGATCTTGAGATTATTTTTGTCTCCTTCGATCGCGATGAGGACAAATTCAATGCGCACTTCAAGTGCATGCCATGGCTGGCAGTCCCATTCGATGTAAACCTGCATAAAAGATTGAGTAACATATACCATGTTGATCGAATCCCATCACTCGTTCCGTTCAGTTCAGATGGGATATCAATTGAGGAAGATTTGATTGGACTTATTGAAGACTATGGTGCTGAGGCATTTCCTTTAACTAGGAAGAGAAGAGAGGAATTAAGGGCAATAGATGATGCAAAGCGTGATGGTGGAAAACTTGAAGAGCTTCTGGCACATCAAGGAAGAAACTATCTCATGTCTAGGGATGGTAGAGAGGTATATATAGTTATATACGTAGTTTACTGCTTATTTCAAATGTTTCTGATGGCTTACTTGGGCCAAAAGAACTGACACATGTTTTAATTTTGACCATTTCGCAGATATCAGTATCCGAACTTGTTGGCAAGACCGCAAGACCATAGGCCTTTACTTTGGTGCACACTGGAGTCCTCCTTGCCGTGCTTTCACTTCCAAGCTCATAGAAGCGTACAGTGAGCTTCTGACATCCAACGATGAATTCTTTGAAATCATTTTCGTCTCCACAGATCGAGACCTCAAAGAATTCGAACTAAACATATGCACCATGCCATGGCCTGCCATCCCCTACCGTGATAAAACAAGACAAGACCTTTGCCGAATCTTTAACATTAAAGAGATTCCGGCTTTGGTTTTAATTGGACCAGATGGGAAGGCTGTTAGCACAAAGGGGAGGGCTTTGATCTCTTTGCATGGCGCAAAAGCTTTCCCATTTACAGAGTTGAGGATCAAAGAGGTCGAAGCAGCCTTGGGAAAAGAAGGAGAGGCATTGCCTCCTCAAGCGAAGGATATAAAGCGTGAGCATATGTATGTGATTTTTGCAGGAAGCAAGCGAGGTTCTGGGCATTTTCGTCTGATGTTTGTTACTATGACCTTCATCCAACGTGCGTAGATAAGTCGTTTTAAGAAGCTTATGAACTATGATATGAAGTGCAAGAATCAAGGTTGGTTCTGGGATTTTTTGTGCGATCTGTGTCACTATGATCTTGATCCAACTTGTGTAGGAAAGTCATCTCGATCAAGGAGTTTGTCACTTATGGGAAGTGTAAATTCATTTTTTTTTTTGAAGGGGTGGGAAGTGTAAATTCATTGAATAATGAAAGATTGGCTACTCTGAAATTGTTTGCATTTATGCAATACTGATATTAACCGGAAGTTCAGATATTTCGGATTATCAAGTAATTACGGGAAAACAATAAAATTAGTTAGGGACAGGTCAAAGACCAAATGTATCCGCTAATGATGGCGAGTCTCTCATTCAATATACCCAATTGAAGAAAGGTAATGGTGGGAGATATTTATGGATTGACCAGTGAAAAAATCAAACCTAGCTAATTTGTTATTCCAAGTACTTTGATGTTCTTGCAAAGAAGTTAACAAGATAGAATCAGAAACATTAAAGAAAAGTACACAGATACAATGATCAGAAACAGCCTCCTTCTTTGTCTCTTGGGACTCCACTGCAGAAGAGAGACACAGGAGAGCTTATTATACAAACACAATCCATTATCAAATTTGTGATTCCAATTTCTAAAGGTTACCTGGTTTCCCTTGGGATTTTTCTTTGTTTTTTGTTTCTTTGATTTCGAGGAAGAGAAAGAGTGAGAGAGGAAAATGTGGCTGCCTAATAATAAACAGGAAAAGAGGGATGGAGCAGGGACTGCATTGATAGCAGTGGCAATAGACAAAGACAAGAACAGCCAAACTTCACTGAAATGGGCAATAGACCATCTTGCTCAGAAAGGCCAAACTATTCTTCTCCTCCATGTCAAGATCAAACCCTCGTTTTCTCAATCACCTAATCTTTCAAACTCCAACACAAGTAGGTGGAAAGTTATTCCCAATGCTTGATTGTTCCTCATTATTAATCTTCCTTTCTTGTACACCAAGAAAATGAAATCATAGGTTCCTAACAACATATATTGATTTTTGATTATTGGGTGCAGGAAGTAACCCAAATTGGGACCAGCATTTGGTATGCAAAGACCCTGATCCCCAGACCAGGGAATTGTTCCTTCCTTTTCGCGTTTTCTGCACAAGAAAAAATGTGAGTCTCATGAACTTTATATTGCTTGTCTGTTACATTCAGAAAGGTAAATAGGGTCACAAGATCACATATGGCTGATCATATTATTTGTACATCAGATACAATGCAAAGACATCGTACTAGAAGACTCGGATGTAGCTAAAGCATTGATCGAATATACTACCCAAAGTGCAATCGAGCATTTGGTTGTTGGTGCCTCATCAAAAAGCGGTTTTCTTAGGTACATACATTATGTTTTTCTGAAGCCTTGAGCAAACCAATGGTCCTATAAATAAAAATGCTGAACTTGAAAGTTAACAGGTGCTGCAAGGGTTGATAAGTATACAACTATGAAAAGGCCTTGAAATTCCACAGAACATATGCTTAACTACTTCAAAAAATTGTGCAGATTCAAACAATCAGATATTCCGGGCACTGTAATGAAATTGGCTCCAGATTTTTGTAATGTATATATCATATCGAAAGGAAAACCTCATTCCTCGAGAGCTGCCACGCGTCCAGCTCCAGCCATCTCACCTTTACGGAACCAAGTTCGTAACCAAATCAACACCACAAAATCAGAGCCATATGTCTACCCTCCTAATAATATGAAAGGTAAGTAGACTTGTATCTTACGTACTGAGAGTACCTTATACATATTCAACACAATGCTCTCTCACTAATTGTTCGTGCCGCGCGCCATGTATTGCTCACTAAAACCTATATGTTGGATCATATACCAGCACCAGAAAAGCCACCGGAAAAACTACACCATTCACATGATGAATCAGACTTATTCAGGTCAGATCACACAAGTTTGTGAAATACTCGGATAAGAAAGAAACATGTGTAAAAAGTGAAAACTAACATATGGTAATCATGGTATGGAAAGCAGGTCACCATTCACTAGGAAAGGTCCAAATGGGAAGTCATATCCGGAGCTCCCTATGATGGATTCTGACATATCTTATGTTAGCTCTGGAAGGCCCAGCATTGACCGCATCTTCCCTACATTCTATGACACCTTTGATTCAGGAAAAGCCACCCCGCCACGAATGTCAAACAGCACAGAAATAGACATGAACCACAGCTTTGAATCCATGAACTACTATGGAAGGAGGTCTGTGGATATCAGCAGCTCACCTCCTACATTCTCCTCAATCTCTCAGGAAAGTGATAGACTATCGTCTGCTTCACAGCCAATGATGGTAAGTGTATCTTGTCAAATTTCAGTAACATTACTTATGCTTGTTTGTGTGAAAACACCCAGCATCCAAATATTATGTTACAATAGAGATGGTTTTACTAATCAAAATTACAGGAAGATGTGGAGGCTGAAATGAGGAGGCTAAAGCTCGAGCTCAAGCAAACTATGGAAATGTATAGTACTGCCTGTAAAGAGGCACTCACGGCAAAGCAAAAGGTACAAGAAGCCTTACACTCTTCATCATTTCAAGCAAGAAGCTCTTATTATAACAAGAGATATAAATATGTACAGGCAGTAGAACTCCAGCGCTGGAAATTAGAAGAAGAAAGAAGATTGGAAGAGGCACGGTTAGCTGAGGAAGCTGCAATGGCTATTGTGGAAAAGGAAAGAGCCAAGTCCAAAGCAGCCATGGAGGCAGCTGAAGCAGCTAGGAGAATTGCACAACTGGAAGCGCAGAAGAGAATCAATGCAGAAATGAAAGCAATCAGAGAAGCAGATGAGAAGAAAAAGGCAATCAGTGCTTTACAACAGTCGGATGTCAGGTATAGGAGGTATTCAATCGAGGAAATTGAGGCTGCCACAGAGTTCTTTGCAGAATCTCGCAAGATTGGTGAAGGAGGCTATGGTCCTGTATATCGGTGTAATCTAGATCATACACCTGTGGCAATTAAAGTTCTACGCCCTGATGCAGCTCAAGGAAGATCACAGTTTAACCAAGAGGTAATGTTTGAATTCTTACATATACATATGCTATGTTGTGTTGTGTTGCCAGATTGTGAACTTGGACCACGCATATTGACAGTCTGGTAACATAACGTGTCAGCAAGATAAACTTTCCTCGTATACATGCATCAATAATAGTGATAGAATTGTACATACATTTCTATATTTTCTACATCAGGTTGAAGTACTTAGCTGTATAAGGCATCCTAATATGGTTCTGCTCCTTGGGGCCTGCCCTGAGTATGGATGTTTGGTTTACGAGTACATGGCAAATGGGAGCTTGGAAGACCGCCTCCTGCGAAGAGGAAACAGTCCACCTCTCTCTTGGCAGCTTAGGTTTAGAATTGCAGCTGAAATCGGCACAGGCTTGTTGTTCCTCCACCAAGCCAAACCAGAACCACTTGTGCACCGTGACTTGAAACCTGCCAACATCTTGCTTGACAGGAACTATGTTAGCAAGATCAGCGACGTTGGCTTGGCCAGGCTGGTGCCCCCATCAGTGGCTGACAATGTGACACAGTATCGAATGACATCAACAGCCGGAACATTCTGCTACATTGATCCTGAGTACCAGCAGACAGGCATGCTCGGCGTGAAGTCTGATGTGTACTCTCTTGGAATAATGTTTTTGCAAATGATCACAGCCAAGCCAGCAATGGGACTGACTCATCATGTCGAAAGGTCTATTGAGAAGGGGACTTTCGCTTCAATGCTGGATCCAGCCGTGCAAGATTGGCCTGTCGAAGAAACCATGAACTTTGCCAAGCTGGCTCTCCAATGTGCAGAGTTAAGGCGAAAAGACAGACCGGACCTTGGCAAGGTGATCCTGCCAGAACTCAACAGATTGAGAATGATTGCTGAAGAGACTATGCATCCCACACTGATGGGTGATGACGGTGGCTTTTCACCCCAGCACAGCCAAGTTTCACTGCAGCTAGTAAGTACAAGTACATATATAAGTCATAACCATCAAACCCTACTAGTTCATAATGCTTAGTGCTAACCCAAGAAATCATCAAATGCTGAATGAAATGTTGTTTGATTGATTTTGCAGGATGGAATGAGTGGACCAGGCTCGAGATCTGTCGAGGGCTAAGATCAAACACCTATAAATCAATCAAGTGCTCTCTAACATGTCGAATATTTGAACTGTTATAAGCAAACGTGTAACAGACCAACAGGACTGCTTACTTAAAGCAGATCGAACACAAAAAATGTAAAGATTTTGTAGAAAATTTTGATGTTCCATCGTCCTGTAGCAAATGTAGTAAACAGTAAATGATAAGCTCATGAAATTTAATGTCCGCCATTTTTTCTCTTGTAGAAACGACAATTTATTTTCCCATCTCACGGTATCTTAAATTAGCCGATCGCGTATCAATTCCTTGTATAAAATTAATACAGCACAACAAAAACCTTGTCTTCAAAGATGGTCTTGTTGAAGGAAATCGACTTTTGTGTGCCTTATCAAACTAGGATTAGTTATATGATTGTAATAGGAGAGAAGGTTCCAGAATTCCTAGACCTATTCGGAATAGTTTTCCTTGTATCATTAGAATATGTACTTTGTAATCCCTATATATAGAGCTCCTATTAATAGTGGAACACACAATAGTGGAACACACAATTCTCTCATCAATCTCTCTCGAATCCTTTATTCTTAAACACGTTATCAGCACGAGCTCTAACCCTGAAATCAGAAGCCAAAAATTTTCTGCAAAGCATCCTGCTGCGCAACACAAAACCCTAGGTACTCGTGCACCACCTCCATCTCCGCAAGTCCTCCTCCTACGCACCCGTGTGCCACCATCTTCGAGTTCAAGATCAAGATTAAGAAGAAGAACAAGAACAAGAAAAGAAATCCAAGTAAGTATCTAAGATTAAAGTTCCTGCTTTCTGTCTTTAATTCTTCTTCTTTTTCTCGGGGACTTGCAACCTCCCTTCTTCTACATCCCACATTTCTGTAACGTGGGTTCGATTATATAAAAGCGGAATTGTGGGGATTCACGCTATACGAACTAAGAGTGTTCATAGACTTCGGACTAAGAGCGTCCGTAAGCATCGAAATATTATGAACTAAGAGCGTTCGTGAGCAACAAAACTTGACCATACAAACGTCAATCCAAATCCAAAATTTGGAAACTATCAACAAAGACATTGGTTATAGCTCTTTTTCACTAGGACAATAGTTGAGATAAGTGGTACTTAAGCGAGCTTTGCTCCACCGACATCTCTTCTTATTTTCCTGGTTATGCTCAATTGGAGTTACCAAAAAGGATTGAGTAACAACCATTAAGTCAAATATTGATTATCATTATTTTGGATTAGAAACTTTTGACGTAATCATTGGTTTTCATTGAAATAAAGTGTCGATTTTGATTCGAACTTTATTCATTCAAGTATGTTTCCCGGAGAGTTAGAATGCCTAATGGATAGTGCTACTAGCTAGGCACACCATACTTTGAAATAGGCAGTTATTTCTTCAGATGACGCCTACTCGATCTTCAGTGACTACGATGGCAGGGTCATCTAAATTGATTCATGGTCGAGGACCAGCTCAATTCTTGTTGCCACATGGCACAATCATTAATGTCACTGAAGCTCTCTACGCTCCTAGGGCCGAAAGAACCCTTTTGAGCTTTAAAGATATAAGAGCCAATGGTTTTCATGTGGAAATACATTGTGAGAATGGACAAGAGTTCTTTTGCATCACCTCTAATGACTATGGACATAAACGAGTCTTAGAGAAACTTATGTGTCGATCTAGTGGGTTGTATGCAACCACTATTCGAATTATTGAATCCAACCATGTCATGAGAGATGACTTATGGGATTCTGACACATATAGGCTTTGGCATGACCGTTTGGGACACCCAGGTCATGATATGATGATCCGCATCTTAAAGACTTCACACGGACATTCATTCTTTAGAACGAAAAGAAGTAAAACTCGAGTTTTGGACCATGAAGAAGCACATGCGCCTCATGACGCCGTCCTTATGCAAGTCCAGCCATCAAAGGCCTGTGCCGCCATCCCCCTGCAGCCCAAAAGTGGCATTGACGCCACATGTGCTTCTTTGCTTCCAAATTCTACTTCTAAAGTCAATTGTGACTTCATGGCTCAACCAAAATCCTCATTGGTTGCTTCAAAAGCCCACCTTTCGTTCTACAAAGCCTGCTCTTTAGCAAAATTAGGATCGAGACCATCCTATGCAAAGGACACTAAAGAAAACATACCATTCTTGCAAAGAATCCAAGGTATATTTGTGGACTTATTCAACCACCTTGCGGACCATTTTGATATTTTATGGTGTTGGTTGATGCATCGACACGCTGGTCACATGTCATGCTTTTGTCCACTAGGAACGCTGCATTTGCTAAACTCCTAGCAAAAATTATTAAGTTGAGGGCTCACCACCCTGATCATCCTATTAAGTCTATACGACTAGACAATGTTAGGGAGTTTACATCAAAAACTTTTGATGATTATTGCATGTCCATTGGGATTGAAGTTGAACATCCAGTTCCTCATGTTCACACCCAAAATGGTCTCGTAGAAGCCGCCATTAAACGACTACAAATGGTGGCTAGAACATTGGTAATGCGCACCAATCTCCATATTTCTGCTTGGGGCTATGCAATATTGCATGCAGCTGTGCTTATTTGTCTGAGACCCACTGCCACTCAACCTTTTTCTGCGTCCCAGATGGTGACTGTGTATGATCCTGATGTCTTACACTTACGCATATTTGGGTGTGCAGTTTATGTGCCAATTGCGCCGCCACAGCGCACCAAAATGGGTCCTCAAAGACGATTAGGCATTTATGTTGGATATGACTCTCCAACTATTGTCCACTACTTAGAACCCTTGACAGGCGATCTCTTTACCGCTAGATTTGCGGATTGTCACTTTGATGAGACAGTCTTCCCGTCGTTAGGGGGAGATAAGAACATAAATGTTCAACAAGAACGACAGGAATTGTCGTGGTCTGTCCCCACTTTGTCTCATTTTGATCCCCGAACCGCACAGTCTGAAATTGAAGTGCGGAGAATTCTCGATCTTCAAAACGTAGCAGAATCAATGCTTGATGCGTTTTCTGATATCGCTAAAGTGATGAGATCACACATACCTGCTGCAAACGTGCATGCAAGGATTGATGTCCCTAAAATTAGAGGACATGACGCCATCTCAAGGGCACCTGAGCATGGCGCCAACGTCCCCTCCTATGGTGACATTGTGGTTAGGCCCACGGCTCCTGCCAGGAAGCGCGAGAGGCGCGCCCAAAGGTTCGATGGATTCTCGCCCAAGAAAGAAAGCGAGTTTGGCACAAAATAATCCATTAATCATCGACATAAATAATCCATCTCATGAGAATATTCCTGATTATGGTTATGTCCAAGAGACATCATTGGGGGACGCTCCAATGTCAGAACCAATTCCAGAGAATATGGAGATCTCCATGAATTACACTAGTGTACATGAGATGATGGATATAAATTATATTGCTATTGATGATGCCTTTGCATATCATGTTGCAAAATGAATTATAGAATATGATGATATCGAACCTTGCTCTATCGAAGAATGTCAACGAATAGTGGATTGGCCTAAATGGAAAGATGCGATCTAGGCTGAATTAGATTCACTAGCAAAGAGACAGGTATTTGGGCCTATAACGCAGACACCCCCAGATATAAAGCCTGTTGGCCATAAATGGGTCGTTGTTAGAAAGCGTAATGAGAAAAATGAGGTGATTAGATATAAAGCCCGCCTCGTGGCGCAAGGTTTCTCACAACGCCCTGGAATCGACTATGAGAAGACATATTCTCCCGTAATGGACGTTATAACGTTCCGCTACCTTATCAGTTTGGTAGTTTCCGAAAAACTTGACATGCAGCTTATAGATGTGGTTACATCATATCTCTACGGGGATCTAGATTCAGATATATATATATATATATGAAGGTTCTAAATGGACTTCAATTACCCAAATCAAGTGGCTCTAAACCATGGAGCGCGTTTTCAATAAGATTAAAACGCTCACTATATGGATTAAAACAATCCGGACAAATGTGGTATAACCGTCTAAGTGACTACTTGATTGGGAAGGGATATATCAACAATGAAATATGCCCATGCGTGTTCATTAAAAGAACAAGTTTCGGATTTGCAATTGTAGCAGTTTATGTCGATGACATGAACCTAATTGGAACTCTAGATGAGTTAAAGGAAACTGCTAAGTATTTGAAATTCGAATTTGAGATTAAAGATCTTGGGAAAACATTGTTTGTCTCAGTTTAGAACTCGAGCACCATAGTGATGGGATTTTGATCCATCAGTCTGCATATACTCAGAAAATTCTAAGGCGCTTTAATGAAGATAAAACAAAGCTTGTGAGTACTCCTATGATTGGCTGTAGTCTTGAGCCCGGAAAAGATCCGTTTCGTCCAAAGGATGAGGACGAAGAATTATTGGAGGCAGAAGTGCCCTATTTAAGTGCAATATGCGCATTTTTGTACTTAGCTCAATGCATAAGACCGGACATCTCATTCGCAGTGAACTTGTTAGCTCGACATAGTTCTGCGCCAACACGCCGCCATTGGATTGGTGTAAAGACAATATTTCGATACTTAAAAGGTACAATTGATATGAGCCTATTTTATCCCTACAGAGAGAAGAGGAATGACGGAAAATTGGGATTGGACCCCAAGAGGCAAGTCGCCTTCCAAGGCATTGCCGCCGCCGGCACCGCCACTGTCCAAGGTGGCCGGCGTCCTCCTCCTCCCCTCCATCAAAATGACAATGATGTTTTGATGGGTTTTGCTGATGCAGGGTACCTCTCCGACCCTCACAAAGTCGCTCCCAAACGGGTTATGTCTTTACCATAGGAAGCACTGCGATATTTTGGAGGTCTACAAAACAGACCCTTGTTGCTACTTTCTCAAATCATACAGAGATTATTGTTCTACATGAAGCTGTGCATGAATGCATATGGCTAAGGTTTGTAATTAGACATATTCGAGGAAGTTGTGGTTTGAAGTCTGCCACGGATGAATCTACATGCATTTATAAGGATAATGCAGCTTGTATTGAGCAAATGCAGTTAGGTTTCATCAAGGGCGACAACACCAAGCATATATCGCCTAAGTTCTTTTATAATTAGCAACAACAATCACTTCTAAAGATTGAAGTGAATCAAATCCGATCAGAGGATAATGTAGCGGACTTATTCACTAAGTTGTTACCTAAATCCACCTTCGAGAAACATATGAAGAGCATTGGATTGAGAAAGTTATCCGAACTCCCATGATTGTAGTAATTAGGGGGAGGTATGATGTCTACATGTTCGATCTCGAAGAGTGAAGGACGTGTTGTACTTTTTTTCTCCTCCTCGAGCTTGTTTTTGTCCCACATGGTTTTTCACTCGAGCAAGGTTTTTAACGAGACAACGGATGAAGCGTCATCACCAAGTTTGAGCGGCACAAGGGGGAGTGTTGAAGGAAATCGACTTTTGTGTGCTTTATCAAACTAGGATTAGTTCTATGATTGTAATAGGAGAGACGGTTCCAGAATTCCTAGACGTATTCGGAATAGTTTTCCTTGTATCATTAGAATATGTACTTTGTAATCCCTATATATAGGGCTCCTATTATCAATAGTGGAATACACAATTCTCTCATCAATCTCTCTCGAATCCTTTATTCTTAAACAGGTGTAGCATTTATTATTATTATTATTATGGTTTTGTTTATTAAGGTTTAAATAAGAAATTCAATCAAAAAAAAAAGTTTAAATAAGAAAATGGTAGAGTATCTTTCCAACGGATGTTTTGTATAAAAATAAGAGAAAAATGCACCATCAGTGCCTCAACTCTTGTGCACCGGCCAAGTTGATACCCAGACTCTCAGTGCTACCAATGTGATACCTGAACCCATATTTCGCTATCGATGAGATACTTCCGTCAGATTTCGCTGACGGCTCCGTTAGATATGTGACGTGGCAAGCACGTGGGCCCCAAAAATGTTATGAAATGACTTAAATGACCCTAGAATTTTTTTTTTTTTTTTATACAATTTTCTCTCTCCTCCTCTTCTTCTTCTTCCTTTGTTTTGTTGCTGCAATCTCCTCCTCCTCCTCTTCAGGAGACAAAGGTCTTGCAAGCCTTATCGTGTTCTGTAGTGGTTGGTATGATTAGGATCATTGATTTCTGCATAAGACATTTTGTCATCTGGGGCTGGAACCCAGAATAACCATTAACCATCAACCATTGGTTAATAACCATTAACCAAGACTCCAAAATAGCAAAACCAAAAACACAGCAATTATTCATGTCATGTTCATGTCCTTGAATCCAATCCAAATCATCCATTTTTTTTTTCAATAAGCTTTACTTCACGTACATAACCCAATGGCCACAACCACAGTGACCCATACAAACAACTCAGAGACTAAGGCTTCACCCTCTGTCCATACTTGTTCTTCATCTTCTCATCAAACTCTGTACCCTTAATCTCTGCAATTTTTTCAACATTGGCCATGGGCTCCTCTTGAACCTTAGCAAGCCGCCAACTCAACTTCTTCGTCGTGGCCTCTCTCTCGAGAGTAGAAGGGAGACGTGGGTTATGAAGCAGAGGTGAGAGTAGAAGCTTACGAATGAAGAGAGAAGTGAGATTCCAGAAATCCTGAGAAACGCCATACCCATTGAAGTTGGGGGCATTCGGAGGAGGATAGTGGGCACTAGAGATGTGACAGAGAGAATGAAGAGAATGACATTCCAGCATGCTAGGAGGAGATTTGGGAAGGAACAAGATCTCCTAAACTTGGATTTCGAGGAAGACATTTTCTGGCTTTCGGGTTTGAATTGCTTCAGAATCTGAAATGTGTTTTTGGTTTGTCCAAATCATCCATCATCATGAAGCAATAACCCAAATCATCTATCATAAAAAGCAGAGCAGAGAGTGTAGTTTCACCCATGGCAACCCTTAAGGAAATCCTAACACGCCGCCCAGTTGCCGCGGCGATCCGCCTCCCTCTACCCGCCTCACCCGACCCGCACCACCGGTGTCCGGCTTTAGGTCAATCCCACCTCAACCTAATGGCCTTCTGCAAAGACTTCAACGCCCAACATAGAAGTACAAACCCGAAACTCCCATGGCAGTGACCATTACGGTGTTCAAGGACAACACTTTCAAATTCACCGTCAAGTCGCCGCCGGTGACGTGGTATTTGAAGAAGGCGGCGAGGATTGAGTCCGGGAGAGGCTGGCCAGGACACGCGGTGGCGTCGACGCTGTAGGTGAGGCACGTGTATGAGTCACAAAGGTGAAGCAGTCGGATTATTCGGATGGTGAACACGGTGGGGATTCAGGTGGTGAAGGACTTGGAGTGATTTTGGAGGCAGAAATTGCAATTGGAAACCCTAGGTTTATTTGCTTGTTTCTTGATTTTGGGGGCAGTCTGTATTTTCTTTCTGGGAAGATTGAGATCGCAGCAACAACTGAACAAAGGAAGAAGAAGAAGAAGAAGAAGAAGAGGAGGAGAGAGAAAATTGTAAAAAAAAAATTTAAAAATTTAAAAATTCGGGGGTCATTTCATGGCATTTTTGGGGCCTACGGCCTTGCCACGTCACACATCTAGCGGAGCCGTCAACGAAATCTGACGGAAGTATCTCATCGATAGTGAAATATGGGTTCAGGTATCACATTGGTAGCACTGAGAGTCTGGGTATCAACTTGGCCGGTGCACAAGAGTTGAGGCACTGATGGTGCATTTTTCTCTAAAAATAATTGATAGAACAGTATTGTTGACGCCTTTTTGTCAAGAGAGATTCAAATGAAAATTTTTGGCAAAACACCTTTGACAATGAGTTCTTGTCAGCGGAAGATTTAATTAAAAAAATTGATGAAACATCTTTGGCCAAAATTATAGTAGAAGTTTCAAGTAAAAAATAGTAGAACATGTTTGCCCACGCAAGGTTCATCCGCAGTTATTATAAAATAAATAAACAAAATAAAATTGGTAGAATAACTTTCATGAAGCTATATAATGTTGTCCCTTGAAGACACTCGATAACAAGCATAAATCGAGAATCTTAAAGCTTATAGCTTGAGATATTGTACTATTAACATCCAGAAAAGATTTGCGCTACTTATGTCCTCTAAATATTATTAGATGGCACAAACAATCATATGCTGAAGAGAGCTTGATCACATAAAAATCCAACACTAACGAGTAACGAGTACGTTTCAAGTTTCTTTAAAGGTACCTTGGCAAGGTCTTAGACAGTACAAGCTACTAGCAATGAAACCCAGGAGAATGGTTCTTAAGGCGACGGTAAGACCACCTTGACAGTTGCCGCTTCTCAATTTCTTTTGTTTCATGGAATCATGGTGATAAAACATGTTTTTAGATGGATCATCTTCTGGTTACTTAACCCAAATATATATTTATAACAAGTCCCACATATCGTAAGCGTAAAATTCCAATTTCTAATCACTGATTACATGATACAACATAGGAGATCAAAAATTCATGTAACTGAATATGGACTGGGGAAAAACTCAAAAACGGAAAAAGGAAAAAAAAAAAAAAAAAAGAGCAAAAAAGAGAAAAAGAAAATACTTGTACTGATAAGGTCAGAGGAACAATTGGCACAATTAATTCGGTGAAAAACCCAAACTGGTCTGGTCGGACCTGATGTCAAGGATAATACATGAGCTGGTGACCTGACGAAGTGTTGGGATATCCCTCATACATAGGTTGGGTTCCACCAGAGCTCATGGCAGCCTGACTTAAGGCAAGTTGACGCCGATAAGCCAACAACTCGGCTGGAGAATAGCCTTGGTTCATAGCAGCATTTGGAAGGATCTGATAGGGTTGAGCAGGGGGTGGTAGAGGATTCGAAGGTAACCCAGATGGAGTCGGCTTGCTACCCCATGAGCACTGCAATGCAGAATCCCATTATTACCATAAGACAAGATGCTTTTATCATTTATGACAGGCATACAACGATATTTCACAATTTCCTAGATGACCACCAGTGGAATGGTACAGGAGTTTTCAAATGGTCTCAGCATGGATTTACCTTGTAGGTCCAGGGTGGACACAAACCAAGAATATACAGAAACCTACGGAAAGTGTCAATATGTGATCATGTGCATCAAACGAGCTTGCAGTAAAGGTTTTATTACCTTCATGGACTTTCCACGAATTATCCTGCCATTACCCATTTGGATGGCCATGGCAGCTTCTTCATGAGTGTTGTATCTCACAAATCCAAAACCTTTATCCCTCTGCACACGCACTTCCTCAATAACCCCAGCCCCAAGAGCATGAAACTGACTATGAAGTTCAGCTTGAGTGATCTGAACATGCAGGCTAGATTATCAGCAAGATTATATGGCTAACTTCGTAAGATGTACCAGAAGTTCAATTTTATTTTATTTCAGAATAAATAAATAAAAGTCTAAAACACCATGTTCAAGGTCTAACACTTAGATTGTAATGTAGCAAGATTCACTGTTTAATCACCTCATGGGGAAGGTTGCCAACATAGACAGTCGTATATGCTTGATTATTTTCTGGGGCCTCTTCATTGGAGTTCTCCTGACCTCCATCTGAAAAGAATGCAAACAGAAGAACATTCATTAGGTCTTGTCCCTACTTCTGCACAGCCTGGTATTATCAAGGAAGGCAACGCATACCAGGGGTCAACTATAAAATGAAGACCTATATTCTCTACCAATTATCTAAAAATATTCTAGCAAAAATAGGGACTAAACACCTATAGCACATTTCAAACTTAAGACTGGCAGCTTTGGTGCAGTACATGAGATAACCAGCATCAGACTCATATCCATGATTTCATAATTCTAGTCAGGTTAGATTTCAATCATTAACCAAAGGTTTCCATTAGGACTGTATTGACCACATAACTAATTACATTACTAGTATATTCACGACATTATCAAAGCTCAGCTTTGCTCCTTTGATGCAAAGTTGTATCAACTATCAAGTAGTAGCACAATTAAAGTCCTATAACGCCAAGAAGGCCTTGACAGCAACCTCTAATCAAGTTAACCAGGGATCCTACATAGTGTGGGCCAACTAACGAAATTTCCCATGCTACCTGAAGATTCATTTGTCAGTACAACTGCATTTTGTGTGTCATTACTCTGCTTCTCTTCACTGGAACTAGCACTTTTAGTTGCCCAGTTGCATCTTATTTGCCTGTTTCCAAGCCATTTACCTACAAACCGGACCCAAAGTACATCAAACATTCTGGACTGATGATATAATGATGTCTAAAAACTAAAGAAGCATCAAACACTCTGCATCTGGATGTGTTACCGGATAAATCATTGATAGCACTCTGAGCATCCTGCAGAACAAATGCATGAAGTACTTAATCAATCTAGTGATACAACAGACCCTTAAGATAGCAAAATCAACACTATCAACCCAAACATGCTGTTATCTTAGTATCTACACCTCTAGGTGAACCAAGTCTTTACAAATAGATTGGGAAAAAAAAATAAAAAATTCACATAATCAAGAAAAGTTGCTTCACACACACACACACACATAAATATATATAAAAATGTGGGAGGGGATTATGGGGTGGGGATGAATTCTCCCTATGACTCTCTAACTTGTGATACCTGCTGGTTACGGAAAGAAACAAAGCCATATCCTTTTGAGCGGCCAGTTTTGTGATCCCACATGACCCTTGCGTCACTGCATATCATGAAAGGACAAGAGGGAAATCTTGTAAGCCTAACAACAAAGAGGAGATTCTGCATTCGATTGGGTGATATGCAGTGTTATACCACACCAATTTGAAGCACACAGTTTAAACAACTGAGAAGAAACTATTATGTTTCTAGTTTCTACATTAAGTATCAGCTGAACTTGGCAGCAGTAAAATTAAAATTTGACCAAGTAATGAGGAACACAATAACATGCTACCCTGGAGTCTTGGGCATATCTGCTAAAAATGAAATAGGAAAAAAGATATCCAAAGAAACAGGAACTCACGAACAACTAGGATAGACCGAGAAGCAAGCAAATAAAGTTGCATCTGTAATCTCTGGACTAAGATCACCAACAAATATATTGTAGTGCCCTGATAATTGTAGAATTGCATTAAAGGAATGAACCCTAATGAAATGGTAACAAGCAACAATAATATCCAAGAGCAGCAGCAGAGCAACTGAAGCTCAAAGTAACCTGAAGTGTCTTCCCTCTGGCTATTGGCATACGCCCAATTCACCTTAAGTGCAAGGCCGTAACTGCAAACAGATTTAGAAATATTAATAAGTTTAAATCCGCTTTGATAATAACATCAAGTTTTCTTGTTTTTCTTTTCCTCAAATCAAATATGATGACTGCAGTAATAATGATACAGCCATATGAATACTTACAGTTGGCGTCCATGCAAACTCATTATTGCAAGGGCTGCAGAAGTCCGATCAAGGTAGTCAACAAATCCATATGACGACTGCAATAATAATGACACAGCCACATCATTAAAATAAATAATTATGGGGATAACCAACTCTGAATTTAAATCCAGCATTTCCGATTTATTTGATGCAATTGAAAAATTATCCAATAAGTTTAAAACTTAAAACCTCTAATCTAAAAATGCATCATGTCTCAACGACCAAATGCTAAGATCCATATCAGCACTTTTAAAATGATAAGATCATTTGCATATAGCCACCAATTGGAAAGCACTAACTGTCTACTGATTTATGTAATAATTTCATATTTAGATGAGGGGAGGGAGGGCCCTGATTAAAAATGAAAAGAAATAAACCCTGCAATGACAGTCGGGGGATGTTCTCACAAGAGTATTGCAGCAAAAAGGTAACTTCAGACTGATCTACAAGAAGGGAGAGCTCAATCTACCTTATCCTTTCTGATGAGTTTGCATCCTGCAAGAGGACCAACGCTCTGGAAAACTTCGGCAAGAAGCTTCTCGGTGACATTAACATGAATATTTCCGACATAGCTGAAACCATATTTGACAAAGAATATGAACAACTAGAAGCTCCATCCAAGATTCACTTAAAAATGGTAACGAAACCCAAAACTTGCAAAAAAACAGGCGGATTGTTTTAGCACTTACACACTGTGGCACGTAGACGGGTCAAAGCCCGGAGGCAGATTTCCACTTGGGATAGGCTCCATCTGCAAATCATCAAGAAAGGGATAAACAAACAATCTATCTAACAGCGCAATTCAGATTGCAAGACATTATAAACAAAACTATATACAAGAACCATCATATGCAAAGTACAGGTGAAACTCAGTGATTCCCAACATCTTAAATTACCAAACTTTGTGATCAAAACAAACCCAAAAAGCACAAGAATTTCGACGAAAGATAAAGAGCATGGGGGAACCTGAGACATAGCAGCTGCAAGAACACCAGGATGGTACATGTGCTGTTGCTGCTGTTGAAGAAGCGCTTGCTGCATTATGGCTTCTTGTTGCTGCTGTTGCATATTTCACACCCTTTCCCCTAATCACAATTCACAACAGACACAGATCACCCATTTATCAAATTCTGTAAACAAAAAGACTCAAACTTTCTTGCAAATCCTTTCTTTCTTGGACGATTGAAATTGACTTTGAAGGTAGGAATCACAAGTGAAAAAGATGGAGACTTTGTTGAAATCTGACAAGAGAAATTGAAACCCAAAAGAAAAAAAAAAAGAGAGAAACCTGATGATGATCGTTGGTATTGGATTGGAGCGAAACACGGTGGTGATGATCCAATGTTTCTGTCGGAGCAACTTTCTCACTGAAACCACATGACTCGGGTTTGGCTAGAATTCCTTTTTTCCTTTTTTTACTATTTTCTTTTTTATATGAAACTTATCATTATCTATCCACCAAATAGTTTTCAGACCCAAATAGTTTAGTATTTTTCTTTTCTTTTTTTGAGTAATGCAAAGCATTTGAGGGTTCGAAAATTGTTCATTCCATCAACCAAACCTTCTAGTTGGATATTTTTGCGTATGACATTCAAAATCTAATCTAAATTTCGAGTATAATTTTTATCTTCTTTCTAGATAGAATTAGTTTGACGTCGAGAATGAATTTTTCATGCAAAAAGTTGTATGTTGGAACATCAGCATTAAGTATGATGACCACAAGTGGTGTCTAATCAACATTTGTATTCATTTTTCTAACCTTGAAAAGGAATATAAGAAATACAACATAACATAAATCACAAGTTCTTGTTTTTATTTGTTTGGCTACAAATAAATTGATCAAATGTGATAGCTCACAGTAAAAATTGAACTTACAGACTTCCCAAAGAATTAACTGGTGGAGAATGAATCAAGTTTCTGGCTAGCCATTTAATCAAACCAATGACTAACCAGCCTATAAACCTCAAACTCGGAAAATGGTGGTCCAAAATGAAACTGGCTACCAATTAGGAGCTACTTTAAACTGAATCCCTCGCAGTGATATGTAACAAAGACATTTACAGGTGAATTTGTCCGCATAAAATGATTTCTTTACCTCCTCAATCCCAAGCTATCAAATTATACTGTTGCTGTTCACAGAGCAAAGTCATCTTATAGACTTGCTCCGTCCAATCTCCATTTCTACATATGTAGCTATTTGCTGCAGTATTCGCACCTCTGTTGTCAAAAGAACTTCAGCATCCCCTTTTCGAGTAGAAAAACTTACTTTGGTCAGTAGGGGGATAATTTGCCACCAATGAATGTTCATATCAACCTCAAGTCATTAATTACTGGTCATGGGGATAACGGAGATACAGAGAATGGTTTCACACCGGTTCTCTCTAAGTCTCAACAGAAGAAACAAAGACGACAAGCTACTCTAGCTCTTGCTCGTGAAAACCCTTATCCAAAGAGGGACAGAACAAAGAATAAAAAGTACAATCAATGAAGGTTCTTTACTGGAATATTAGGGGAATAGGAAACAATGACTCTCAATCCGAGCTTTCCAATATTTGCCGTATTCACAAACCAGATCTTGTTTGCATTGCTGAGCCAAAGGTAAAGTTCACCTCAATTTCAGCAGTTTTTTGGTCTTCTTTGAATTTGGATCTTGTTGCAACTAATGATTGTGGTGCGGCTCTTCCAAATCTTTGGTTGTTGAAGAGTTTTCATATTCCTAATCCGACGATTATTTCCAACTCCGAGCAGCAGGTTACAATTCAGGTTCCTCTTGATAATGAGCCCAGTCAACTTTCTTTTGTATATGCTTCTACCTCTTATATCAAACGCAGGGATTTATGGCAACATCTTTATGCTCTTCGTCCTCAAACGTCTATCCCATGGATGGTAATTGGTGACTTCAACGCTGTGTTAGGAGCCCACGAGAAATCGGGAGGCCCATCTCCTTCTCGCCTCTCTTGTGCAGATTTTCAAAGTATGTCAGATACTTGTGATTTTGTTCATTTGGATACTTCAGGTTTGTTCTTTACTTGGTCAAATGGTTGGAGCACCCGTGGCCATGTTGAGCTTCGTCTGGACAGATGTCTCTGTGATACCACTTGGTTTGAAGCTTGGCCTTTTACTAGCTGTGTTGCTCTTCCCCGTGTTGTTTCTGATCATTCTCCACTGATTTTCTCTGCTTCAAAACTCTCCCCAAGTGGTCCTAAGCCTTTCAGGTTTCAGTCTATGTGGTTGCAGCATCCAAATTTTCATGCAGTAGTGTCTAATTGCTGGAGTTCCTTTCAACTTTGTGGCTGCCCAATGTTTGTTGCTTTGCAGAAACTAAAGGCTCTGAAACAGTGTCTGCGTGATTGGAACAAAGCGGTCTTTGGTAATGTCCATCAAAACGTTGCTGCTGCTCGCGAAAATCTAGTCACCATACAACATGATATCGCGACCCGTGGCATGACTGATCAAAAGTTTGAGGATGAGATTGCTGCAAAGTCTTCAGTCTTAAATGCTCTCAGGTTGCAAGAAACCTTTTGGAAAGATAGAGCTCGAGTTAAGTGGCTTACTGATGGGGATCGAAGTACATCTTTTTTCCATACTTATGCCAAGGTTCGTGCAGCAAAGGGTCAAATGTCTTCTATCCGTGTGGGGGAGCGGTTACTTACTGACCCTTCAGACATTGCAGCACATACTGTGGCTTTTTATCAGAATCTCTATGATATTTCCTCCCCTTCTACAAACGTGGATGAGGTTTGTTCTGTTATCCCATCTTTGGTGACAGACGATGAAAATGTGGTGCTATCTGCAATTCCTACATCTGAGGAAATTAGAAACGCAGTTTTTTCTATGGATGGTTCTAGTGCTCCAGGGCCTGATGGTTTTTCAGGGTCTTTTTATCATGCTTGTTGGGATATTGTTGGTACTGATGTGGTGGCATGTGTTCGTCAATTTTTTCTTCAAAACTGGATCCTCCCCAACATGAATTGCAATTTTTTAGTTCTCATTCCAAAAGTCCCAAATGCTCAACTTATTACTCAGTTTCGCCCAATTGCCTTAGCCAATTTTCTCTTCAAGATCATTCCGAAGATTTTGGCTTCTCGCTTGGGGTCTATTGCTGCACGCATAATTTCTCCTCAGCAATCTGCCTTCTTACCTGGTAGACGTATCAATCACTGTATTGGTATGGTTTCGGAATGTTTTAACTTATTGGACCGAAAGGCTTATGGTGGAAATGTGGGAATCAAAGTGGATATAGCAAAGGCATTTGACACTCTGAATTGGGATTTTCTGCTCCGAGTTTTAAGCAATTTTGGGTTCTCTCCTACTTTCACTAGTTGGGTCAGCTCTATTCTTTACTCAGCTAGATTATCTCTTTTAATCAATGGCTCTCCTCAAGGTTTTTTTAAGTGTGCTCGTGGTGTTAGACAAGGAGATCCTCTTTCTCCACTCTTATTCTGCCTTGCAGAGGAGGCTCTCAGCCGGGGTCTTCACCTACTTCTCCAAACCCGTCAATTGAAGCCAATTTCTTTTCCCAGAAATTGCACTGCACCGTCTCATGTGTTATATGCAGATGACCTCATGGTGTTTTGCCGTGGGGACAAAAACTCTCTTAAACGTCTGCGTGGGTTTTTTGACCGTTATAGTGCAGCTTCAGGGCAATTCATTAATGCGGAGAAAAGTACTTTCTATCTTGGAGTTAGGTCTCGTCATAGGAAAGGTACAGTTCAACGTATTTTGGGTTTTCATGCAGGTCGTCTACCTTTTATTTATCTAGGAGTTCCTATATTTTGTGGAAAACCCCGCAGCTGTCATCTCCAAGTTATTGCCGATAGAGCTAAGTCAAGGTTAATGGGTTGGCAGGGGAGGCTTCTCTCTATGGCTGGGCGTACTCAACTTGTGCAATCTGTTTTTCAGAGTATGCTTCTTCATAGTTTTTCAGTGTATCAATGGCCTGCTTACCTTGTGAAGAAGTTATCTACTTGGGCGCGTAATTTTATATGGTCCGGAAATATTGAGACTCGGAAAATTGTCACTGTTGCTTGGACTCAAGTTTGTGCTCCGAAAAAAGAGGGCGGGGTTGGTATTCGTGACCTGGCAACTCTTAATTCTGCGGCTGTTCTAAGGTTTGCATGGAACTCTTTCACTTCTTTGAATCAATGGGGTGATTATATGCGAACTCGTTACCCTATTGTATCTAGTTCCAAAGTGAGTTATCGCAAATCATCAATCTGGCCAGGCTTCCGTTCTATTGCTCTTCATATCACCCACAATTGTCGTTGGATTATTGGAGATGGTCGTTCAGTGTCCTTTTGGAAAGATAAATGGCTTCAGGATCCAATTTTGAAAATTTTGGGTTTTTTCGACTGGTCAGGATTCAGTGATTTACGAGTGGCAGATTTCATCTCAGATCAGTCTTGGCAGTTCCCCTCTTTTTTCCTAGATACCTTTCCAGACTTGTACAGAAAAATTTCTGATATTTGTCTCCCTTTAGACACAGAACCTGATATGCTAATTTGGGAGTCTACAGCCTCTGGAGAGTTATCTTTCACTAACTCTTATAACTTGCTTAGACGTCACTTTATTTTGAGAGACTGGGCTTCTACTATTTGGCATTCCTTCATTCCTCCGCGCTATTCTTTCTTGGCTTGGAGGATTCTCCTTGATCGCTTGCCCACTGATGATCGGTTGAAAAGAGGTGGGATTCCGGTTGTGTCCATCTGCCAATTATGCAACAGTTCGGCAGAGTCAGCGTTGCACCTATTTTTACATTGTCCTTTTTCCCAACATCTTTGGGGATGGCTGGCAACTCAGTTTGGAACCTCACTTCCTGCTTATAGCTCTCTGTTGGATTTTTGGGTTGGCTTTTGTCACAAGGTTTTCTCCCCTCAGCTTTATAATTTGTGGTTGGCAGCTGGCTTGCTTACTTTCATGGAAATTTGGAAGGCGCGAAATAGACTCAGGTTTGATGATCGATCTCCTATCTTTTCTACACTGTGTTGTTCAATTATGGCATGGCTTCGGCAATTTGGTTCCCTTGTTCCTGGTCACTTTAAGGGCGTCCTTGATTCCCGCCTATTATCCTCCCTTGGGGTGTGCCCCAAGCCCCGTAATGCGCCCAAGATTCAACGTGTCATATGGCATCCCCCCCTCTTTCCTTGGGTCAAAGTTAACACTGATGGTCTGGCGAAAGGTAATCCTGGTCCTGCAGCTTGTGGGGGAGTCTTTCGTGATGCCTCTGGGGTTTATTTAGGGAGTTTTTGTCAACCTCTTGGTCGCAATTCATCCTTCTATGCTGAACTTTGTGCGGTTATTGTGTCTATTGAAGTTGCTTTCACCAGAGGTTGGACTACTCTGTGGTTGGAAAGCGATTCTACTAGTGTTTTAGCATCTCTTTCCTCCATTTCTTTCTCTCCTCCATGGGACTTGAGAGTTAGATGGCAAAACTGCCTGAAGAACATTCAACAAATGCAATTTCGGAGCACTCATATTTTTAGGGAAGGGAATGCAGCTGCTGATAAGATGGCAAACTTAGGTGTTTCAAAGCACTCATTTACTTGGTATCCTAGCCCTCCTGCAGAGCTTCACAGGTACTTGCAGGCTGATTTTTTGGGACTCCCAAATTATCGCTTCACAGGTTGCTGAGATGATTATGTTGGCCTGTCATATTCATATTCAGAGGCTTCCTTCCCAGGAACCCCAGGAATTTGTGCGCATAGTTAGCTTCATCAGCATCTACATGAAGACCAGGACAGTGCAGCTAATTTCTTGTCTCTACTTTTAGATCTTCATATTCATAGGGAAGGCATTTCAGTGGCAGATTGCTTGGCGATTTTGGGATTGACTTTTCCTTCTCTTTGCTGGCTCCCTACGCCTCCAATGGAGATTTTTTCTAAGCTTCGTAATGATGCCTTAGGAGTCCTCCATTATCGTTGATTTGGTTGGATTTTTCTCTTTTGTTTTCTTTTTATGGGAAAGGTTTTGGTCTAGTCCCCCTTTCCCTTTTGTAATTTTTCTCTTTTTCAATAATTTAATCCGGGCGTGGGGCTGAGCCTCCCAGTTAGGCTGGGTTCCAAACCCCTTCTTTAAAAATAAAAAAAAAAAAAAAAAAAAAAAAAAAAAAAAAAAGAGCTGAGAGTCTGCCTCACAAAGGTATATTTTGAGATTCATCCAAAAAAAAAAAAAACCTCAAGTCATTAGTTGGTTTGTGAAGGGTTAAGTCACCATCATAGAAAAAGCCAGACTTTCATGTGACCAAGTAGGCTACATGGCTTCTATAGCTTCTCCTTTTTCTTCAACCTTTGATTTTCCCTTGGGTCGACCAATTTTCCGTGTATTTTTCCCAGACAAAAGTTCCAATGCGTCCTCCAGGGTTAATTTATTAGGTTCCTGATTCTGCATGAGTATTTAAGATTGCCCAACTCATAAATTTGGGAAAAGTTGACGAAACATTTGATCAAAGATACTTTGACAACAGATTCTGAATTTATAAAAACAAATACCTTCGTTAGAGAAGCCATTGTGCGTCGATGTTTAACTATATATCCGGACCTTGCAATCTTTAAAATCACTGGAAGCCCATCCTTCGGATGGTTCCCCTAAAATGAAAAAAAAAAAAAAAAAGATAATTAATAATAAACCATAAGAAAACAAAAGGATGCTGAACAGGAAATGGAACTCAGTAGAGTAAGAATGAAGAACAAACCAATGTCACAGGATATCGCATCAACTCCAGAGCAACTTCAACGGTTACTGAGTTCACATCCTTGATCTGAAAATAGTTCCATGTAAATATGAAGATTACATTAATACAATCAGGGTGCCTTTGCAGTACGCTAGAGTGAACCCACAAACACAGAAAAATAGCAATAACAAGTAAAAGGCATTGGTGATTTAAAGCTAAGCTTTTTTCTGGGATAGGCCCTCAAATCTTGATAAGAAAATTCTCTCCAGACATAAAAGAAGAATAGATTTTATAAGGATCCCCATTGATTTTTAAAAAAAAAAGTACAATAAAAAGAGTAAGAACCAGAAGAAAAAGTTCCAATACGTATGTACTGAACAACTTCTACATACATGTGCTATAGAGGCTCTTTTAGGTGAGTATCCCTTCCTGTCTTCACCAAGTTGTACATACGATCCATAAGGACCAGTCTTCAAAAGAACCTGAAAGAAGGCGTATTTTTCTTTGATGTAAGCACAAGTTGCAAATAACAAATTCAAGAATGATAAAGGATCCCCAGACCATAAATCAACTACAGAAAGACCAGAATTCAAAGCAACACCTTTTCATTGGAACCGGGAGATAAACCTAACAATTTTGGTTCCTCCACCCTGTTGTTCTTCGGAGTATTGTCGTCTTCTTCTTCATTACCATACAATGTCTTAGCAATGTACCTATTAGCATCAGCCAACGACCTCATGGATAAGTTGAGTG
Source organism: Rosa rugosa (assembly GCF_958449725.1). Lineage (NCBI taxonomy): Eukaryota > Viridiplantae > Streptophyta > Magnoliopsida > Rosales > Rosaceae > Rosa > Rosa rugosa. The sequence goes on along the minus strand of NC_084822.1, from coordinate 54,269,266 downwards.
ATATTGATTTTTCTTTGACGAAAACCAAGACAAATTCACATTGACAAAATTGAAGTTATGATTATAAATTTGGCTATTTTCAATTTCAGTGTTAGGAGCAATGTCTTATAACTGAATCTTCTTTCTTCCTTTTTTTCTGTAAGAGACATGAAAATACAAAGGGTTTTGGTATGTTTGCTTACTGTTGTAAGGCCAAAGTGACAATCCCAATTTTATGGTCTACTGAGAGACCATTATACAGTGTATTTGAGCCCATTCCATTGGTGAATTGTCTTACCGAGTTTGCCATATAGGCAGGCAGCAATGGCCAATGGGCAATGGACAAACATTATCCAAGCATTTATGTCCAGTCATACTGATATTTCCTTTGTCCACTCTTGTTACCATATTTAGTCTTTGCATTCACTCATTCAGCCTTAATTGTAATGCTATACATTCAAATCATCACATTTAGACACATGTATGATATAAACTCATAGTTTTCAATACTTACTTGCACTTTGGGTGTGTATCACAACCTATGAAATAGCCTGCACCGAATCGACTCACTTTGAAGATCAAAGTTCCTTCATTACAGCTGGAACACATATCAAGATTATAAAAGTCCTTAGAAACTGTGCTCAAGAAAACACTTTCCTCTGATCAAAACATTTGATATACTGTCAAAGCAAGCATTCTAGAATCAAATATGATTCACAAAAAAAAACCGGCTTATAATTGGCCATATTAAGAAAAATCCAATTAAACCATTTGAGACAGTACTATTAGGCGACAATATATTTTACATGCAAGACATGTTTGATTACTCATTGCTATACCACCTGTCAGTTGATTGGCGATGCTTATTGCCCAGGTCCATTATTACATTGCAGGCCCTTTTCATATGCATTATGCAATGCAATAGATAAGAAATTATAAGTTCTCAATCATTCTACCTTAAGAACACAGTCTGCTTATAGAAATCAGACAAATAAAGCATACTTGGTCTCCTTATGGTATACAAACAACAAGATATGCATACCTTGGACATGTCCTGCTTTGGTCAGGGAGGGTAGCAAACAAGAAGTCTCCAAATTTTTTTTCCATCATTTTCTCCACCTGTTATACATGGCTTATAACTAAGGACACTTTACCCAAAGGGACTTACTATTAATAATGGATACCACATCTACTAAGTTTCAACAAAGACTGAAACTTACCTGATGGATAGTCACATTACTGGTACGCTCACAATAACCACTGAATCGAGTCCAGTAATCTCTTAGGAGGCCTTTCCATTCAGTTAAGCCAGCAGAGACATTATCAAGCTGAAGTTCATGTGAGAAACATGAAGAAGTCAATCACCACCATGAAAACAATCCAGATTTCAGAACTCCCTAATTTTAGAACAAATCAAGAACTTTAAATAGCTAGTAAAGGCAAATATTTCTTGATGAAGGAAGCTAACAGGTATAAAAATCATGTGGCTACAAGTCTATTACAGCAAATCAAAGAAAAACTTTAGGCTAATGCAAAAAAAAAATATATATATATATATATATATATATGAAAATTACAGATTACCTCGGTCTCCATATCAGCTGTGAAGCTATAATCTGTGACCTCAGAAAAATGGTGGCAGAGAAATGCTGACACCTAAAAGTAACCAAAAGAATTAAATGGATTAAGAGAGGCCACGAGGAAGCAAATAGGGAGCACGAAAAGATCCTTTTTTATCCCCCAAGTTTGATCAATTTGGAGGGATGCCAAGGCGTACCATACGACCACGAAACTCTGGATGTAAAACACGGCTTTTCACTGTCAGATAGTTTCTGTCCTGGTGCCACCAAAAAAAAAAAAATTCAAGATATTGTTTAAGTTGAAAATGAAGATAAACAAAGCATGACCAAATAAATTTCAGATATTCTGATTTCTAGACAACAGACACACTAACCAAAGAGATCATTCACTATCATCCATGTTGAAACCACCATAAAAGGGTTCAATGGATTTGTGATAGACTTAAATAGAGAGATCCAGAAGATTTAATTTCATAATATCCCAACTGAGCCAAGCTAAGAACTATTGTTTTATGGCTCATGAACACAGTAAGCCTCGCCTATTAGTTCTAGCTTCATACATTTCATGGTTTGAGAAGACACTTTTGTCCAACACAACCATTAATGAACTTCTAGAGTCCAGTTGCTGCCTGAACATACAACGGTGGACTCAAGTTTCTTTAATAATGGTAAATGTGCAATCTAAACATAAATAACAACATAAATATAATTAAACAAAAAACTGACCAACGGTCACTTGCCTGTAAAACCTTTATAGTGCTTGCATATGTTGAAGGTCTTCCAATCCCAAGCTCCTCTAATTTCTTAACCTATAGTACACAACAGTATTGCAAGAGTCAGAAAAGCAAGGTTGAACAAACAAAAAGAAAAGGTGTTGTAAATCAGTATGAGCACTAAAACATCTACATGTGCGTAATGCGCATATGTATTAATAGGTAAGACAAGTTCTGAAGTCGTCCTGCAGCTGCAACATTTCTTAATATACAAGTTGACAATAACCCTCAGGCTGAGCTGTCCATGAACTATATGAAGTTTGATTGAACACATTTAACTCACAGTAAGAATACGAAACTATTCAACCTCTAGTCTGTTTTAGTAAATTGAATTGTGAGCATCGCTGCAGATGGTAATTTTAAGCTGGTCATTTATAGCACTATTTTCAAATTGCCAGTACAAGTAAATTTTACCAATGATGCCTCAGAGTAGCGTGGAGGAGGTTGGGTATGGTGTTGCTTGAGTTCCACTTCACCAAGATGCACTGGACTGCCAACCTGCATGACCAATAAAAGGAAACACTTGAACCAATCCTTTGCACATCAATGCAAATTTCACAACCAACCCTTTGCACTTACCTTCAGTGAATCAAGAAGTGCAAAAGCTTCATCCCGGTTGATCCCTTCATTTTCTTTATATTTGACGGCTCCAGCTTCCACGTCCTAACAAATTAGAAAAGTTCGACAATCTCATCAAAAACATGCAACTGCATGCCAATTTAACCTATAGGATAATTCAGATGAAATGTAACTTATATGAATAAGAAGCAATGTACTCCCCAAATCCTGACAAAAGAACTGCTTTCAAAAGAGGGATAAAAACTTGGAATGATGGGGCTTTGTACAGTTTCCAATTTAATTCCCAAGACTAACACATATAATAAATGAAGGTAAACAGCATATAAACTTGTACATGTAGCAAAAGTTGAAACAGCATGACAATGAACCTATCAGCAAAACAAACAAAATGGAACTCATACCACTCAGGACAAACAAGCCAGTTTATTCCTATCTGCTTCAGTTACATGTTTTATGAAAATACAAGGTTGTATGATTTTTACACCTGCCAACTACATAGACACGTTATACGAGGTATGCAGCAGTCCTAAGATGCAATATAGTACCTGAAAAACTGCCTGATATCCAAGGAACTGAACCCTTGAGCATGCAGATCGGAAAACAATGGACTCACCAGCATTTCCAATATCAAGTTGTATCTGGTCAAATTAATTCAGAAAATATTATAAACAAATACACTAGTCAAGAGATGAAGGATTTAAAATACAGATATGACTAGAACATGAGAATCAGGATAAGAAGAAAAGTTAAAATGTTAATGCATTTTCTGTTTGACAAATTGTTGCTTCTATCACTATAAACCTGTGAGATTCACAACAAATGAAAGGACCAGTATTTTAGCTTTTGGACTTAATAACATAAATTTCCTTCCCATGTACTACTCTCAGCAAAAGTACTCTACTCTATTTGACAGATCAGGAGTAATCGAAAAAGCCATACCCAGTACAGTATGGTATCTCTTGGAATCCTGATTCTGATGCTACCAATAATTGTCCTAGAACTTATAATCATGGAATCGACTCGATCATCAGATTATAGATTATAAGTTCATAACCCTAGCCCATTCCCATTTTGGGCGGAACAGATCTACTACTATATCCATTTATTGTGTCAGAGTCAGGTTTCCTTTCAACCCATAAGGCTGAACACCAGTCGTTCTCCTCTCTTCAGGCTGACAATTTAAGTTCAGATGCATCATGGCCACACTGTATTTCTAAAAAAAATATTAAAAAATGTAAAGACATGTTTTAACTTTTAAGGAATGTGGAACGACTCTGTATAACAAAGTAAAAAGAATATATGTAATTATACACACACACACACACATTTATATAATACTCTACAAATTTAATTACTATCGACCTAGATAGTTTTGTTTGTACATCTTTCATAGGAGAATGATAATTTTCAATGAAAATAAAGAGAAGTGCTACCTGTTTTAATGTGTGTTTGTTTACCAAGATACGGAAACAGTACGGGAAACCAGTTCCTATCAATTAAATGACAAGAATTTTTTTAATGTATCTTCTCACCTGCTCAATTGTAGCAAGCTCCATTTGGCATGCAACTGTCCGACACCAAATAAGAGTGTACAACTTCAATGAATCTTCATCAAGTATCCCTCTGAGCAACGCTAAACACCAAAAGGAAAATGTTATAGTTAATTCACTGGAAAGAGTCTATCAAGAGAAAAAGTGAACATCGGCCTCATTTTAGAAGAAAAAATGTCAAAATGGTATGAAGCCTTGGAATTTGTTGCTTACATGGAAATCTTTGAACATCAGTAGGTCTGATTGCTTCATGGGCCTCCTGAGCATTCTTCACCTTCTTAAAAAACTTGCGTGGAGTAGCTGATGCAAAGTTCTGTCCATACCTGCATCAAACAAATACTATTTGTAAAGCATAGGAGCAAAAAAAATACAGGTCTCAATGCAATTGAACAGAGAATTGAAGTAAAACATTAATTTAGTGCCGCTAAGAAAGTGTCCACACAATCAAGTCTTTTGCATAGCCATAGAGCTAATATAGTATTTGTTTGGCAGTTGGCTTTAGGCTTATTAATCTCATATACTAGCAGTGAAGGCAAGACAAAGAAAATGGTAAAGGCTTTTTTTTATATCCATTTGAAAAACAAAAACAAAAATGATATTAAAAACCAAAAAAAAAAAGACAACATCAAAATCTTGCACAGAACAGAGATTTAAGTTTATCAATTTAATTTCAGTATTTGTTTGGCAGTTGGCTTTAGGCTTATTAATCTCATATACTAGCAGTGAAGGCAAGACAAAGAAAATGGTAAAGGCTTTTTTTTATATCCATTTGAAAAACAAAAACAAAAATGATATTAAAAACCAAAAAAAAAAGACAACATCAAAATCTTGCACAGAACAGAGATTTAAGTTTATCAATTTAATTTCACTAGCACAAGTGTAGAAGAATTAATACCACACAAAGCAAAAAGACCTAGATTTTCTGAGAGGCAAGCAGAAGAATAATATGCATAAGAATAGTTGTGGACTGGAAATATTTGAAATTATCGGCAGCTTGTTCACTGAGAAAATTAACTTTCTATTTGTAAATTTATAATGACACAAGTTAAAAAAATAACTATAAACACAGCGATCCCCATTGCATTAAATAAAAAAACTTGACTGCACAAATAAGAAGCATATTGAGCATCTCAACTAAATTTAAATTAAAAATAAAAGTCATGGAGAAATGGAGAAGTGAAAATTATCTTTAGCACCTTTCGATGACCAAGGAGCGAACATCTTCTACTGCTTCATCCGAAATCTGTAGATCAAACACGATGAATTAGAAAACAAACAAATGCATCTCAACTTCGTATTTCCCTGTATATTTTAGCTCCATCAACATGGAGCTTTGACACATTGTAAACATATTCAGAACGAAGACAGCCAATCACCCACAAAAGTATGAGCTTATCACACCACATATAGTCCAATTACATTATCAAACCAACACAACAGATGAAGACTTATTTGCTTCAAAAGCTCACTCACTTCATGATGCTCATCCTTTACACTATGTCGTTTGTACAATTGAAGAATTGAAAATGCAACCTAAGATATATGATTCATAAGTATTTCAATTAATTTCTGAAAATGGTCATTGAAGAGTAAAATTTCAAGTAAAATCCTATTTCAAAATTGTCCTTTGACATTAGACATTTTAAAAGACCACATAAAACCTGATTAGACATAAGTTGAAAGTACCTATAGGATTTCGCTTTTAGTAAGACTGAAAGACCAATGAAATAAATTATTTTAATGCAGCACACAACCAGGAAATCCTAATTTACGTTGAAAAGAAGCGTCTGCATAGAGTACTTCTCTTGAAGGGGGCAAGGACATAAGAAAAATGAAAAATAATTTGATCAAATGAAATAGTTACTTGGGAAACAATAATGAGAATCTAAAGAAAATTTAGCAATTCAGATTATTATTTTTTTCTGGCAATTCCAACTCAGATATAGTTATAAAATTCAAAACAAAAAAAAAACCTCTGACACTGACAGACAGTAAGAAACTATATGAAGTAACCCACACTGTATGGAGAATATTCATGCAGCCAAAGTGATACCTACGTGTAGTCCATCTGTTCTGGTGTATGTGATCAAACCCGTTGACTTGCCATCAGATAATTGAACCCCCTCATAAAGCTTCTGTGCAAGCTGTATCATAATGCAACCTCCATCAGCCAGATAAATGTGTGTGTGTGTGTATGATTATACATACGGTTTTTCAAGATAAAAGAACAAAAAATCTACTGCTAGCAATTGAAAGCATAAAATCTCAAGGTTATAACTTATGAGAGAGCAGTGGCTACATCGGAAGAGGAATGTTGAAAATCAATTAATACTTTCTGTGCAAGCATATATGGAATGTAACCTCCACAAGCCATATATACAACTACAATTATACATGTTTTAAAGGAAAAAGGACAAACCATTTACAAGTACGAATTCAGAGCATGAAAGCACAAGGTTATAAACGTATGACAGGGGTAACAGAACAGAAATGTTGAAAATAAATCATAATACTTTCTTGTAAATTGCACCATTTCAGGGCCATACATGCTCTTTTCACCTTTGTTTAAAAAATAAAAAAAATAAAAATCAGACCAGTGATACACCACTAGCTTGGTTTTGTTTTAGGCAGTGTTCTTTCCACAGAAGGGACTGGGCGTCAATTGATATGTCAAAACCAAATCATCGGTGGTACAAAATGATGAAAATGGCACTACTGCCTAAAAAGCTGGTTATGGCAAGTATACCACCATACATGTTTATGACTTTATACAAAGATAACATCAGCATGACAAAAACAATGTACAACATGAATAACAATGCTCTGAAGTGAATGTCCTCATTCCAATTCTAGCATATACCCTGAAATGGCAACTTTATATCTATGTCTAACTATGTAAATATATAGGTATGCCTCTCTATCCTGATAAAATATCAATATGAATTGAAAATCAGCTGAACCGTGATATAACAATCTGGCCTTGAAAAATTAATGCATGACCAAAATAACAATACCAGCAGAAGAAACAAAACCAAGAGCATATACTTTTTGAATCAAACAGAGCAAATAAAATATATGGGGTAAGTTATTCTTTAGCTTATATAGAAATTAGGAGATAAATAGCCCAGACGCGAACCTTCATTGTATATGTTGCACTGAAATGTAATTTGTTTGCGGCATCCTGCTGAAGTGTTGATGTTATATAAGGCATAGGAGGGTTCTTCCGCATTTTGTTTCTCTTAGAGCTGATAACTTTAAAAGCTTCTGAATTAATTTGCTGCTCAATATCTTTTGCCTCTGTATGAGAACTGATAGAAAATTGGTCCAACTTTTTGGAATCAAAATGGGTCAAGTGCGCTGGCAAGGATATGGCATTCACTGATGAATCTGGTTCTTTTTTGTTCAATTCAATATCAATAGTCCAATATTCTTGTGGTTTAAATCTGTCGATTTCCATTTCCCTGTCGCATACAAGAGCTAGTGCAGCAGATTGGACTCGCCCGGCAGACTGGCAACTTGGTAGTTTCCTCCATAGCAACGGTGAAATGTTAAATCCGATCAAATAATCAAGAGCACGCCGTGCAAGGTAAGCATGGACCAAATTTTGATCAATTTCTCTTGGAGCCTGCAGAGCACTTTTGATGGAGGCCTCAGTGATTTCATGAAAGACAACCCTTGCTACATAAATATCTTTACGTAAAGCATCCTGTTGTTGCAGCATCTCAATAATATGCCAAGCAATAGCCTCTCCTTCACGATCAGGATCTGATGCAAGGATAAGATTTTCTGCACTGAGAAAGAAGGTAAAAAGAAAAGAAAATTAAAATTAGCTGACCCTAAAAATGAAAATAACAATATTTATGTAAGATACTTCTCTTGATCATTATAATGTAAGATACTGAGTTAAAAATTAGAACCACAGCAAATCTTCTAAACCATATGATAACTACTTGGCAACCCTAATACTCTCATAATCACTGTTGAGTCAGGTTAATTGGATATGCTTGAATATAATTTCAGATACATACCCACTTAGGGCGACCTTTATGCTCTTAAGATGAGTCCAGGCAGCAGATGGAACTTCCCACACCATACTAAAATCATCATCGGGCCGCACAGATCCTGACCTAGCTGCCAAGTCCCTCACATGACCATAGCTAGGCAGCACTTCAAACATATCACCAAGATAACCCTGAATAACCTTCGCCTTTGTAACAGATTCCACTACCACAACAGTTTTCCCAGTTGCGGGGTACAGCTGCTTCGTTGTCATTTTTCCAGGAGGTTTCAATTTACCCATTTCTTGTGGTATAAGTTTCTGTGGTGACTTGGCAGCTGAATTTATAGATTTTTCCTTCTCACCTTTCTTGTTTCTCTGGGGTTTTGTTGTTGAACTATCAGCAAGGTCTACTGGATTCTTCATAGTGGCGTTCAGATAAAAGACTACAGTGTCAGTTAAATTATTGCATAAAATAAGACTTCATGCTAACACTGATCATAAACTAAAGGACACTAACCTCTGAATCCTGTGCAGACTTTGCTCCTTTTTTGTTCCTGCCAGATTTCTTTGTTTGAGAAGTACTTTCAGAACTTTGTGTCGAAGCAGCTTCTGCTATAGCATTAGCAGCAGAATCTTGTTCTTTAATTTTCTTGCTTTTCGACCTCTTTTTTGCTTTTGGTTTAGAGACCTCTTTAGTTTTGCTTATAGGCGAATCTGAAGTTGATGATCCAAGCTTCTCATCCTCCTTCTCACTTCCAACCTGCTTTTCATTTGAAACTTTTACATCAGCATCTTTGGAGATGCTCGAAACAGTAGCTTCAGTTTCACTTTGAGTAGCCAATGCCTTTTTCAATTTCTTGCGATTGCTAATCATTATTTTGAACCATTTTCTATTTCCAGGCCTCCTGCCATCATGGGAGCCCACATTCTCTACTTTACTTGTCACGTCCGGAACTTGAGACAAAAACCTCTTGGAAAAATCTCCAACTCTAGAATCCAATAAACTCGATCTACAGCCATTTCCAAAAAACCCACGACTCATAACATTAGCAGTCCCCAAAGCATTAAGGGCACGCGGTCTTAAGTGTGAATCAATGCTAAAAGCACGTTGAAATCCATCACCACTTCTTCTCAAAGGAGCAAAAGTCGGCCCAACTTTCGCACTGTAGGACGTGATCATGCAAGAAACTCTGGATTTTCTAAACCTAAGCTGGGAATAGTTTGGGTAATTATTCAATGTCAAAACTGGAGAAGACGGCAAGCAAGTGCCCCGATAATGCTCAAACGCCCTACACTGCAGCTGTAACACCAATGCCACACACATGACAACAACACCAATCAGCATAGTTCATAATCTACAATTACATATACACAAAACACAAAACTTTCTGAATGACATGTTGCATTGGCTACAATACAAAACAACCAGATAATTAAGTAAAGTGAATGAAAATCAACCCATGATAATCTGTCATCAGTGAACTAAACAGAAAAGACACATTCTTGAATGTCACAGCAGCAAAAACAATGATATTAAATTTCAAAGTAGAGGACTTTAGAGTAAAACTATCACATTGACAAACACCACATAACCAAATTACAGATTTTGAAGAACTGGGTCTCACGGAAATGAATGAAAATGATAAGAAAACAACAGAATATGAGTAAAGAAGGAAACTTGGGAACCTTGGCCATGGAGAGGCGGAGTCTGAGAGCTGAAGAAGTTGAAGGGTATGAGAACATGAATGAAGAGGAAGAAGGAGCTGTCAATGAGAAGGTCCTGTGGAAATGAATCATGGCTGTATTGACAGTTTCATTTGGGAGCTTGAGAGTGTTGGTGGTAGATAGAGCGGAGAAGCAGAGAGATAAGGAAGGGGTGAGGGACGAGGGGTTAGACAGGGTTTAGGGTATTGATTCGGGTACAGAATTATGGACCGGGTACGCGCCTCGAAACTGGATCCCCTGGGAATGGGCCCATTCAAGATGCATCAGATTTTTTCTCATTACAGGTTTCAGTAGAAGTTTCTTCCTCATTTTTCTTACTAGATATGGGTAGAGGAAATAAATAAAGATAACTTATATAAAAAATAGAAAAAATTATGGTATCAACTCGGACAATTTAGTTCAAACCTGGTTATACTCACAATCTTACTTTGTATATTTGAAAAGTTTTTAACTTTTTTTTCAAGTTGTTGAAGATTTATTTGTAACAAACTCAATTTTGTTGTAACTTTCACGATATATAATAACTAATTGGTTCATGTCTATGAATATAGATAGATTGGTTGGGAAACCGATTGATCCAGATCATACAACTAGAAAGATTATGACTTATAGAAGTCACTACATCTACCAAGAAATTAGCTTTCCGAAAGATATAAGATAAAGAGCGAGAATTGAACTTGGAGGTAAGGTTCTTGATATCATGAACAAGGGACTTGAGACGCCTAGTGATGTCACATGAGCCATTGATACAATTGATTACCGAAGATGAGTCGCCTTCGACCAGTCAAACAATACGAAATCAAGTCCAGATATCGTATCTTTTTATTTTGATTAAATAATAAAACTAAAAGATAAATATGTGAAAATATCGGACCACACAATAATTTCTGATAAATCAGATAATTAAATTCAAACTTGTAATTTGTGAAAAGGAAGGGATTTGAGAAAATTGGACTTGGCAGAAACAAGTTACAGGCCCTAAATCCCCGACCTTGGGGCAGAGACTCCCGAGAGTCCCCAAATCAATTGCAAAGAAGAAGAAAGCCGGAGCATATAATAAGCTTCGCGAACACTCTCTTCCGAATCCCTAAACGACGTCCCACCGCACCATGGATCGGCAGGCCCACGACTACGCCGCCTACGCCCAACAACAACAGCAGCAGCAGCAGCGACAACCGCCGCCGCAGCCACAACAATTCGGGTACCCGCCCCAGGCCCAACAGTTTCACGGCCCTCCTTTCGGACCCCCACACCCGCCCCTCCAACAATTCCCCTACCACCCCCACTTACAGCAGCAACCGCCGCCCCAGGTTCTCTCCCACGCGCCGCCGCCGCCTCACCCTCACCACCTCCCCCCTCCCCCGGCCTTCGCACCCCTCGTCCCCCCGCCTTTCCACGCCGGCCCTCCTCCTCCGGTCGCCGGTCCTCCCTCCGACCCGGAGCTCCACAAACGGATCGACAAGCTCGTCGAGTACTCCGCCAAGAACGGACCCGACTTCGAAGCCATGATTCGCGAGAAGCAGCAGGATAATCCCGACTACGCTTTCCTCTTCGGCGGCGAAGGCCACGGCTATTACCGTTACAAGCTCTACGCCTCCACTCGGGTCGGGTCGTTCAACCCGAATCCGCAGTTCGCTCCCCACATGCTTCGTCCGCCGCCGAATCCGATGATGAATGGGCCCCCGAACCCGATGATGGGCGGCCCGCAGTCGTATTTCTACGACCAGCAGCGGCATAATCAGCAGCCTTTCGGAGTTTATGGGAGGTCCGATTATGACCAGGCGGCGGCGCAACCCTTTAAAGGGCTTTCGGGGCCGCTGCCTCCTGATGTTGCAATGGAGCTGAGCAATGTGCTTATGACGCTGAATGGGACCAAAGAGTCGATTAAAGGAGCCAAGTTTTGGTTTATGCAGAGGTCTATTTTCGCTCCGGCTCTGGCTGAGGCTCTTAGAGAGAGGGTGTTTGGACTTGATGATCCTGAGAGGCAGCTACATGTGATATTTCTTGCCAATGACATTTTGTTCGACAGGTATTTCCTCTCACTTGCTTTGATTTCGTCAGTCGAATACTTCTTTAAAACAGTTTTCTTGACCATGTACATGCTCTAGCTTGTGTATTGTGTTATTGTACCATCCTACATTTCGTGTTGTTACTTGGCATTGTTCTTATTTAGGAACAATACAGTTCATGCTTAGCTTCTCAGTTAGGTTTTCCGATTCACAGTGGCAACCAGTGAAGAATTGAAAATGATGACTGGTGTAGCCTTTGAATCCCTATTTTCTCTGTGTGTGTGTGTGTGTGTGTGTGTGTTACAAGATTTGATGGATGATCCTGTCATTAGATATGAAAAAGCTCTATCTTTGTTGACATGCATTACAGTTGTTAGAGTATCTACCCTGGAGTTGTGCGAGGATTTGTGATGCTTGTGCGAACAAGGACTTAGTTTCCTTAGTGTGAATAAATGACTTTCGAAATTTTCTTTTGCTTTCTAGATGCAGAGGTGGTTGATGATAGTGTGTATAATTTGTTGATTTCTTTGTTTTGTTTGCCTTTAAATGTACAGCTCACATCGTCGAACTGGTGAAGGCCTTGATAACGAATCACTTGCACTCAAACCTATCTTAGGTTCCATGCTTGCAAGGATTTATCACAACCCTCAAATAACGGAAGACAATCAGATGAAGTTGCAGCAAATTTTGCAGTTATGGGTTTCCAATAACATTTATGATCAGGATACAATTGATGCATTTAGGAATGAGATGATTGGTGGACCATCAAGTAATTCTTTTCCAGGTCTTCCAAAAGACTTAGCTACTACTTCAACAGATTCAGCAGCAGGTATGCTTCTGTCTTCTATGTGTAGGAACAATATGTGTTTGAAGTTGTCAGCAATTGGGATATATACATTGGTTGCCTATGTGTTAATTGTTGTTATTCTATTGAATGCAGGATTGCCACAATGGCAGCCTGATAGGCAAGGCTCTGTTTCGAGTTCACACGATCAAGAGCATCTTGATAAACATGTAGCTCCTGGTCAAGTGGTGCCACTTTCCGTGCCAACCCAGCAATTTCTTCCAAATTCAGTCCCTCCTGCTGCCTTTGCTGGGCCCCTCCCCATACCATCTTCTGTTCAACCAACAATCCCACAACCCCTGCCACATTTATTGCCTGGTCAAGCTGCTACCAGCGGCGAGAAGTTGCCACCATATCCTTTGTTCCCACCTGGTCTTATTCCTGAGATGGTCAGAAAGATGCAGATTGGCAGTGGGGTGCCATACTCACCGATGAGTCCTCTGGACATTCCAACCATCATACCTCCATCCACTGTACCTCAGTCCGAAATTCTTGAGAGAGTGTCAAAGTTCTTCAAAGAGATTGGAGAAGTTAACCCTTCTGAAGGACCTATTCATGGTTCTGATGGTAGAGACGATGATGAGTACGAAAGTAGTACTCCGGCACGCAAGGGAGGAGCTTGCATCCCTCCACCCCCAAACCTGCAGGTAGACCCAGAGACGGGGGCTTATGCTGATGGAAGTGTTGATCGAAAGAGTGGCTCGGGGAGATTGGGACTCGGGGCCACAGCTAATCCAAATGAGGTGAGCCAGTACGACGATGTCTATTCTTCTTACCGGAAACAGAGAAGCACCAACTACCACTCTTCCATGAGTGCAAGAGCTGCAGCAAGATAAAAACAAGTTCTGAAAACGGCAGTCAGATCAGTTCTCCGTTTTTTGCCATAATGTACTCTGGTTGTTAGCATGAGCTTGTAGGAGCATCAAAACCTGGTTGATTATCTTGTACTATTCCGAATTTTGATTCAGATGAATGTTAATGCATGCAAGCAATAGGTACACATTTTACCAGACGTATTCTTTGCCTTGTTTCTTCATCTCTTGAATGTTATGGATTTTGGATACCAAAATAACATTTTGATGTAAAGAAAAGGTGGTAAAAAATGTCCATTTACCCAAATTTGAGCTATACTAATCCCATTTATCCAAACATCTTATCAGATTGCCCAGTTATCCAACAAATTAATTACATACTTTTAGCCCTAATACCCAGTTAAGTAATTTTTTTTGTTTATTTTTGAAACAATTTTGCCCTCCCTTTCTTTATCATTTAGAGAGAGAAATCATCGGATACTTCACGGGACTTCGGTTAACGGCAGTCAGAATCCGGTCACCGGCCACTAGAATCTAGCTACTGGTGACTAGTATCTGGTTAACATTGTCCGAATCTAACGATCGGTGAGCCAGAAACCTCTCCGAATGTCTGTAAAGAGGTCATCGGAGAATATTATTGCCCCCCCCCCCCCCCCAAGTTATACCACAAAGTAGCATATTAATGTTCATAATAGACTTGCATATAAAAGAGCTAAAGTACTACTGTGCTTAGTAGGATAGAGTTCCACAATATTTATACATACTATAAACATATAGACATTATAAAATATATCTAATTAAAACAGCACCTTGATGGATGGTTTCCACAGAAAATTAAAGTCACGTGGTCAAACACTCAAACCACATGCCGAGAGAAGTTGTGAATGAAATAGAAGATCTTTGCCCCACCAACGATATGGGTCTGACGGTGAGAGAGAGAAAGAGAGAGGTCGTCGCGATCTGATTCGTCGAAGGCTTGGGTCACCGGAGGCCTGACGGTGAGAGAGAGGCGAAGAGAGAGAGAGAGAGAGGCTGTTGCGATTTGATTCGCCGATGGCCTGGGTCACCGGAGGCCTGACGATGAGAGAGAGAGAGAGGCCGTCGCGGTTATGTTTGTAATTTTATGTTGAGTACTAGTCTTTTTTCTTTTAAATTGGGTAAATGCACATTAATCTTACTGGAGTAAGTGAGTAATTGTTAAACTCAAATTAAGTAAATGGTCAAGATCCTTTAAAAAAAAAAGCGGGAAAGTCATGTACCGGGAGTCCCAGGCCCAACTGGTTTCATAATCAAGGACAGGCCTGTGTGGCCCAATCAAACAAAGACTGGACTCCCTATCAGCTCTTATTATAGTAACGATGCAGAGAAACGTTTCGTAGTGGTTCGACCTGAGAAACGTCCGTGTCGATTCTTTTCACAGTAGAAAATTACGGAAATAAAAAAGAATGAGAAAGCAGCGAAACCAACCAATCCACGTTTTGATGGCGATGGTTTTCGCGTTGATTGCCGGAGTCTCACGCGCCACCTGTTCCTTTCTCTCTCTCCTCATTTTCACCATTCTCTCTCTCTCTCTCTCTCATATCGCATTTCACGCGCCACACTCTCCCACTCTACTTGTCGGGTCTTTACTGGCCCAATACTCAAAACCCTTGCGTTGCACTTGCATCAGGTTCGTCTCAATTTGGATCGCTTCGTCTTCACTCTCAAAGTTTCGATCTGGGTTTCCTTGATTTGCAGGTTTCGGTCCAAAAACCAACCGCCCAACTCTTTCTTTGATCGGATTATCATGTAATTAATTGAGCTCAAAGTTATAGACTTTCAGTGACCCAGTATCCAGATAGTTGTGTTTTGAAAGTTGGATTTGGCCATGGATAAACTAACTGCTGCAGAAGCTGCTAGTCCTTCTTTGAGGTTCTCTTTTCATATATCCCACTTTTATGTTTACTGTGCATGTTGGCTTCAATTCAAGAATCATTGATTTTGTTTTGTCTTGTCTTGTGTTTTGGGTTTAGTTTATTTGCTGCATTGTCATATGGGGCTGCTTCCATGGCTATGGTTTTCATCAATAAAGCTGTTCTTATGGAGTACTCCCATTCAATGACACTTCTCACCATGCAGGTATCTTTCATTTCTTTATTGTCTTGGCTATGTTTGCAACTGCTTACTGCTTGATTGGTCGTAACGACCTGTGTTTCGCTTCGTTGTTTGTCTTAGCAATTGGCCACTGCTTTGCTTATACATTTTGGTCGAAGAATGGGATACACGAGATCCAGAGAACTAGAAATGAGCACTGCCAGGAAACTTCTCCCCGTGTCACTTTTCTATAATGCTAACGTCGCATTTGCTTTGGCCAGTCTGAAGGGAGTCAATATTCCCATGTACATTGCAATCAAAAGACTCACACCGCTTGCTGTGCTTATCGCTGGATTCTTCTCAGGAAAGGGGAAACCCTCAATACAGGTTTTTTCTTGTCTTTGGATTTGCTTTTGTTTTGTTAATGCAGATTCAACCTAAACTTTCTTTGTATCCATTATAAGTCGGATACTGTTTAGTCTATACGAGATGAACTTTCCATGACCTTAGCTAAGAAATGTTGAGAATAAGTTACATTCTCTGTCTGATTCATATTAGGGCCCCCCGGTCTCCATTTTGAGGCTTATTCCAAAGTGTATTCTACATTTACACTAGACTTTAAATTTTGTCTTGTAGATTTGTACACTCAGCTATGACAAAAAGTAGTAATTGGTGTTGCTGTTGACGAGTTTGGTGACACTTTTTCCTGATTTCTGATAACTCCTTGAATAATTGAGGTTTCTGATCAAATTTGGAACAATAAGTTTTGTAGTATAATGAAGCTTGCTTTATAAGAAGTTGATTTTTAATATAGATAAAGAAGCTTGAAAGTAAGTATCCATCAGTTATTACTGTTAAAAATGAGGAAGTTTTTTGTGGATTTTTCTAGATAAGAAACATAATTCCGAAGTCCTGGCGAGAAGCATTTTTCATTACTACTAAACTTGACGTTACTAGGATGTACTTTAACACCTTTTTCTCTCTTTCCTGTTTTAGGTGATCCTTTCAGTGATATTGACTGCTGGAGGGGTTGTCATAGCAGCACTAGGAGACTTTTCATTTGATCTTTTTGGATATAGCTTGGCCCTCACTTCAGTTTTTTTCCAGGTTGGTTAGGATGTTTTGACCATCTATGGGTGTTTCATATATGTTTTTAGATAAAAAAAAATGTCTGATCTGGTACTTGAGCTCATACAAGTGCTTAATTTTAAACTCAGACCATGTACCTTGTGCTAGTGGAGAAGTCTGGTGCAGAGGATGGGCTATCATCAGTTGAGATCATGTTCTATAACAGCTTTCTGTCTCTTCCATTTTTGCTATTTCTCATTATAGCTACCGGAGAATTTCCAAATTCTTTCTCATTGCTACTTGTAAAGGTAAGAACTTACCCTTTTGGTATATATGTATTTTCATTCTCAATAATTTGGAAACACCAGATGCTTGACTGGTTAAATTTCAACCTATCTCTTATAAAGTAGTCAGGAAACTGATTACTGACTTTGAAACCTAGTACTAGGGAGTCTTTATCCATAGTTAAGATAATAGAGAAGTTGTTAAAAAACATGAACACGTACTCTGATCATGGCTTTCAAAGAAATCTAGTTGACGGTATCATTAACCAAACATGTTTCTTTTTGCAAATGTTTATGTCCGTTGAAAAATCCTTGTTTTCTTTGAGCTTGTATCCATTATTTTCTCCTAAATTATCAGGTGATATCAATTTTTGCAATGTGGTGAGAAATTTGATGTTTCTTCTTATTGAGGCTTGTTCCACAAATTTGGTGTTTTTTTTGCGTATTGGTTTTTTGATCAATTCTACTGAATATGTGTTGTTTGCATTACTTTTTGTTCTAGATAACAATATACGATTACACTGCTGTTTTATAATCAGGGAGCATGTAAATATTTCTTGGGGCTTAATTTTGTGGCAGTGTTTTCTTCGTATTATATCGTATACCATAGAGTACCCCTTATTACACAGAACTCCTGCAGTGTAAGACTATAAGTTACATATTAAGAGAAGAAAATGATCCTGCGGTATAACTGACAAGATTTCTTTTTTCCTTATCTGCAGAGCAAATCCATACATTTTTTGGTGATCCTTATTCTTTCATTTGTTATGGGCATTGCTCTCAACTTCACCATGTTCTTATGTACCATAGTCAACTCTGCTCTGACAACGACCATAGTTGGAGTCCTAAAAGGGGTTGGGTCCACGGTAAGAGTGAACTACCACTTGGTTGTAGACTATCTGATTGTATTCTTATTTCAATCAATTATTCCAACACTAATCCTTTTTGGCATCAACTCTTCTTCCATTTTATTTTAAAACAAAACTTTTGTGAGCAAGACAGCTTATACTGTTTCTTTGCTTCTCAGACCCTTGGTTTTGTCTTGCTGGGTGGTGTGCAAGTACATGGTTTAAATGTGACTGGACTAGTTATCAACACAGCTGGTGGAGTTTGGTATTCATATGCCAAATATCAGCAAAGGAAGAGCAAGGCCCCAAAACGGGTATCAGATGTGGAGACTTACCATAAATGATATCAATAGAAAAGATTCCATATGTTTTACTAACAGCTGTTTTCTATTGTTACGTTTTTCTTTTGCTTCTATTTTCATCAAAGATGGCCATAGTTCTTTGAAGGACAATGATATAGGGATTCATAAACAAGTTTGATCAACAATATATCCAAATTCACTCAAACGGTACAGATGTTTCAAGTAAAACAAATCCATCATCTGTCAATTACATGAACTTCTGTTTGGTATATCTGTCTGTTGTTAGGCACTTGCTGAGGAAAAGTAAGATGGATAATGCTAATGCATATGTTAATGATCATATTTCTTTCTGGGAAAATGAAAGATGATTGCTGAGAAGTACTTTCATCAATGTGTATTGTTTTTGTGGAAATTAAACTATAGAACTCATGTGATGATAATGTTGCACTTTTGTGGTGTCACCGAATTAGGTTCTTTTGTAAAAATTTGGATACATTGTTGACTGTATTTAGGTACTACAGAAAGCAAGTGCTCGGGTTTGATGTTCTGGGAAAGATTAGGCCTTGGGAAAGGAAAATCTGCCAGGAATCCAGGCTATCAGATTGGGGGTCTTCCTTGCACATGCCCTTGTTTTCCTGTTCTGCTAATAGAGTATCTTCAGAGCAATAATATCCTTTGTTTTATGTCCTGCAATTATTGCTTGCTTGTTGTAGTAAGATGTGGATTGAAATGACCATTTATCAATTTTCTTGCTTCTTATACTTTACATTCAAGTTTCGATTTGGATTCATCGACTTTGTTCTTTGTAGTTGCACATTTACCTTTTCCTTGTTCCAGAAAACCCATCTTTTGTTATCCTTTTGAACATTAAATTTACCATCTTCCCACCTCACCCAGAATGCACGCAGAATACTAAATGTGGTGACTTGGGTAAGAGGCATAAGACCATTGAAGAAACTTAAAAATGGTCCCCCGGTCACCAAATTTGTATACCTGTATATTTACACTTTCATTAATTTTCAGCCCAAGCTTTATAATCATAGCCGACAAAGGAATGAATTTTGGGGCTGTTGGGTAGCATTCTAGGGGTCGCTTTGGTTTTAAAACGTGCTTTACATATTTGGTTGTCTTTCCTCTGATATAAACCATTATTAAACCGGGTTCATTTTTCTAAACTAAGAATGAGAATTATTGTAGTGAATGAAATCTATATCTTTATCATAGAGGTGGTAGGTACTGGAATTTGCTCCTTTTCTTTTCTGTAACCCTCTTGATATCCATGAATCTTTGGTTAGAACTCGTGACTGCATCATGAGTAAGAGAAAGGAAGAAGTTGTTTTATGATTTGAAGATTACACGTTCCAAGTTCCCTCGATATAGATAGTCATGTATATGAGTCAATCACAACCTAAAACCTAAACTTTGTCACGGGACCAAGATCCAACTTCTTTCTTTGTTTAAT
Source organism: Rosa rugosa (assembly GCF_958449725.1). Lineage (NCBI taxonomy): Eukaryota > Viridiplantae > Streptophyta > Magnoliopsida > Rosales > Rosaceae > Rosa > Rosa rugosa. The sequence continues at coordinate 54,249,378 of NC_084822.1, read as the reverse complement.
TGAAGATCTCATCTTTTAGACACCTAAGATTTACGTACAATGTTTCGCCAGAAATGTTATCCCTTTTTTTTTTTTTTTTTTTTTTTTTAAGGAGAAAGGGATTAGGCGATATTAGTTCCTCGGAGACAGACAATGCAGGGCACTTGTCCCACCCTCAAACCCGAAGGTGAAGGGTCTGCCCCACTCTGGGAACCCACCGCCCGTCCCCCAACTCAATTTATTAATAATAAAGAAGAAAAATACATCGTCCAAGAGAGAAAACAAAATTAACAGCGAAAGAGAAGAGAGGGAAACTTCCCCCTCATGAACAAATCTAAAAGAAGAAAAAATCAGCCACATAAGTGAAAACTGGACACACGAAATATGCCAGAAATTCGCATGCGCCTGCATGTAGATGCTTATGAAGCTAACTTTGCGCACGACCTCCTGGGAATAAAAGCCTCTGAGAAGGTGCGGGCAAGAAAGACAGACGAACCTAATCATCTCAGCAACCTGTGAAGCGATAATTTGGGAGTCCCAAAAAATCCGCCTGCAAGTACCTGTGAAGCTCTGCAGGAGGGCTAGGATACCAGGTAAATGAGTGTTTTGAAACACCTAAGTTTGCCATCTTATCTGCAGCTGCATTCCCTTCCCTAAAAATATGAGTTCTACGAAATTGCATTTGCTGAATGTTCTTCAAGCAATTTTGCCATCTAACTCTCAAGTCCCATGGAGGAGAGAAAGAATTGGAGGAGAGAGATGCTAATACACTAATGGAATCACTTTCCAACCACAGAGTAGTCCAACCTCTAGTGAAAGCTACTTCAATAGACACAATAACAACATAAAGTTCAGCATAAAAGGAAGTATTGCAACCCAGAGGTTGGCAAAAACTCCCTAAATAAACCCCAGAAGCATCGCGAAAAACTCCTCCACAAGCTGCAGGACCAGGATTACCTTTCGCCAGACCATCAGTGTTAACTTTAACCCAAGGAGGGAGGGGGGGATGCCATAGGACACGTTGAATCTTGGGCGCTTTACAAGGCTTGGGGCACACCCCAAGGGAAGAAAGAAGCCGGGAATCCAAGACGCCTTTGTAGTAACCAGGAACAAGAGAACCAAATTGCCGAATCCATGCCATAATTGAACAACACAGTGTAGAAAAAATAGGAGAACGATTATCAAACCTGAGTCTATTTCGCGCCTTCCAAATTTCCATGAAAGTAAGCAATCCAGCTGCCAACCACAAATTATAAAGCTGAGGGGAAAAACCCTTGTGACAAAAGCCAACCCAAAAATCCAACAGAGAGTCATAAGCAGGAAATGAGGTTCCAAACTGAGTTGCCAGCCATCCCCAAAGATGTTGGGAGAAAGGGCAGTGTAAAAATAAGTGTAAAGCTGACTCTGCCGAACTGTTGCATAATTGGCAGATGGACACAATCGGAATCCCACCTCTTTTCAGCCGATCATCAGTGGGCAAGCGATCTAAGAGAATCCTCCAAGCCAAGAAAGAAAATCGTGGAGGAATGAAGGAATGCCAAATAGTAGAAGCCCAGTCTCTCAAAATAAAGTGTCGTATAAGCAAGTTATAAGAATCAGTGAAGGATAACTCTCCAGAGGCTGTAGACTCCCAAATGAGCATATCAGGTTCTGTGTCTAAAGGGAGACAAATATCAGAAATTTTCCTGTACAAGTTTGGAAAGGTATCTAAGAAGAAAGAGGGAAACTGCCAAGAATGATCTGAGATGAAATCAGCCACACGTAGATCACTGAATCCTGACCAGTCGAAAAAACCCAACATTTCCAAAATTGGATCTTGAAGCCATTTATCTTTCCAAAAGGACACTAAACGACCATCTCCAATAATCCAACGACAATTGTGGGTGATATGAAGAGCAATAGAGCGGAAACCTGGCCAGATTGAGGATTTGCGGTAGCTCACTTTGGAACTAGATAATATAGGGTAACGAGTTCGCATATAATCACCCCATTGGTTCAAAGAAGTGAAAGAGTTCCATGCAAACCTTAAAACAGCTGCAGAAGTAAGAGTTGCCAGGTCACGAATACCAACCCCGCCCTCTTTTTTCGGAGCACAAACTTGAGTCCAAGTAACAGTGACAATTTTCCGAGTCTCAATATTTCCAGACCATATAAAATTACGCGCCCATGTAGATAACTTCTTCACAAGGTATGCAGGCCATTGATACACTGAAAAACTATGAAGAAGCATACTTTGAAAAACAGATTGCACAAGTTGAGTACGCCCAGCCATAGAAAGAAGCCTCCCCTGCCAACCCATTAACCTTGACTTAGCTCTATCGGCAATAACTTGGAGATGGCAGCTGCGGGGTTTTCCACAAAAAATAGGAACTCCCAGATAAATAAAAGGTAGGCGCCCTGCATGAAAACCCAATATACGTTGAACTGTACCTTTCCTGTGACGAGACCTAGCTCCAAGATAGAAAGTACTTTTCTCCGCATTAATGAATTGCCCTGAAGCTGCACTATAACGGTCAAAAAACCCACGCAGCCGTTTAAGAGAGTTTTTGTCCCCACGACAAAACACCATGAGGTCATCTGCATATAACACATGAGACGGTGCAGTGCATTTCCTGGGAAAAGATATTGGCTTCAATTGACGGGTTTGGAGAAGTAAGTGAAGGCCCCAGCTAAGAGCCTCCTCTGCAAGACAGAATAAAAGTGGAGAAAGGGGATCTCCTAAAGAAATGTTATCCTATTGCAACATGTTGTATTATTGATAGTATCCATCGGTAATGTTCACCTGCCATATGTTGTTTTGGTCATCAGGTGACTGTAAAATCTTTGGTTGCTCGTTGTTCACTCTAATCTAATGTCGGTAGACAAACTAGATAAATTCATATTTGTTTTTAAAATATCATTCGAACCAAGAACTCTACTTAGTTATAGAAGAACAAACTCTTCGTATACCTCTTCAAAAAAAAAAAAAAAACAAACAAACTCTTCGTATACAAGTTACGAGGAAAATCATCAGCAAAATATAGAGGATAAAGGGTATGAATTGGTATGACTAGAGTTGATTTCAGGCCCTACTTCTCCAGCTCATGCCTCATAATACAAGTAGAGTACTTGATCTCATTCAGGCCTTCCTTGAACGATCTCTGAGACTCTCTGTTGATAGCAGTTACTATCAGTAGATCACATGCAACGACACAGATCCATAAATAATGACAAGGTCCAAATTTTATACATGCATAAAAACAAAATGGGTAGAATCTACCTTCTACAATAAATGTCGAAGAAAAATATTTGCATAGGATTTGCCTCTGTGAATCTTGACCCTGTACAGAAAATGTAGGGCAGGATTAGCCATGCATGTAATGCAACTATAAAAATCCAAAAAGAAAAAGAAAAAGTCCACCTTGTAACAAGGTTTCTTTTGCTTTATGTGAATTTTCGTTTTCTTAATAAAGAAAAAGGTTTCTTTTTCGCTTTTATAGGATAAAATTTTGAAGAAAGTTGAGCTCTAATAATAACATGGCAAGTTTGGAAAGAAATACATATAGGAGAAAAATATATTACCTATATCTAGAGCATCAAAGTTGACAAAATTTTGTTCGGTACAATCTTATTCAAAGTGACGAGTTCAAAAGGAAAGACATAAATTGGAAACAAATCTCATTTTAATACAATGTAATGATATTTTAAGAAATACATGACTCTAGGTCTCTAGTCAAGTGGTCTTGATTGACCTTTTTTCATTAGTCAACTAACTTATTTGACAAACTCAAAACAAAATATTCATTCCATAGATAATTATGAGGCTAATTGATTATTAAACTAAAATGGTATTTTGTTATTGACTCATTTGTGTAACAAATAAAAGTCAATATTTCAATGGAATTTAACAAAGTGTTTCCATCTATTTTCATATGTGAATTTTCTCATTAAATGGAACATTTCCATTCTTTTTTTTCTTTTTCTTTTTACCAAAAAGAAATCTGTCAAGTTTACAACTTTACACCCCTAAAATGAAAATCTTTTTACTACCACATGGGTCCATTAGAGGGTAGCATTGTCTTTCGGTGGCCCTCTCACAACCCTGTCTCTGTGTATTAATGTTCATACTTTAATTTGTCACACAGATTATAAGAACAAAAGAATATTCTTATTATATATAAATAAGCTTCCATCTTACAGTATATGATATGAATCAATGATACAATCATTATCACTAAGCAAGTATTTTATTCTGAATCCTTATGTAATGAAGGTGAGAGTGAGCTGGTTTAAGTAGTAGTGACACTGAGCCTTTTCCGCCATTGTAGACTTGTATCACAGCTCTGTTTTCACAGTTGGTGTTCATTTGGGTTAGTATTTTTCTTAAACATGATTTTGGCTCCTGATTTCACTACAGTTTCAACTGAGTCAGCCTTACTTAGACTGAGTGTTCTTGTTTCAGGCAGATTCTTTTAAGACTCAAAACTATTTCACCAAGACCAAGGGGTAATATATGCTTTGCTGAGTTTAAAACCAAGGGCTGAGCTTGACAAATACCCCACATGGTGTTTTGGGTATTACAGCTGCAGCAGATACCTTCCCTCACAATGTTGCTTTTCCATGTTCTTCTAGATTGAACAAAGAACCTCCCAGACTTGTCCTTTGTGGCTTTCCCTTGCTGCATTTCATGGGTTCTTCTTCAGTTCTTTGAGCTTTCATTGGTAAAGTCTGGTTCTTTTTTCATTTTTGTGGGTGTTCTACAAATGGGTTTGGCTCATTTCTCTATTTTCAGATCTGGGTTTTAGAGTTTTTCTTGGTCTTTGGTAAATTTTGGGGCTTTGGGTTCTGGGGTTCTTCATATATATTATTTTTTTTGTTTGTTTGTATAGTGTGTTATTGGGTTTGAGAAAATGGCTCCCAGATTGGATTTTTCCAAGATGTGGGCAAAGAATGCTAATAAGAAGGGAGGAGGAACACCAGTGGTTGTGAAAATGGAGAATCCCAATTTCTCAGTTGTGGAGATTGATGGTCCAGACTCTGCATTCAGGCCTGTTGAGAAAAGCAGGGGTAAGAATGCTAAGCAGGCCTCATGGGTTTTGCTTCTCAAGGCTCAACGTTTTGTGAGTCTCATTGCTTCACTTGCTACACTCCTCTGGTCACTGCTTGGTACCATTAACAAGAGGCTAATCTTTAGGCAAGGAGTAGCAATGGAGAATGGGAAATTGGGAAGGGCAAGGTTGTTGTTTACAGTCATAAGAGTCTTCCTAGTGACCTCCCTTGCCATTTTGGGTTTTGAGGTAGTTGCTTATTTCAAAGGGTGGCATTACTTCAGGAATCCGAGCTTGCACATCCCTCGGACTTCTGATATACAGGGCTTGCTCCTCGTGGTTTATCTTGCCTGGTTAAGGTTTCGGGCCGATTACATTGCACCTCCAATTCAAGCACTCTCTACATTTTGTGTTGTTCTTTTCATGATCCAATCTGCAGACCGTATGATACTTTCGTTGGGATGCTTGTGGATTAAGTACAAGAAAATTAAGCCCACCAATGATGCAAATTATATGAAGTCGGATGATCTTGAGAAGTCGGACTATGAGTACCCCATGGTTCTTGTTCAAATTCCTATGTGTAATGAGAAAGAGGTAATAAATTGAACTCTATCTTTTCCCTTCCTATTTTCTTCTCACTTTTGTTTCTATCAGCTTATTATGTTTCATTTAGGGTAGTGAGTTACTATTTCTGGAGTAGATAGGCACGTTTTAGTTGCTTGAAAAATTTTGACGAAAAAAGACTGCATATTTAGTAAACAGGAAAGCAAAAGGCATTGCTTGTCTTCTTTGATTGGAATAGCATCATTCAAAAACTTTTGTGAACATTGAAGAATTATTTTCACTGTTGAAATCAAGAATTAACTATAAGACAAGATATAGTGGGGAATGCATGCTTTTACCAAGATAGCAAATTAGAGTTACAATTCTGATGTTTTAGAAAGAATGTGAAGATTTGTCACATTGTTCAGATCTACTATTTATATGCCTTAGTAAACGACAGCTTTCCACTAAAGGTATTTCGTGATAGAAATCCTGTAGATTCTTCATGATGTTCACAAGATTTTCTGCCATGGCCTTTTTGCAGGTATATGAGCAGTCTATCTCTGCAGTTTGCCAGATTGATTGGCCAAAGGACCGTATACTAATTCAAGTTCTTGATGATTCTGATGATGAGAGCATCCGGTGGTTAATAAAGTCAGAGGTTGCTGATTGGAGTCAAAGGGGTATCAACATAATATATCGGCATCGCGAGATTAGAACTGGTTACAAAGCAGGAAATCTCAAGTCTGCAATGAGCTGTGATTATGTGAAGGACTATGAGTTTGTGGCAATCTTTGATGCAGATTTCCAACCTAATCCAGACTTCCTTAAGAAAACAGTGCCACATTTCAAGGTGAATATAAACAACAAGAACATCTTTCAGTGTGATTTTTGGTTGGAGTACACTTTAGGAACTTATTCTATCTTAACCAATATTGCAGGACAATCCCCAAGTTGGTCTAGTTCAGGCTAGATGGGCTTTTGTGAACAAGGATGAGAACTTGTTGACTCGTCTCCAAAACATTAATTTGTGTTTCCACTTTGAGGTGGAACAGCAGGTTAATGGTGTGTTTCTTAATTTCTTTGGTTTCAATGGAACTGCTGGTGTTTGGAGAATAAAAGCCCTTGAGGAATCTGGAGGATGGCTGGAAAGGACTACCGTGGAGGATATGGACATAGCTGTCCGGGCTCATCTCAATGGTTGGAAATTTATCTACCTTAATGATGTTCAGGTAATTTCAGAGCATAGTTATTCCATAACCAACCATTTACTATTGACTAATCTCATTTGAATAAAATTAGGATATAGAGAAATAGTGCCAGAAATATGCCATAGATATATTTTTCAAAATTCAAATGTGAATGTGAGCAAAGGAAAAACAGTTCATATTTGGGATATTACCATGTCTTCCAAACGTGTGCAATTTCTTTAGTCCTAAATTATATGTAAACTTTTAGGTACTATGCGAAGTGCCAGAGTCCTATGAAGCTTACAGGAAGCAGCAGCATCGCTGGCATTCTGGTCCTATGCAGCTATTTAGATTGTGCCTTCCAGCAGTTATTACTTCTAAGGTACCAAAAATGTTCACATTCCATATTTTACAATTGCAAATATTTATAACATATGCCATAATTTCTCTTAATATTTATAATGCAGATATCAGCATGGAAGAAAGCAAACTTGATACTACTATTCTTTCTATTGAGGAAACTCATCCTTCCTTTCTATTCTTTCACCCTGTTCTGCATAATTCTTCCATTAACCATGTTTGTCCCTGAGGCAGAGCTTCCTTCGTGGGTCATTTGCTATGTGCCCGTTTTCATGTCTTTACTCAATGTTCTTCCAGCCCCCAAGTCCTTCCCTTTTATTGTTCCTTACCTCCTTTTCGAGAACACCATGTCCGTTACCAAATTCAATGCAATGGTCTCTGGATTGTTCCAACTGGGTAGCTCTTACGAGTGGATTGTCACCAAGAAGGCTGGCCGGTCATCAGAATCCGATTTACTGGCTGCTGTGGAAAGGGAAACAAAGATGATAAACCAATTACCGATCCACAGAGTAGGTTCGGAGAGTGAGCTTTCTGAGTTGAACAAACTTATGGAACATAAAGAAGTAGCATCTCCTTTACCTGTCAAGAAAGCTAACAAGATATACAGGAAAGAACTTGCTCTAGCTTTCCTCCTGCTCACAGCTTCGGTCAGGAGTCTGTTAGCTGCTCAAGGAGTACACTTTTACTTCCTACTCTTCCAAGGTGTGACCTTCCTCCTTGTTGGTCTTGACCTCATTGGAGAGCAAATTAGCTAATAGGGTGCATGAAAAAGATAGAAAAAGCAACCCCGGTATGCACAGTGCACAGTGAAGTAGTTCGATGATTTACCTTCTGCTTCAATAACATGATTTATTTATAGCCATAGTTTACAGTGTGAAGTTCTCAATAGGAACTTCTTTTATTCAATCACTCCCCAATACCAATTCCAAATGTTCTTCCCTCAATATTATGTCATTGATCAGTTTTAATGTTAAATTCTTTTCTGTCTCTACATATTTCTTATGATAGTTACTGCGGATTTTTAGAAGCTGTCTGAACTCGTGAGACAAAGAAATTTCGATTTCGATCGGTGAATTTTCTTATTTTTTGGCTTTGGAAAATTGTAAATAAAAAAACTGGTGTGAGATTTTTGAGTTTCGTCAGTTGGAACACTTTTTAAAAATCATGTTTTATAAGTGAGAAGTTTAAGGGGTGGGGTGTTTAAAACTACAAAATGGAGTTTATCAAGGCAATGGTTTAGAGGTGCCGTTATATGCCGAAACATGCAAATTCCTGTATGTTCTTGAAATTCTCCAATGCAGCAGCTCACTATCTGTAGAATATGATTTTTAGAAAGTACTTCAATTGACAGAGCACCAAAATCTCGAATGGATTTTTTAAAAATAAATTTCCTGGTTTTTTGTCTTTGAAAAATTGTATAATAAAATCGGGACGAGATTTTTGAGTTCCATCAGTTAGAGAATTGCAAAAAAATCATGATTTCTTTGGTAAGAAAATAAGAATATGCAATTTTAGCCTAAAAACCGGGTTTTGGGTGAAAAATAATGATTTCAAACAAATTTTGTAATTTTTGAGTAAAATGTTCAGGATCGATTCTCAAGGAGTTGGGACATATTTCCAATGTCATACGGCATGGTCAGACCTTTCATTTTGAAAAAACTCACTGAAAATGTCGTCTACAATTAGCCTCGCTTGCATGGGCAAACTGTGCTTGCACCTTGCTTAACGTCACCGACACAGGCAGCTGCCGCAGCTCGCTGGCATGGGTAAGGATAACTTTGCTGTGTTTTCTGTGCTTTGGTTTCTAGATTCATTATTGGCAATCAGTGAGGCATGTAAAAACATTCTCCTGTAATTTCTCTGAAAGAAACAAAGTTCATTTATGTATATACTGTCTTATGTTTGACAGACTCATCTGTCATCACTCATGGTTTGGCTCCTTTCTACAATTTTGCATTTGGAAGTGTCGGTCAGGCAATATGGTTAACGTAAAAACATAAAGGTCACAATGTATTATGGTATTTTGGGGTGGCTGAGGTTTCTGGTCCATGTAGTTTCTCAGGCTTCCTCAGCCGCCAGTTTAAGGGCCATAATCCATAGAGTTGTAGGGTTGGAATTCTTTGGAGGTATGCCATAGATGATTCTTCTGTAAATGGGTGCCCTGAATTGAGTGTTGGGGGGGTCTGATTAGACAAGATGATTCATTTCGTTGACAAACCGAGGCCTATCTAAAGGCCCAGTGCATTAAAAGTTTTGTAATGGAATATCACTACCTTCTTAAAGGAAAGATTTGATTTGACAAGACACATATTTCAACCCTTTTGCACAGCATCAAGTAGTATTCATCAATTTATACTACATGACTATTTTTTGACCCCAAAAAAAAAAAAAAAAAAAATACTATGTGACTATATGTCAAATAGTTCATTTAAGTGTTGTAAGGGCTCATTTCGGTTTTATTGGAATTCTTGAATACTTCTCTAAATCCGTGCAAACCGGTCTAAAGAATTTTGAAGATACCGTTTTTAATGAAAATTGTGTATTATAATAAACAATTTTTTCTCGAAGTGGCGCTATTCATTGAACCGTGTCAAAACTCAATTTCGACAGCCAATGTTTTGCTATAGTTCATTTGAGTTGGTTATGTCGAGCCCAATAATGTATTACTTTTACATATTTTAAAAAAAAATTGTTAAAGAAAAAGAAAAAAGAAAAAAGAAAATTGGTAGATCCACTTTTGGCAACAACAAGACTTGTCGTTGGAAAAATGTGTTCTCTAAATTTTAATTTTTAACTTGATAAAATAAAAAGGAAGTATTTCTGGTGTTTTCAGTATCGTCGGGCCTCTTAAATACTTCTTGAAACTCGTACACAACGGTCTTGAGACTTTCAAAGATGCCCTTTTTTCATGGAGAGATTTTGTACTATAATGTAGTTCTTCATGGAAAAGTATTCTACAATAAACAGATTATGGGAAGTTTGATTAAACACAGGATGGACATTTATGTTCAGTCAAAAAGAAAACGTAGGTGTCGAATATGAAGTAATGAAACAACTATGCTTTCAACTAAAATGTACCTGGTTACCTGACCCATGTTCTTGTAATTTCTTGTAGGCGTTAAACATAAGTTTATGAATTTGTACATAGTAATGAAGTAGTTACTAGTCATCTTCTGGCTATACTGAGAAGTCTGGCTCTTCAGGCTTTGGCAGTTGCCCTCTTCTCGTCTTGGCAGCACACCAGGAAGCGACAATGGTGACCCCCAAATTTTGTCTCACTTGCGTAGCATTTGAAGCTTTGATCGAGGCAAACCTTTGATCGAGGATGACAATGATGTGCCTCTTGTCACTCTGAAGAAGAAGACGGGTAGACCGCCGGAAGTAAGAACAAGAGCCAACGGCCCAGTAACTGCAATTGGAGGTTCAGTTTCTAGCCCTAGAGATAAGGGCAAAGGAAAGCCTTTTTAGGCTTTCCTGGTCTCTTGCCTACCACTTGAAATTGGGTCTTCTATTACTTTCTTCTTAGTTTACTCTAGTTATACACCAATTGAGGCCTCTAGGCGACTAGGTTTACTTTTCAAAGAGAGGTTAGTAGTGAGGACTTGATTTCTTGTTGTTTAGACTCAATAAGTGAGCGTATGTGTTAACAGTGAGGGTCACCTGTCTTTTACTTGGCGGCTTGTGCAATTTAGTTTTTTTTTGTATGAGACAGCATCTGATGTACGTGCCTTCTGGCCATGGATAAGTAATGAAGTTATCTATTTTCTCAACAACAAAAAAACTGTAGTTCTTTAATAAACAGATTCTGGGAAGATTAAACAGAGGATGGACATAGGGACATTTATGTTCAGTCAACAAGAACAAGTAGGTGGCAAATATGAAACATCTATACTTCCGGTTAATCCAAATGTACCTGGGTACCTGACCCATGTTCTTGTAATTTCCTATAGGCGTTAAAAAGAAGTTTATGAATCTGTACATAGTAATGAAGTAGTTACTAGTCATCTTCTGGCTCTACTGAGAAGTCTGGCTCTTCAGGCTTTTGCAGCTTGGGCAACTGAACATCCTTCATTTTCTGAGCTCCTCTTCTCGTGTTTGCAGCAAACCTCGAAGCCAGAATGGTGACCCCCAAATTCTGTCTCGCTTGTGAAGCATTTGAAGCTGCATTACTCCTAGAGTACTCCTCCTTTTCTTGTTCGGCCTCATCATCCTCTTGGTTGTCACAGTTATATGAAAATGACTCAACCATGCTAAGGTTCTTTGCCAACAATCTCTTCTTGAATCGACGCCACGCAACCTGAATGAAACATGCAGCCCAAGTTCTCCAGTGGTAAGAGTAGAATCGGAATGTGTGTTGCAACTTCTTGCTATGAAGTCGTCGGAACTGATTAGCAACAAACTTGAGATCTTCTGCTCTAAGTGCAAAGGCCTCTACTTCATCAAGTGATCTAACAGTTCTTGTAGAAGAAGGCAAGTTGAGAGTAGATTTGGGAAGCAATGCCCAAGCAAGCAATTCTTCGCCACAAAAATCACCAGGTCTCAAAGTAATTGAGTTGAAGAAACCTGTCCGACCTCCATTTGTTGTCGAGCTCTCTAACTTTCCTCGGATAATGAATAACATCTCGGTGACGGGGTCACCTTCACGAACAATGTAGGTGCCTTGAGTACTCAAGGAGGATACCAAACGCTCGCATATGGCATCAAGTAGCTGACCATCCATCTGTGAGAAAAATGGGACCTGCAAATGACATAGTGGAAGTGAAAAGCATTACTCATCATCATTGGAACAAGAAGACTAGCAATATGCATCACGTTAAGAGTAACTAAATGATAGCACAATCTTATGCTAACCATAATCAGGAAAATGGACTACATATATGTCATCAGAACATGGTTTGGGGAAGACTTATAGCACTGGATTAGAATACCAAGGAAGTCACTTACACGTCGAACAAGGTCTAAACATAGATGACGTTGGATGTCTCGACGGAGATCTGTAGGCAAGGCGCATAAGATGGATTCTTCATCAACTCCTCGAGTTGCAAGCCACTTGTACTGCACAAATCTCCTAACACGTTCTTGCAGATCTTGAGGGAGTTGCCTATGTCTCATCCACTCCTCTGTGTCTCGCCGCCTGAGCCTCCATTCCTCAAGTCTCACGGTGAGAGATTGCAAGTAGGTCTGCACAAAATAGAATGTGTCTAAAATATCAGAATGAAGAAAAGAAGAAACCTTGTTACTGAAGTGGAAGAAGTTACAGCATTTTTTTTTTCTTTGTCAGAAAACACAATATGATGTTTTGATCATAAACAAGGTAACATACCTGCATATTTCCAATTAAGTGTGCAAACAGAACCAGACCCAAAATAGCAATGAGTATAGCAAAAGAAGTTTCACCGATATATGTGCTTGTAGTCAAAGTCTGACCATAGGAGCTGAGATATATTGAAACAGATTGTATGAGAAAAACATAAACAGAACAAGACATTCATTAATATTGATCAAATTGCAAATACATATTCCCGTTACAGTGAAGCATAGTCTTGGTCATACGGTCATACCTCAAGTTCTGTAATCCCCACCAAAGACAATACAAGTACTTCTCTAGAAACGAGGAGGAGACTACATTGTTGGTCAGTGCATTCTCAAATATGCCATAATTGAAACCAATGGAGTTCTCCGGGTTGCAGTTACTAAACACATGAGTACTGTTTATCCACTGCAGGCGTCCATCATTGTTCAAAGAACCACAATCCAAGTAGCTGAGAAAACACTTGATGGGGTCAACTTCTTTTCTGCATTGAGACTTCCAGCAAGTTGCATACCGTTCGATTGATAATAGGTACCATGAAGCACCTAAGACCTACAAGAACAGGAACATAATCAATGTTGTTGACTCTTGAAGGGTGGTAAAATTGAATTAATGTTAAATAAAGGAAACTACATACATGACTAGCTAACATGTAGAGTATGAGATTATACGCAGCCCCGGCCCAAGCTGTCTTTGTGACCACACCAGTGGCTTTGATGATCTGAGAACTTAGTGGGAATATGAGATACAATCTAGGAACATATTGGAGCAGAACAATCAGCACAAGGGCATTATGGGTATGGCCAGAACTGGAGCTTTTAACTGCAGGTATGATGAACCATATGACAATCTGCCAAACAGAATAAAAGTAGTGACATTTCTACAATTGTGAAACTGAAAAAAAAAATGCAGAAAAAATACTAGTCAATAGTGCAGTAAAGTCCAAATGGCACTAAAAATATCCTACAGTTTCTTGTTAAACAGAAAGGGCTAGCATGCACTTGTATGACTTAATTTGACTAAACTTATCTAATCATGTTCAGTAAGCCAAATTCACAAATCAAAATGCCAATGAATAGTACATTGTAGATGAATCACTCTAGACCAGTATACTAATTGAGCAAAAGTATGTTTATGATGATGATGATGGCATACCTGAGGGAGAGGCAGTGTAGCTATAAGATCTACGAAGAAATCTGATCTCAGATACCTTCTAGCAATCTTTTTGGGATCCATAACAAGTTCACCCCTCCCAAAAACTCTAGTTTTTGGTGATATATAAGCTGTCCTCAACTTGATGAAAATATGAAGCAGATAGAGCATGTCGGCAAGAGTACGAAAACATGTCACAACAATTCCCAAGTTCAAATCAGTTGCCATACAAGATGAACTGTCATCATTATGTACTGAAGGAAGGTAGAAAAACAGTGGATCAACGAACAATGCTACTAAGCAAGATATGAGAAAAATCCTGTTCCATTTCAAGAAAATATCACTCCCAGGATCAAGAACTTTCTTCTGATGTGGCTCATGGTTCTCTGGGAAAACCTTAAACCCCCTAAATCTAGTAGTCTTCTTGGCTCTATCACCAGACAGTGGCTCTTTTAAGTGTTTTTGGGTAATGTCACTCTTTTCCCAGGAAAAATTACCATCTTGTTTCTCATCATTATAAAACCTACGAACATGAAAACACAACACAGTAAGACAGCTGGAAATAAATGACAATAGGAGACCATGGAATGAAGACAGTACCTCACTAGCTTATCTTTCTTCAACTCCATGCTTGTTCTGGCAGCCTTCATCTTCTGAGAACAAACTACATGAACAAATATGCATCAACTTTGATTGCAACACAATTTCCTGACTTTCCCATTTTTGCAGCTAAAGGGTTAAAAACAAGAGCAACAAATACGATATATTAAAACGAAAGAGAGACGAGGCAGGCTTGATCCAAGGCCGGTTCGATGTGGGAGTTGTGCACTGAATCTGAGAGAGAGTCAGAGAGGGAGAGAACGTGAATGACATGAATGTATATATAAAAAGGAATAAGTGGAGTGTAGCCATTAAAGACAAGAGAGGGAGATGTGTATTATATACACTTAATTTATTTGTTAGCGTATAGATAGGCAGATATCTAGCAACAATTTGCTTCAGAGTTTGATTTTGATTTATCTTTTTTTCCAACTGTAAATTAGTTGAGGAGGGGACCAAAGTGCCATTACCGTTCTAAGTCAACTAGTCCAAAAACACTTTTGACAATGCCAGATCTGAATCCAATCCTAGGCAATTCTGTGTCTTGCTTATAGTAAAACTTCATATATGTTGGACAGTTTTCTTTGGCATCTATAGTTCTCCCTCCGACTAGGGTGGCGGCCAAAATTAAACCGTCCATAAATATCTGATTGGCCATATTAGGGGAAGCACTGGTGATGCGGACCCTCTAAGGAACTTTCGTTATGTCACCCTCATGCATGTGATATCTTCGAGTCACATCACTTTGTCGGTCAATTATAAGCAGTCAAAAGTGATTGCGCATGAGGTTTTACCTTAATCGTCAGTTTGTTTAACGCGCACGTAGGACATGCCAAGCGATGCTTTCAATTCTATGTGATGAAACCAGAGTAACTATACCAGGTCAATGCAGTAGAAGCTAACATATCCAAGACATTTTCAACTCTTTTGTGTTAGACCTTGTTCATAAAAATAGGAATAACAACGACCGGCGGGTAGATGTTGACGTGTGGGATAATTATACGTGTGACCGATGGCAGTGAAAGAAGGCGTGTACAGCACAAAATTCTTAAATCAGTTGATTGAAGACCTATCGGGTTAAAATTCAACCAGGACAATTTGGCGACCTAAAACCAACAATTCATTGAATAACGTGTGGACCTTTCTTTACCGGTCGCAAAAGTGCTCAACCACCACTCTTGGAGGATATCCAGATTTGAGTGGTAGCAATCTATCAAAAGTTCAGTCAATACCCTGCACATGTATTCCCACCATGTTTTTTCCATTTTATTTTTTTTTTCAATGGAACGAAGTTTTTTCCGATGGAACGAAGGCTCATGGCAGAAAGGAGTAGACTGGCAAGATTATATAGGGGCATAACTATAAATTGTGCTGTAATGGAACCCTAATCACAGACGTGAGCACCAACCTAACATAACGCATTGGAGACCCAATCCACTAATGTGAGTGGCATTCATCACAATTAGAGCCCAACATAGTACACAAGGCATAGTGAAGCATTTAAGATCATTTCACATGCTATTCTCACAAATAAAACAGTCACTTCATTGATTTCAAGGTTTTATATCAAATTGAAATTCCAGGACACCAGGCCTAAGAATATGCCGACTTGTGTGCATGTAACGACAACCGATCCAAGAGAAGTGATGGATGAATCTAAATAGACAATCTACTAAGATCAGAGTTCTTCCTGTAGAAGACTAATGACGTCTAAATCAATGTTTCCGTAGACCTAATCTCTCTTAGAACAGATACGAGTACCTGCCACAAGCCGCTCCTCAATCCTTTCATAAGTTAAAATTAAACAGAGGCCACTATTGTAGTAGATTGAAGGCGCATCACAACCAACGAGTTTCAATGAAAATAGGAGAAGCTCAACAAATAGCAGGCTGGGATCCACAACTGTTTCAAAATTGAAGATCCCAGAGCAGAGCAGAGCAGTGAAGAAATCCAAGGGCCAAGGGAGTGCAGAAACACAAAAATTGAAGCTCTACAGATAAGCCGGCTGGGATCCCACAACAATCAAAATTGAAGATCCCAGAGCAGGGCAGTGAAGAAATCCCAGGGGCCAAGGAAGTGCAGAAGCACAAAACCAATGAAGCAGAAGAACCAGACGACACCTCAACACAAAGAAAAAAAGAGCAGAGATTTTTAGCAGCATTCTAACAAACACTCTTAAACAAAGTTATGATACCAGTTTACTCATAAGATCCTCATGCCTACAACTATTGCTTAGGTAAATAAAACCAGCTCAAAATAAGAAAGTAAGGAACTTAACCAAATCCAGAGAGCAGAGGCAGTGGGCGTCCCCCAAATTAAACAGAATTGTGCTGAAGTCCAAGAACACTACATAACACTTAATCCCAGTATATCCTCTAAACAAAGCCAGAGGGCCTTGTATGCCAATCCTCAACTCCTGCTTCTGCGTCGATCCTTCAAGCCATTACTGCAACAATTCAGAAACTAGCACCGTTAGACAAATCAAGAATATTGATCACACATAACACATTTAAAAAGGTGCTCTAACGTCCACAGTATTCATTAACTAATGCACAGGATATAAGATCATGATATTAATCAACATTGCTAGTCATCCATAATCAGTGCCATGTGATAGAAGAAGGGTTTCATAATATTGCAGCAGTATTTTCTAAAACACACAGGGAAAGGAGGAACCTCACCCATTTGCATATGGCAACTCGTCCCGTCCACGGTATGGTGGAGACCTGCTACGGCTGTGCCCACCCCGGGGTGGTGTCAAACTGCGACGTCTGGGTGGGGGAGAGCGCCCACGTGGACTATAGCTCCTGCATCACACAACAACTTATGTTAGAAGGCATTAGATGAGAGAACATGAAATCCAACATAACTTGCATCCACCAAACCAACTTTCAATATCAGATACACCTGAACATCTATCTAACAACACCTGAGCTAGACAACAAATAACAATATGACATTACCTCCTGCCATAGCTAGGACTTCTGCGATATCTAGGTGGGCTGCGGCTACGACGCCTTCCAGAACCACCACGCAGACGGCATTCACGAGCAAAATGACCTGGCTCACCACACTCGTAGCACTTCAAATCAGAACCGCCAGAACGTCCACGACCTCCTCCGCCACGACCACCACCACCACCACCACCTCTAGAGTTGTGTGAAAGCTCAACTCTCCAGCCATTCTTGCCTGTCCAAAAACAAAACATTTGATAGATGGTCAAGATATCACAATTTTGGAACACTGCTATATTTTGCTTACTGAGAGAGATGGGATAAACTAGCTGATGAGAAGAGAGCTCTAAACAAAGATTAAAATGCATCTAATTTCTGCAGACTTGATAAATGTGAAAAAAAAATTTCAAGTAAAAGGCAGGAAACCAATTACTTTCAATCGCAGTAAACAAGGAATATAATCCCAATACCAAATAATGGGCTAATTCAAAGTCCAACAAAAGCTCGTGACTTGTAATAGGATGGACTCATAAAAGAATAGATAAGATGATGACCTACAGAAGATACCATTACATAATAGCATTTCAAAAGAAATCACGCTCACTTTAGCTAAGTTAACACAATTGTGGTGAATTACAGATTATATAATAGCTCTACCTTCCTCAAAATTCTAAAAAATACTAACTTGACGTTACATTTCACTGTTTCACATTGACCTAGTTGATCATACGCAAATATAGTCTAATTAATCTGAATCTACAAGTCCAAACTCATCCAAATCTACAAGTTCAGCAAAGCAACATTTAGGAACCCACATTATAAGATAACTGTTAAACAGATATGAACACTAGTTGGCGAAAACCAGATTCAATACAACAGAAAGCCCAGTTCTTCAAAAAAACATACCATCTAGTTCACGAATGGCATCCTCGGCATCTCGGCTGTCATCAAAGTCGACGAAAGCATAACCCGGTGGCCTCCTTGCAACCCACACACTGCCCATTACCAATAAAACCAAATCAACAATCTTTCACCACACTAAATCAAACAACAACAACAAAAACAAGAAAAGCCAACACCTTTACCTTCTTATAACTCCGAAATTGCGAAACTCATCTTCGAGCTCCCCCTCCGAAACTCGAGAACTCAAGTTCCCAACGTAGACGCGAGACATTCTTCCTCGATTGAAATCTGTACATCAAAACCCACAAAGCTATTCAGAAACAGAAAACGAAGCAAAGATCAAATCTTTCTCGCACAAAATCTTTGAAATCAAGGGTTTTGATTTGAGAAAACCAAACTGAGATGGATCAATTTGAAAAAGGAGGAATCGATTTAGCGAGATCTGAAATTTTCGAACCTTTTTGAAGAGAGAAACCCTAGCAGCCCTCTTGCTCGGTTTGGCTTTAGTCACTGAGGTTTTGGATTTTATACAAAGTCGACTAGGCCCCTCATATTTTTAATTTTTCCGTTCGATCCCTTGGAGATGGATATTTAGATTTTAGGCCAAAAACCTTGATGAAATTAGATTTTTACAGTGTGTGTTTGAATGAGAAAATTATGAAATCCGTAGGAATTTATAAATGATGGAATCTTTAACTCCATCAATCTAAAATTTCATTAATTGCAATTTCTATTATTTGGTTGTATCTATTTAGGATTTGAAATGTGTAATTAATTAAGAATGTTTAAAATAAATAAATAAATAAAATAGAAAAAAACCTTATTTTGGGAATAAAAATTGAATATTGCAAATGAATTCGTAAATTACACATATTTTGGTGGAAATTGAAGTGGGGAATTTAAATAATGATTTCCTTCGTTTTTTTCCACAGAGAAATTTAAAATTTCCAATCTAATAATGCCAAACAAGGGAAATTAGCTTGTAGAAATTATGAAATCCTCACTTTCAATTAAATTTCATCATTTTTTCCCTCATTCAAACACACTCTTACTTTTTTTCCTTTTTTTCTTCTTTTGTGTAATCCTAAAAGTTGAACAAATTTTGATACCAAAACCGTATGGTGTAGGTGTACTGGCATTTTTCTCCACATTTACTATGCCTGAATGCGCATTCTCCACTCCTAATTAGTATGCACATCAATAGTCATCGAAAGTTGATCTAAAAGTTAGTATTGTCAAATCATTGATTTCTTAGTTTTCTTTTCTATTATTATTTGCAATGATTAATTTCTTAGTTTCGAATAGTGATTCATTCATAAGCAGATCGATCACCGCCCATCAAACTTCTTTAGAACCGTCTGATGTGGTAAGGTTTGTCGAGCAGCCTAGCATGGAATCTCTATGTCTAGCATTCAAGTCCCAACTCTCACTAATTTGTGGCCAACAAGTTTGAGAAGCTTTCAGGTTCGTGCGCCTACGGTGGAGAATTAGTATGATTTTGCTGGGATACCCTCGTGGACCTTAGTCTAAATACTGACTATGTGGGTGTGTTACATACTAACTTGCTAACATAACCAATGTAGCTTGCTACCTCACTCCTGATAATAAATAAATAAAATAAGTAAATTTTGTAGAAATTATGAAATCCTCACTTTCAATTAAATTATGATTTTGTAGAAATTATGAAATCCTCACTTTCAATTAAATTTCATCATTTTTTCCCTCATCCAAACACACTCTTACTTTTTTCCCTTTTGTTCTTCTTTTGTGTAATCCTAAAAGTTGAACAAATTTTGATACCAAAACCGTATGGTGTAGGTGTAGTGGCATTTTTCTCCACATTTACTATGCCTAAATGCGCATTCTCCACTCCTAATTAGTATGCACATCAGTAGTCATCGAAAGTTGATCTAAAAGTTAGTATTGTCAAATCATTGATTTCTTAGTTTTCTTTTCTATTATTATTTGCAAATGATTAATTTCTTAGTTTCAAATAGTGATTCATTCATAAGCAGATCGATCACCGCCCATCAAACTTCTTTAGAACCGTCTGATGTGGTAAGGTTTGTCGAGCAGCCTAGCATGGAATCTCTATGTCTAGCATTCAAGTCTCAACTCTCACTAATTTATGGCCAACAAGTTTGAGAAGCTTTCAGGTTCGTGCGCCTACGGTGGAGAATTAGTATGATTTTGCTGGGATACCCTCGTGGACCTTAGTCTAAATACTGACTATGTGGGTGTGTTACGTACTAACTCGCTAACATAACCGATGTAGCTTGCTACCTCACTCCTGATAATAAATAAATAAAATAAGTAAATAGTTCAAACTTTTTTAGGATTGAGCATATTGAAAGAGATTTACTAAAGACTTAATTAATTTACTTATGGGTAAAGTATTTTTGAAAATCTTGTCCACCGTACTCTTTAAAAATTTGTGGTCTTGCTATTCTATCATTAACATAGCATCCAAATTAAACGTTTACACCACCTCTTAATACCCAGTACCAGCTAGCACAAATAAGTTGTGGATAAAATAAAGAAAAAATGCACAGACAGTGTCCAGACACTTTGACAACTGTCAAAGTGATACTTGAATTTTAAAAATTATAAATGTGATATGTGGACTTATATTTTATTGTCAACGTAGTACCTATGTCAACTTTCAGTCACGACACGGTCAATTTGACCACGTGTGACGCACCTTGAGGTCGAAATTGAGAGCTCAATGACTGATGTGCCCTCAAATTCCTTTTTTATCTGAACCGTGATTTAATATGAATAAAATAATTAATTTAAATGAATTTTAATTAACTCTCAAAAAATGAATTTGAAAGCTTGTTCATCATCAGTTCTTCTCTCTCATTCATCATCAGTTCTTCTTCTCTCTGAGATTGAACGAGGACTTTCAAAGCTTGTTTCTTTGAAATTGAATTGGGGCTAGTGTTTGGGAAATGATGATAGCGGCGATTAGAGGTTCTTCAGAGGTCATCTTTCAATTTGAATTAAGTAATTAAGGTTTTAATTTCTTGCTTCCATGGTTCTTGAACCCAGACAAAAAAGAAAACTCAACCACCAACAAAAAACCAAACTTCTTGGATTCCAAAATTGGAAGGTGGGTTCTCTCTCTCTATACTTATTTACTCTCTACTTTGTAGAACACCACCACCAAGCACCAACAAAAAACCCAACAACTCAACTCGAAACCCAACATTTCTCATACATTTTGTTTCTTCAATCCAACAACTCAAAACCCAACTCAAAAGTAATATTTTCTGATATCAGAATATAGGTACCTTTCTTGCAAAGCTGAATATGCTGTCTCCGTCTCCAATTCCCAGAACCCATTATCCTATGAAAAACCCATCAAGATCCAACACTTCGATTACATTGATCTCTTGGCTGCCACCAATGGCTTATCTTATCAGAAACTCTTAGGCAAAGGAAGCCATGGCTATGTCCTCAAAGTTGTACTTCGGGGCCGTCTTGTTACCATCAAGAGACCCTCCAGAGCTCACAGTCGAATTCCCAGACCCACTTCGATTTCTGGGCCTGAAGCCACCAACGAGGTAGACAACGAGATCGAGATCTTGTCAAAGATTTAGAGCCCAAGATTGGTCAACCTTTTGTTGAGTTTAAGAAGATGAACAAGAATGGGTTTAAGAACATAAACAATTGCTGAGATTTCTTTTATTTTTATTTTTTTTTTTTGTTTTTTTTTTTGCTTTTTCGCTGGGTTTAAGAAGATGAACATGAAGAATTATTAGGTTCAGACTTGTTGGATTGGGATTTTTATTTTTTTGAGTACGTATTGGATTGGGATCTTGGTTAATATATAGAACAAAGCAAAAACATCTATTCATCTTTTATTTTCAATATAATAAATTATTCAGTTTTTATTTTTAATTTTTAATTTATTCATTTAGATCTTGATGGAGTGAAAAAACTCTTTTTTGCCCTCATTTTCGGCCTCATGTGTAACAAAATTGACGGTGCCGTGATGAAAGTTGACACAGGTACTACGTTGATAAGAAAATATAAGTTCAGGTATCACATTGATAAGGTTTAAAGTCCAGGTATCACTTTGACAGTCCTCAAAGTATCCAGACACTATCCGTGCATTTTTCCCTAAAACAAAATACTATATGCTCTAAGATGCTTATTCTTGAAACTATTAACTTACTGGGCAGAAGATGCCCTTAGTTGGTCAATAAGCTTGTCTAGGGATCGATAAGAGGAACCACCTTCTTGAACCGCACGACAAGCCAATCTTCCCAAGGCTTGTGCTCTCTTCTTTGCATTCCTTCCCTTCTCGCTTCCCAACATCAGCTCTCTCACGCCTTCACATATTGCCTGTTTTAAGACTTCAATTCTTAACGCTAATTGATCGATCAGGCACTTTTTTGATTTCAAGTCCGGCCTCGAGTCCTTCAACAAGAAGCTTAGCATTGAGACACTGCTCGTCAAACATAGGTCAGGCCAAAATGGGCACGCCGACGGAGATGCTTTCGATCACTGAGTTCCAACCACAGTGACTCATAAACCCTCCCACTGCTCGGTGTGATAGTATTTGGTGTTGATCCACCCATTCCTTTGTAACAATGTGTTTGAGCCCAAAAGTAATTTTGGCAATATCCTTCAGTGGATCTAGCACAGCGGGCCGATACCTGCGGCCCAAAAATAAACATACTTGGTTTTGGGTTACGACTCCGCCTATTCCGGAATCCATGAGGAGAGCGAAGTCCTATTGGAATCAAGTAATAGAGATTGACTAGGAAACTCCAGTCAATAATCCTTCTACGACAAGGAGCGGTCGAAACCCTAGGTATATATACCAGGTTTCGAGGACAGATTAAAGGACCTCTCTCTCATCAATCAATCCTAGCGATTACAAAGCCTCCCCGGAGCAAACCTTCAACCTTGTTGAAACCCGGTGACCGTGCTCCAGTCCTAGTCTCTCCAAGAGCCGACTGTCAGCATCACCAGACCAACCCGGCGACCGTACTTCCAGTCCCAGTCTCCCAGCGAGCCGACTGCGAGCGCAACCGCCACCGTTACTACCAGCGAAGCAAGGGTAACGCCCTCGCAACCCAGCGAAGCTAAAGTCACGCTTTAGCGCAACCCGTGCTTCTCCCAACTTCCCAGTGATTGCTCTGCTTAGTCTACAATACTAAGTATCGATTCAGTGAACGCAAGAGACCACAACCAAAGTCCTTATCCGTAAGGCAAAAGTCCTTTTCCGAAAGGCTAGAGAAGAACCCTGTGACGAGGTTGGTGCTCTCCTCGTCCACAGCGCTTGAAGAAGAAGTCAGGTCAAGGGACTACCCCAACGACTGCACCCCGCGGTGCTGGCACGCCTGCGCAATCACTCGCTCAAAAGAGACAGTTTGCAAGCCAACTGGTTTTGGAGCCAAACACAATGCTTTTACCTTCAAAGTGTTAATGAATTAACATGATTCAATGATTTGAGATTACAAATACCTTCACAAAAATCAAATCATGTGCTTTGAGTACTAAAACTTTTCATCCATGTACTTTAAATTCTGTCAAAAATTCAAAATGTTAATGAATCTATCAATTTCATTATTTTGTTAGTGGGACAAATAGATTAAGAATCTCTTAAGCACATGGAATAATTAACAAACACATCAAATATGTTTCGTGCGATTAAAAAAAAAAAAAACATATAACATTTTTGTGCATCTTCGAGTGGGCTCCCCGCACGATTGAGAGATACTTAATTATTTATACGTCATGTCATCGACAAGTGATATCTACTTACATGGATTCGATGAAATTATAGAGGTAGGGGAGATACTTAATTTATATGTCATGTCATCGGTAGGGAGCTGTTTGTCGAAAATGATAACACAAATATGAAATTACTTACAAGACATCTTAAAGGCCTAAAACACATAGTAATAAATAAGAGCAAAGTTTTTATCCTTCCTTGCAACTTATATAATAACTCTGAATGAATATGCTTAAATAATTTTAAAAATGATAATTGGATTGGATTGAATTGGATTAATAGAGTTGATGTTGTAAAAAAACTTGCAATTTTAGCTTACCTTTTAGTTTCTCTTCTAGTCCGTTTGGTGGAGACCATGTGGTCGATCGCACCACCAAGACAAATGGAACCCCTGCCTGCTCCAACCCCAAAACCACCTCATCAAGTTGATTCTCTGATAAGCCAGCTTGGGTTCCAAATGAGTCATAAATCACTGAGCCTACAATCACTAGCTTGTTCATTGAGCCACTGCATTAATACAAAGGCCTGCTGGTTTTTCTGGTCGATGGCTACTTTGCCTATATTATTGTTAACAACGCCACCTTCCACTCTGCCAAACAAATTTAAAGGTCCCAAACACCAAGCTCTAGCTCCATTTTCATAGAAAGACTGAAGGGATGAAACGGTACCACTCTCTAGCTCCTCAAAGCTATTAACAATTAACCCCAGCTATTAATGTCAGCTTTGCTCACCTCAAACAAGAACTGAGAAAACGGGTCATTTGCATCACCTACTTGAAGAATCACCTCTGGTAATTCTGAAGTATTCAGAACAAAGGGAAGCTTAAGGCCGGGAAAGTGTAAGAAAGTATTTGAAACGCTGCAAGTCTGCAAGATTGAAACTTGAATAATGTCACTGACGTGCGTACTCTAAATTATTTGCCCGAAACTATTGTATCCTTTGACTACACTTAGTGTCACATAAGTACAGTAAAAACTTTACTGTTGTATATATACGTAACGATATAATTACTAGACTTCAATAGACCTAAAAAATGGATGGTAATCTAGGCAAAGACAACGGAGTGTGCAAGCATGTAAGTAGACAGAGCTTTTATTCGATAAAGAAACTAAAAGAAAGAACCCTAGCTCTATGGAGAAGTCGATCAGAAGCTCATAATGCCTCCCTACTGCCGCCATAAACTAGACGTCAGTCACACCTAGAGCAGTTCATGGATTTCCCCAAATCGGGTCTCTGCCTCATTCATCAATTTCAACATATAAAAATTAAAAGAGTGCGGTTATTGCCACCCTACTATTTTCTTAGTTCACCATACAAATATTTGAATTATTGAAAACTATATTACCCAAGTACAAAATGACTAATAAGTACACTAATTTTCTAAAATCCAAATCTGTAAAGAAAATTGAATACATCATTTCAAAAAAAAAAAAAAATTTGAATACATAACCAATTAATTAAATACAAATACTATTTAATTTCTTATTGGATAAAATTAATCTTCATCTTCTTCACCCAAATTTGAATTTATTACTATTTTTTTGTCTTTTTGTTGCCTCTTCATTGTTATTTCGTTATTCAATTCAAAAAATCATTAGTGTTTCATCAAAAATCTTTGCTATCCCTCTGAGAACATTGAAAGTGAAAGTTTAAAACACGAAAAAAAAACAAAAAATCTCTTCTTCATTGCTCATAATTGTTAACTTACTAATCTTTTGACATAGATCGAAATATATGAACATTGAAACTGAAATAACACAATTAAAAAAATGGAAGCAAATCAGATTGTGATTTTATTAAGAAACTTTAGTATATTATAATTTTTTTATTGGTATAAATTAAATAGCAAATTACCACTACCTACACTTTTAGTCTATAAATTACCATTAGCAGACCTGTTTTTTTAAATTCCCATGCGGTACTGTTCATGACCCATGCGGTACTGTTCATGGCCCATGCGGTCAGACTCCTTCACTTTTTGAATTATTTCTATTGGTAAGTAATTTACGAATCTGCCCTTGTGAGTTTGATAATGTGAATTAACACTGCTGAATGTCAGTAACATTGTGAATAAATAATATTTCTATATTCCATCTTTGTTTTTCTTAGAAACAACTCATTTATTTAATAATTCCAAAAACTATTTATAAATATTACAATATGAAACTTGAACAATATATCATTTATTTCTGGCTTTGTTGCTTGCACATACAAGTTGCATTGAATTTCACCTCTTCTCATAGTGAAGAAGTTTCTCCAGCAGGATTTCCTGGAGTACTGACCCTCAGTAGTATATTGACCCCCAGTAGTATACTGACCCTCAGTAGTGTACTGATCCCTAGTAGTATACTAGTCTGGCCTTCTTGCATTTGCTCACTTCAGCATTGCTTTCATTAGCTCCATCCTGCAAGTCAATCGGCAATACAGAGCATAAGGGATGACAAATGCCCAAAAATGCTTTGGCGATTACAACTCTAATCATTTCTCTTCAAAAATCATAGCATTCAAACACATAAAAACTGTCACTAAACTTAGAGCCTAATCTCTATAGTTTCTTCTATTTCTTTCCAAGATAAAAATTGGAAAAGAAAAAAATGAAAGGAAGTAGAAGATACAAGCAGCAAAATTTGCAACTAATCCATGAACTTGCAAGAACAAAGAACCATAAGAAACTAACATAAACACAAACTAAAGCTACTGACCCTCAATACAAAACTAACAATCATACTATAGC
Organism: Rosa rugosa; assembly: GCF_958449725.1. Classification (NCBI taxonomy): domain Eukaryota; kingdom Viridiplantae; phylum Streptophyta; class Magnoliopsida; order Rosales; family Rosaceae; genus Rosa; species Rosa rugosa. The sequence continues at coordinate 54,222,876 of NC_084822.1, read as the reverse complement.
TACTGACCTACAAACAAAATGTTGCTGAGCCCTGCAGAAATAACAAATAAATTAGGATCAGTACAGCTCCACCAAATTGCAAAACAAATAAACAACACAAGGTCATTATAGCTTACCCATGCCAAAACCTGTGACAACATGAGGCTAAAAGTACTGACCCTCAAAATTTCTCAAACATAAACTGGATAAGATGTTGGCACCACTCACCACATCTTTGGATGATGGCGCATCATCAGTTGATCTATGTCTGGAGTTATCACCATGTGAACCATGCCCAGAACCATTCCTTCTAGAAAATGCTTCAACCGCACCTGAGAATCTATCTCGAAAATCTTGTCCCACTGAAATATTCATATAATTAAAAATTAATTCAATCAAAGACTAAACCACAGATCCAAGACCAACTATTGAAGATATTGTAAACACCTATTTACATAAGTAAAGACTGATGCATTTCAAGCCTTGCTTGAAAACTTAAACTTACAAACCTGAAGGCCTTTCTGTTCTTTCTGCAGAAGGTCCAGGGTTCAAACCTGGTTTTGCACTTGCCTGCTAGAAAGACATTCAAATGAAATAACGATCATTATCGATGCAGATATATACACACAAACAAAAATGATATTATTTTCCTTTAGAGAAAACCCCAACAAATTAAGTACTTACTCGTGTTCTGGAACTGGAGCCAATTTGTGGATACTTCAGTATTGTCCAATCAAATACATAGTCAAATTGATAACCTGCAGCAATTACAAATTAGTAGCCCAATCATGTTTGTACATCTTTTTATAAGATTCATCATTACACATAATATCTAATGCATTATGCTAACCTTCGCAGCCTCACTTCGCCGGCTTCGCAGCCTAGGTTCGCCGGTTGCCTCGCAGCTTTGCTTCGCCGGATTTGCCGCCTCACTTCGCCGGCTTCGCAACCTCGCTTCGCAGGTTGCTTCACAGCCTTGCTTGGCCGAATTGGCAGCCTCCCTTCGCAGGATTCGCAGCCTCCCTTCGCCGGTTGCTTCGCCGCCTCGATCCGCCAGCTGCTTCGTCCCTTACCTTCGTCGGAGCCCTAGATCGATTTAGGGAGGATTTGGATTTTGGGATAGTTTCGATTTTGGAACCGTTCTGATTTTGGGAGAAATGGGTTATGTGAGTCTCAGTGGCATGTTTCGTAATTTTCTTAATATTTGAGTGTTTTTTCTATAAAATGGGCTGACAGCCTGTTTCAATTATTGGCCGCATGGGCTATTGGTTTTGGAGTCTGCAATTGGTAAATAGTAATATCATTTTGTAGTTATTGGTAAAAAGCTCTAAATTAAATAAGAGATTTTTGTAAAAAAAATTCTTTTTTTAATTGGATATGTCATATTTCTAGAAAGACAAATGGGTTCTTTGGAAGACAATGAGAAACCTTTTTCTCTCTCTAGCCGCGATCTGGGTTGCGGTAATCCTAACTTTGCCGACTTTGTGACGATGAAAGGTTCTATGGTGGCAGCTCTGGCCGCTACTCTTCAATACCAAGACGTCTCCATCCAATCTCTCTCTATGGTTGCTGTAGGAAGGTCCACATGGAACTTTATTCTATGGTGGAGGTCGAAAGCCGGGATCTCTATGTCAAAATGATTCCGGTCAGTTTTGATAGGGGTCGGGGCGGCTCAAAATCTGATTCCGATCAGTCTGGATCTCTGTCTCATTCCGACACCAAGGCCACTAATCTTGTGCCGGCCTCCAGTTGGACCGCCCCTCAACCCAGATCCCATTGGGTAGATGCTACAACTGCCTGGGTGCCGCCTTACACGACCTGGAATTCGCCGAAGTCTTCACTGGTGTCAGTGACTTTGGGTAGGTATTGGCCGACTTTGCTGAAGCTGCCGGAGATAAGGGTGGCCCGTTTGTGGGCGTCCTCGAGAGAGAAATCAAATACGCTCTTGTCAGCACTGCGGTGGCTGGTGGCTTTGTGCAGTGCATATGATGTCTACGGAGGCCGGCGGCCGACGAATGCAACAGGGTGCCCTAACGTGGGTGTCCAGATCAAAAGGGATGTCAAGGCTTTAGGTTGCTTGTGGGCCTACTTCTTTTTGGGCCAGACCTCTTCAGTCTGGAAAAGGAACCCTCGGCCCTTAGGTTTGAAGAACAAGAACCTATCATCATCAAAAGAGATTCTAGCGGAAGATGACTCAAGTGTTCTGTACTCGGAGAAAATTCCTAGCCCTAGCATAAAGGGCACGGAGAAACTGTAGTTTTTATTTTGAACTATGCCTATTACTATGTCCTAGTGTATCGTAGTTAATAGGCTTGCTTTAATAAGTGAGCACCGGATGTCTAATGAATGGTGTAGCACTATGTACCATGTGTTACCTCCACAACCTCTTGTCTATCTTTGAATGGTAGCGGAGGGGAATGTAATGACCATTCTGGCTTGAGCTTTTAGTAATACAATCATTGATGGATTGATTCAAAAAAAGAAAGAGAAATGGGTTAGAGAAGTAATTTTAATCATTGAAATTAAAATGTAGGGTTAATAAAAAAAAAATAGTAGGATGGGCAATACCCCCACTTCTAATTAAAATCATATAGATAGAGATTAGAGAGAGCAGGCCGGGAGGTGTGGCCCGATGAGGTCCATATGCTATGAAAATTGACAACAATTATGTATAGTGAAAATGGTCCGTACGGTACCTGAACTTTTCCTCCTTATAACTTTTGGTACCTGAACTTCAAAAAATATCAATTCGGTACCTGAAGTTCTTTGCCCGACCGAGGATTGGTACATATGGCCGTTACCTCCGTTACGGAGCTTGCCAGCTGGCAATCTTAGAAGGGCACTTTTGTCCATTCATATCTTAATTATTATTTTTTTCTCTTAACATTTTTTCCTCTCTCTCTGTGTCTCCCCCCTTCCTCTCCCCTTCTTCTTCTTCTTCAGTTGCACTACCAGAAGCTCTATCAAAATAAAGCAAGTAAATACAAACAGAAACCCAACGTTTTAGTTTCAATTTTTTTCCCCTTCCAAATCCATCACTCCTTTCAATTTCCTCCTATCTTGTTTTCCTTGATTCCCCTCTCATTTCTCTATCCCAATCTATTTGAATCTCACCATCAATTTCATGGGTTTTGGAGCGCCGCAAGAACCAGCGGAAGAGGTTGATGCCGACAAAGATGGTGAAGGAGAGGAGGGTCATGAGGAGGGAGCGGAGGGCGGGGATAGGTCCGAGAGGGACGGGTCGACCCGGGCAGCGGAGGAGGGCGAGGAGGAGGTGGAGGAGGACGGAGATGGTGAGGTAGAGGGCAATGGCGGTAATGGAGACCCTGATCCTCGTCGTCGTCTTCAGAATCGATGGCGGAGACTGGCTGGTGTCAAGATTCAAGCTTGATTCTTCTTCTTTTGTTGTCTTAATCATCCTTTGTTCTGCAGCAATAGTAATGAAGAAATGGTTCCTATATTTTGTTGAAAAAGCACAAGTCTTGATCAAGGTTATGCAAGAATTGAGGGATTTTGATTCAAGAAACTGGTTTTTTGGTTGCAAAAGGTGAAATTGTATCTTGTGGGTTTTGTTATTGTTTGAGGGATTTTGATTCAACATGGCACTTTGAACGATCTGGGTCTTTGTCTTTCTTCATTTCTGTTTGCTTTTTGTCACTTTGAATGATCATTGACTCCTGGAGAAGCTTATGGAAGAGAAAGAGAGGGAGTGTGCGGGGGTGGTGGTGGCCGTAGGTGATCTAATGGCTGCGGCGGCGGTGGTGGAGGAGGAGAGGGGGGGAGTGATTTGGTGCGACTCGGGTGCAAAGGTTTAGATGATCACTACCATCAATCTATTAACATTGGGGACATGGCTGGGATTAGGGAGGATGAAGACATAAAATGACGAAAATACCCTTAAAAATTGTCAGATGACAAGTTACGTAACGGAGCTAACGGCCATATGTACCAATCTTCGGTCGGGTAAAGAACCTCAGGTACCGAATTGATATTTTTTGAAGTTCAGGTACCAAAAGTTATAAGGAGGAAAAGTTCAGGTACCGTACGGACCATTTTCCCTTATGTATAACTAACTAGTATTAATGACTTTTTTGCTTCCACCAGGTGGATAAATGGGTTAGACGAGAAAGAAGATGGGCAAACTTTTGTTTAATATATACATGTCACTTATACATTTCTCATATACATCCTTATACAATATAATAATTGATATATGTTGTTTAATTAATTGCGCACTCAAATGAGATCCATAGTTCAACATTCATAATACTAAACTTCTTTTTATAAAAATCTATGTCATCTACGTACGAGAAATGATAACATACAATCACTTTATATATTTTTATATATTGAGAGACTTTTGATCAAAGATCGACTTTGTAAATCTCATTTTTGGATAATACATCTGCTGAGGAATTTGCCAAACCCACGGTTTAAATTGGTGTTCTCACTCGTCTATTCTGAACACAGGATCCAAACCAAAAGTTTATACTTGCCTTCCAACACCCAATACCAGCTAGTACATTAAACAAGTTTAGATAAAACAAAAGTTCATACTAGGGTTTAGATGAAATACATGCTTTTTCATATTTTAATCCCGAAACCATGCCATTTGATTTAATTATTGGGCAGAAGATGCCCTTAGTTGGTCTATAAGCTTGCCTAGGGCTTGATAGGAGGAACCACCTTTTTGAACCGCACGCCAAGCTACTCTTCCCAGGGCTTGTGCTCTCTCCTTTGCACTCCTTCCTTTCTCTCCTCCCAATATCAGCTCTCTCACGCCTTCGCAGATTGCTTGCCTTGAGACTTCAAATCCCGACCCCGAGTGATCTTTCACTTTTTTGATTCCAAGTCCTGCTCCGAGTCCTTCAGCAACAAGCTTGGCATTCAGACTCTGCTCTGCTATCATAGGCCAGGCCAAAATAGGCACCCCAGCAGAGATGCTTTCGATCACCGAGTTCCAACCACAGTGGCTCAGGAAACCTCCTACTGCTCGGTGTGATAGAATTTGGCGTTGATCCACCCACTCCCTCGTGATCAAGCCCTTACCTTCAAAGCATGAAAATATTGATTTGAGATAAGTTTAAGGGTACAAGACAAATACTGCCATGTGCACATTATACTCTGTAAAAATCAAGGTAATTGAAAATTAATATCATGCGCCATATCTGTAACACAATTACACACTACACCACCAAAATTGATAAACATAGAACCACGTAGTAATTTAGGAGTTACTACACAATACAAATGTAGAAAGTAAACATAAACATGAGATTCCAATATGGTATAGAGCATATGATATAGTATGGAGTTCTGTTCCTCTATTAATAGTCATAAGTTAGTCCAACAGGTGAACATATATTTTATTATTATTATTATTATTATTTTCGAGAAGAAAGGTAAACAAAATTAGTTTAATCAAATAATGTATGTACAACTTTTTACTTTAAATTAATTCAAGATCAAACCAAATACAATAATAAGAAATGAAATTCCAACCCGAGTGACGTGAAAGTTCTAAGTAAACTGTGTCGAAAAAACACTGAGAAAATTGATGTTGTATTTGGTATCGATTGATACTTGTTAAAAAGAAAATTATCGAAGTAAAAATATATAATTTTTTGGTCTGGTCTCAGAATAGATGAGCTATTGAAATTTTAGCTTACCTTTTAATCTCTCTTCAAGTCCGTTTGGTGGAGACCATGTGGTCGATCGCACCACCAAGACAAATGGAACGCCAGCCTCCTCTAAGCCAAAAACCACTTCATCAAGTTGAGCCCCTGACAAATCAGCCTGTGTTCCAAATGAGACATAAATCACAGAGCCCAGAGTCACTTGCTCATTAAGCCACTCTGTTAACACAAGGCCTTGTTTTTTCTGGTTGATGGGTACTTCGCTAATATAATTGTTAGCAACACCACCTTCCACCTTTTCATAAAAATTAAGAGGTCCTAAACACCAAGCTTTAGCTCCTTTCTCATAGAATGATTCAAATGATGAAACAGTACCAGTCTCTAGCTCCTCGAAGCTATTAACAATGACCCCCCAGCTATTAATGTCAGCTTCGCTCACCTCAAACATATACTGAGAAAATGGGTCATTTGCATCACCTACTTGAACAATCATCTCTGGTAATTCTGAAGTATCCAAAACAAAGGGAAGCTTAAGGCCGGGAAAGTCTAATGGCTCTGAAACCGACTTTGCTTTCAAGTGTGGCCTATGCACGAGCACACTTTTGCATATGGCCATTGACAAGACCCCCATGCCATGAAACACCAGCCTCGGAACTCCGAAATCCTGGCAGGATTTGAGTGTCCAGCCCAAGAAGAAATCTGAGATCACGCACATGGGAAGGGATTTGGAATCGCGCATGGATTGTAGGACTTGTTCGAAGGGCTTTTGGAGTTGCTTGGTGGCGAGGACGAAAGGGAACCAGAAATCCATAGATGGGAGTTGGGAGGTATTTTCAATTCCTCGAGGTAGGCCGAGGGCATCGATATCCGTGGGGAAAGGGATTGGGAGGATGATTATGTTTGGGTGATACGCTAAGTTTTCGGAAATGGATTTGACATTTGAAGGAGTTGTGATGATGGTCACTTTGATTCTCCGGTGGGAGAGAGCTTTGGAGAGGTCTAGTAATGGAAGAGTGTGGCCATGAGCCATGAAAGGAAAGATTACGACATGAGGCTCTAATGGTGGTAATGCCATTTTTCTCTAGCTATTGAGTTGGTTTTACAAATAACGTTAGTATCCTCGTTTATATAGAACATTTTTCTACTTAGGCGAACAACTTAACATGTTAAGTTGTCAGATTAAAAAATATCTAACCTATTGATGTTGATGAATTTCTATTCATATTTACATGAATAATTCTAGAAGATAACATGCATGGTTGGGAAATAGAAGATATCATATAACATCCCTTTATTGTTGGTCAGCATATCTAACTGCAATAATTTCAATGAAAAGGAATAATTAAGGCTGCAAAAAATTGAAGGCAATATCTCAATAAATATATTAGAAACACTTATATGTTTGATGTGCTACGTACCCAGCCATTGAGGATGGGGATAGAAACACTTTGTATATTGTATATCGAAGATATACGTGTGAACATATCGTACTATGTGTCGAGAGACTAGCTAGCTAGCTAGGGTTTATGTCCCTGAAGCCTAATTAAAGTCCCAAACAAAAGCCACCAGGCACCAGCGCAACTGTTCTGGCAGCTGCGACTTTCCCGATATGTCTTCCCCAAGCCGACGACCCCAAAAAACCATCACATTCTCTGTCTCTCTCATTTTTCTTTTTCTTTTTTCATATTTTTCCTTTCTACGGTTCTACCTCATGACCCAAAAGGATATACGTGTAGAGTAGTTAATGCTGGATCCATCGGTGAATGGGAAACAAATACTATTCTACAATTGCTGCATGAACCCGGCACTAAATATTCACAGAGCTGGTACCAGTAGTCAGTAGTCACCAATATTCTATATATAGTTTTTTTACGTAAGGATCGACATCATAGAATAATATATCAGTTAATTGTCTTTGTTGGTTTCATAATTATAAGATTACGTATGGACTTTTATATGTATTGAAAATAGAAACCAAAATGGTCACGTACGCTTTTATGAGAGAATATTCACCCAAACCCATGAGAATCAAAGCCAATTTGGTAGTCTATCAAACTCTACGAAATAGGATATCTTCAAAAACAATGTTCGAGGAAAAAAGTCGAAGAGAACTAATACATGCGTTTTGATATGATATCTATCCCTGATTCCCTGTGTAAGCGCTGACTTTGTTTTGCATTAAATACTAGGTATCTCATTCATTGATAGAGAAATGATCTAACGTTTACTTGACTGTTATACATCAGCCATATATAGTTACCAGGAAAATCTTTATTCAATTTGGTCTCTATCAGCTCGATCTTGTTTTTTCAATGGAAGAGACCCCAGATAATTGTTTCATCTTCTCCTTCTTGTTTTTTTCTAACCAATAGATTATTTTTCTTCATTTGAAAACGCAGCCCCTGTATATAACTATATAGGATTAAATACTATTTACTCTATATACTTATAAGGTTTCATCGTTTCAGTCCCCGACCTTTGAATTTCACCTAAAAAGTCCCTGAACTCTCAATTTCCTCCCAATTCATCCCTGCCGTCAATTTTCCGTCAATTTCTCTGTTAAGTTGCTGACGTGGCAGTCATTTTATGCCGAAATGTCTCTTTTACCCTCAGTTAAAAAATTTTCTGTTTTATTTTTATTTTTCTCTTTACTTCCTCTTCCATTCTCTCGCACTCTCTCACCTCCCAAACACCACCACCACCACCTCTTCCTCCTATCTTCCTTCACCAACGCCAACGCCAACACCACCACCACCTCTTCATCCTCTTTCACCTGCCAAATACCACCAGACCCCTCAGAGTCTGAAATCCTTACATGCATAAATACAAAGAGGGTCTCCCATTATTGAATTTCTCTCAACTTCCAACATATACAATCAAAGTAGCCAAATCAAACAGATTAATTCTTATAATACCAACTAAATCAACCCATTATCACGATGAAATATCCCAACACGTCAAAGCATTAACCCCGAAAAGCAATATGATTCCAACTCTACTCAAAAATCTCATATACCTTCACATATATTGGCATGTAGAAACCCGGAAACAGTGGTCTATGCGGCAATGGCAATGCTAAAACCTGCCTCATATCCCACACAAAAATCACTAAATTGCTTCCACAAACAAAACAATTCAAAATGAACACACTTTCTTAACAACAAAGTTGAACATTTCCTTATATTAACCAAATGACACCACTTTGCTAAAGCAAAAACTAAACCCAACAAAAAACCAACCTTTATATAATCTTCAGGATTAAGATTTGTGGGTATGATAGCTGATGATGATGACGACTTGGACTCAGTCTCTGCTTCATTTCCTAACCCCTTGAACTCGATTTCCACCACACCATCACCGTTTTTAGCGTCAGAGCAAAAAAAAGCTCGACGGCCCAAGTGGGGATTCCGGCGAGTGAAGCCGGTGAGAGAGCCAACGGCTCGGAGAAACGGCGAGGCCGCCGGAGAAGAAGGAGAGAGGAGTTTTAACATTTTTCTGGGTCGGCAAGAAATCAAATTTAGAAGAAAAAGGTGGAAACTTTAGGCTAGGAAAACCGCCATTGTTGTGAAACTTGAAACTTCAAAGAAAAGCCCCTCATAAACATGACGGGATTTTCACCCGACGGCGGCGTAGTGGTTTATGGCCGGAGCTGCCGGAAAAGCAAGGAAACTTGCCATAAAAACCCAAAAGCTTCCCCCTTTCGATTCTCTCACTTGGATCATCATCTGAACAAATAAACACCATGCATAGATCGGCGAGGTCGAGAGGATGACTCTGATATAGGTGTGGCACCTCGATTTGGCCGGAACTGGAAAACCCACCGGCGAACCCAAAAATTTTCGGGCTTCCTCTTGCTGCAGTCACCGGTATTTCGGAGCAGAGACTACCGGGATACGCATCGTGCCGCCGAGACGAGTCGACCAGACCGATCCGATGTCCATCCGTGGCCATCCCACCATCCATCCATCATCCCCGTCATGCCGGCAAGCACCACCACCCCTCTCTATCTAACTCAAGTTTATCAGAACGTCAGATGGAGGAGGCTAATTTTTTAAATTGGGCTGAGGTTTCTGGCTTGAGGAGGCCGGTTGGGGTTTGCAGCTCCGCTTCTTGGGCTGCTGCTGCTGCTTCTTCTTTGGAAGCAGAAGGAGGGGGGGAGAGAGAGAGAGAATGAGAAAAAATAAATCGAAGGAAGGGGTGAAAAGAAAAGAAAAAATAGAGAGAAAAAAATAAAATAAAAAAAGAGTAAGTGAGGGTATAATCGTCATTTTAGTGTGAAATGAATGCCACGTCAGCAAGATAACCGAGGTTTTTGACGGCAAGGACAAATTGAGCGGAAATTGAGAGTTCAATGACTTTTTAGGTGAAATTCGAATGTCAGGGACTGAAACGACGAAACCCTATAAATATAGGGAGTAAACAGTAATTAACTCAACTATATATAATGTCGGTGATGGTTGTCCCTCTCTCTTTATTGTCAGTAGCTAGCTATATGCAGCCAAGGAAGAAGTCAACCGTTGAATTATTTTCAAGGGTCTAGCTAGATCGAGTTGGCTGCAAGTAGAAGCTAAACGCCAAAGGAAACACAACGAGCCAGACGAGATAGCTCTTGAGGTTTACAGAACACCATGCCACATGCATGGTTTGCTTGCTATTTTGCTAGTTGCCCTTGGCTAGCTCATTGGATCTTGCCCTTGATTGCTGATTCTGCCTAACTACTTAATTATTCACCGGAATATTAATATATTATGCATGCAAACCAAGCATATCATTATTTGTAATTGCTGCTTGCGGAGATAGTTGAAATTTTCAAGTTCGAACGGTTTAAGTCCTATTGTTATAAAATAAAATAAAAATAAAAATGGTTTTTATTTTTATTTTTTATGAAGTTTTATTCAAATAAACCAAATTACAGAACATTGAATAACCGGTGGTGAACAAAAACTCCCCACTCTCCTCTCTAAAAATTGAACCAGTTACTAGTCCGTTACTACCAATGACATTTATGAGCCAAGAAAGCCCAACCCCTAACTAACTACTCCACTCATTACTCCGGGCTACAACTCTAGCAACAACATAAGCCGCCCTAGGAACATGATGAATATCAAAGTTCTATTATAAAGTGATTCTCATGTAGATTTGATTTACCCAGTGAAAATCAGTAGTTGTATATATAGTACACAAAATTAAAGTTTTACACGAATACCTGACATATACATGCATGGTTAGAGTTTAGGATTTAGATACGTATTGTATTAATGTTTTTCTCGTTTCATTAAGGGAAAAAAAAAAAGGAGATTTCCACACATGCATGATTATATAAATACTGATCGATTTACCCCAATAATTCAAGAACTGAAAATGTTCACGGACCGGTTTGATTGTTTGAACAAGAAACAAATAAATTCTACTGTATTATAAATTTATAATAGAAGCAAGACTTCGATCGTGTGCATTTATGCCGCCTCGACTGAGCTCAACAGCATCAAAGATCAAATAATATTACAATACTGGTGAAGAATCATGCATGCAGGTTTGAATGGTTTTGTTAATTAGTTTAATTATAAGATCGATTATACAATGTAAACAGTCTACATAGACATTATAAATAATATGACTTGAGAAACGTCGTTTCTAGGTCAAAATAAAACTAGAAACATTAGCTAATTATTAGTCGGCACTCTTGTCTTCAGTTAAGCTTCTTTTTTTTCCTTTATTTTTATTTTTATTTTTTTATTTTTTTATTCTCCGATCGAGTCGCTTGAAACTTTTGTCGCTAGCTCGTTTCCATGTGATCATGCCAATCAAGAAGGATTAATTTGTAGGACTTGGGCGAGTTCACGTGATCGATCGATCTGTCAGTCGTATTCTATTCTAATTCTTCCGTTTAAGCTTAAATTTGATGGAGGGATGGAGCATAAATTTGATTCAAAATGAAGATAGCGGTCTTAAGTTAACATATTTAACTGTGTAATTAGGGAGTTGTTAAGATCGAGATCCAATGACTCGTTGGAGACTCTATTGTGTTCAAAATGAGAGTACTGTCGAATCAACGGGACTTTAGATGGAGAGCAGCCTCTCCCTAACCTAAACTTTTCATGTTCAAAAAAAAAAAAAAAAAAACAATGGTCCATTCACTCCCATGCCTTTCAATACCGTGGCCGGAAGCAAATCTATCGATCAATCAATTTCATTTTGTTTCTGTGATCATCGTCGTCTGCACGTAACCGAGGGGGTCAGATCTTTTCTATCTGAAAGCTTTTTATATATAAATTTGCTGTAGTTGTCAATGGGATCTGATTAATTATTTGACGAAAACGATGGAATTAAAAAACGAAGCATGCATGCACACTCAGATTCACAAAAGGTAAACTGCTAAAGAAAGTTAACCCTAGCTAGCTGGCTGCCTGGCTCCGCAGAGAAGTCAGAAGCTCATCTTGCTTCGCCGCCATGACGAAACGATTGTCAGCTATATCCGTTCATTTATTACATAAGAAATGTTCAAATCATAGAGAGGGTGGGAGCACCCCGTTATGTTGGTCCATATTGCTATGAAAATTGACAACATTAACAAACAACTGAAACAAGTATTAATGACTTTTGTTGCATGCTTCGCCGGGTTGGATAAGGAAGAAGATAAGTAATGGCATGCATCCTATATATAATACTCTTTATACAAGCTAGCACATCTAGTCAACTTCAAAACTAGAACTGTTTACATTCATCAAATCGATTTTATAAACTATTATATATCTATCATCTTGTAGTTTTCTTTTGCAAAGATGATATTTAAAAGACAATCGAGAAATAAATAATTTTGAATACGAGTTTAATTATAAAATTGATCTACAATGAAAGCAATGTGAGTGGGGTGATAAATGAGCCAATATCAACTAAATAGATATAATGTTTGGGCTCAGGATTCTCCACCCCGTGGGGGTTCAGTAAAAACTCATCCTTGGATGACATTGCTCAGACTTCTTATCCCCCACAACCCACCCCTCCTCTCTCTATTTTTTGTAAGCTTTGGATTAAAAATTAAATCCAAGCATGTAACTCCATAGGCCCATAACACCTCAATTGGTTCGATGAATGCAAGAAAATAAAGCTTGATAAAACGTAGTGTTAGAATACAGCCCAGTCATTGTAGGTTAGGGTGCATCACCTGCTACATATCCCTAATTAAGTTGGTAGAAATAACAGATTTGGTGCAAGATTAAGTGGATTAAGCACCACGTAACATAATAACCAGTAAGAGATTGCCAAAAAGTAAGAGAGAGAGTCAGAGTCCAAGACCCCCTTAAACACCTCCAACAGATCGATATGATCACCTCTAGCGTCCATTACGCATCTAATTTGATCTCATCTTCCATTGTTTCTCATTTCACAGATCAATCAAACTGAGAATCACCCATTAACTTACTGCTGCCTAAACTGCATCCTTTGGTTTGCTTCAAGATCAGTCTTCTATGGATACCACTTCAATCTGCCATTTATGATATTACGTGTAAGTATCTCCATGTAAAAAATAAGAAATGTCTGCACTTTCTTTTTCGATCAGATTACGTATATTTTATGAGGAGAATCAATAATCTTAAGTTTCAATGCAATCTTGATCAAAGAATGTACGTTTATTGCTTAATCCATATTGCTGGGGGATGAAATTTTTCATGAGTGGATCCTAGAAGATTAAGAGTCTGTGAAGCCGTTTTGAAATTAGGGTTTGACAAAAGACAGCAATCGGTTTCCATTGGAATTTGTTATGAAGCAGAAATGCAAAATGTAGGTGCTAAAATGAGTGTTTTCGATTGCTATGATAGAATATTAATGATTTTTCTGGTTTCCTAGATACTTATGTTGTGTTTTTAAATAAGTTGTTCGGTGGTAGCAGAAGAAGATTGCATATATAAGAAATAATAAAGAGGGCTGTAAATATGGTATATGAAGCAACCCCCTATGCACCAAAGAACATCCTCATTACGGGTGCAGCGGGATTCATAGGCAGCCATGTCACCAACAGACTCATCAAGAACTACCCCAACTACAAGATTGTAGCTCTTGACAAGCTAGACTATTGCTCTAGCTTCAAGAACCTTCACCCTTGTAAAGCCTCACATAATTTTAAGTTCATCAAGGGAGACATTGCTTGTGCTGACCTAATCAATCACCTGTTGATGGTTGAGGAGATTGACACCATTATGCACTTTGCTGCACAGACCCATGTGGACAATTCGTTTGGGAACTCATTTGAGTTCACAAACAACAATGTTTATGGCACCCATGTGCTTCTAGAAGCTTGCAAGGTCACACAGAGAATCAAGAGGTTCATCCATGTTAGTACTGATGAGGTATATGGTGAGACTGATATGGCAACTGACATTGGAAATCCTGAGGCCTCTCAACTCCTCCCTACAAATCCTTACTCTGCCACGAAAGCCGGGGCTGAAATGTTGGTCATGGCATATCACAGATCTTATGACTTGCCTACAATAACAACTAGAGGTAACAATGTCTACGGGCCTCATCAATACCCCGAAAAGCTTATCCCGAAATTCATGCTGCTTGCTATGAAAGGCGAGAAATTGCCGATTCATGGTAATGGGTCAAATGTTAGAAGCTATTTGTATTGTGACGATGTTGCTGAGGCATTTGATGTGATTCTTCATAAGGGGGTAATTGGGCATGTGTATAACATTGGTACCAAAAAAGAAAGGTCAGTCATAGATGTGGCAGAGGATATTTGCAAGATGTTTGGTTTGGATCCAAAGGAAGCTATAGATTTTGTTCAAGATAGGCCTTTTAATGACCAAAGGTACTTCTTGGATGATCAAAAGCTGAAGAATTTGGGTTGGGAGGTGAAGACTAATTGGGAAATGGGGTTGAAGCTGACAATGGAGTGGTACACTAAGCACCCAAATTGGTGGGGAAATGTGGATGCTGCACTTCACCCCCACCCGAGTATTTCTGTGATTAATCACTGCAATGATGAAGCTTGGTTCTTTCAATACGGGTACACCAGGATGACTAGATCATGCAGTGACATTAGTAACAGCGGCGAATTAAAATTCTTGATATACGGAAGGACTGGTTGGATAGGAGGGTTATTGGGGAAGCTTTGTAAGGATGGAGGAATTGAGTTTGAGTATGGGAAGGGAAGATTGGAAGATAAGAAGTCTTTGCTAGAGGACATAACCAGAGCAACACCAACCCATGTTTTCAATGCAGCTGGAATTACTGGAAGGCCTAATGTTGATTGGTGTGAGTCACACAAGACTGAAACAATTAGGACTAATGTAGTTGGGACACTTACTTTGGCTGATGTTTGTAAGGAACAAGGTTTGTTAATGATGAATTTCGCAACCGGCTGCATATTTGAGTATGACAAGGATCACCCTCGAGGATCAGGCATTGGATTCAAGGAGGAGGACAAGCCTAATTTCACTGGTTCCTTCTATTCCAAGACCAAAGCCATGGTAACAAACTCAAACTTGTTCTTTTTGCTTTTTGATTCTAATAGTGATCATGGTTCAAGGTTTGGCTTTTTCCATATGATACATTGACATGCATGACGATGGAATCTGATTCAATGGGTAAATATTCTCTTGTCAAATATATCGTATGTTATGTTGTCAGAGCATTAATCTAGACCACATATTTAAGCAACAATGACAATATAACATATCAAACAGTTTGACAAGAGACAATTTATGGTCACCAGTCATCCATATCTGTGAGTCATGCATATATTACAAAGAACATGGTAAAATGTGCAGGTTGAGGAGTTGTTAAAGGAATATGACAATGTGTGCACTCTGAGAGTTAGAATGCCGATTTCATCAGACCTCAGCAACCCAAGAAACTTCATCACAAAGATCTCGCGTTACAACAAAGTGGTGAACATACCCAATAGTATGACCGTGCTTGATGAGCTCCTACCAATCTCCATTGAAATGGCTAGGAGAAACTGCCGAGGAATATGGAACTTCACCAACCCAGGAGTCATAAGCCACAATGAGATTCTAGAGATGTATAGGGATTACATTGACCCTAAGTTCAAGTGGCAAAATTTTGACCTCGAAGAACAAGCCAAGGTGATTGTAGCACCAAGGAGTAACAATGAAATGGATGCTTCAAAGCTGAAAGGGCAGTTTCCTGAATTGTTATCCATCAAAGATTCGATCAAAAAATATGTCTTCGAGGCTAACAAGAAGACTTGAAGATTCCATGCCATTAAGAGACAAGTAATCTGTACCTACACCTCTTAAGCTGCAGAATGAAAGTTTTACTGTTTTTCTATCTTCCATTAAATTCTGCATCTAAAAACAACTCGTTTACTTCAATATCAAGACTGAAAATCGATCTTACTGTTGTGAGTAATTTGGTGAAATTTTTTATGTTTTTAAAGTTAAAGAAGAAACTGGTGACAACTTTCAGATGAGATGGTAACAATCAAGTAATTTGCCAAGGTCAAATGAAAGGGAATCTTACTGTGCCTTATTTGTGAATAGTGGCCAATTTTAACATTTTTGTCTCATAATATAGATTATAGGCTTTGATTTCAACCTCCTGAAAAAAATAAAAAATAAAAAAGTGAATTGTGTAGCTGAAGGGACTGAGCGTCATCTCATTATGTGGTTCTTTGTAGCTACAGATGCAATCTTTTGCAGTTTCAGTAGTCCTGCACTAATAAAAAAATTTGTGAATGTATTCTAGTTTCTATCAAATAGGAAATCCAGGCATCACCATCGAGAACACGTACAGTAATCCATGACATATGTGATGAACACAACATATATAGCCTTACATATATAGTGTATCTTCAAAACATAACATCTTTCAATTTCCAAACAAGGATGGAAGAAGTCATGGGAACTACTATATATTGATGTATGGCTAACAATTTTTGAAAATCTAGCTATGAGAAAGAAAAGAACAATCTTTAATTGATGTTCCTAGAGAGGAACATTCTCTATGTACTGAGGTTGTGATGATGACAGTTTTTCAATAATGGGGTCTTCAATGTAGCTTTGGGATTCAGGTTAATTGCCTGCGATATGTTGCATTGTATGACATAGTGCATATGGTGCTGTTCAGAAACTTTACAAGCTTCACTGTGATATGTCCGATGCGGCGAGCATTTTGACAAATACTGCTGAAGTGATGTCCCCTCATCCTAAACAACTGTAAATCACAACATTTATAAATTATAGGCCTTTCAAAGAAAAGTATATATGTGTGACAAAATCTAGTTCAGAACATTATAATTTACCTCGACGCAGGGTCTTTAACACTGAGTAGGAATCACTCCTACTATCAAGTCTACAACAAACCTTTTTCATGCAGAGAATGTTTGTTTCCCTGCTTATATATAATTTCACAGTAAGATATTTTCATGATATATATTATATCGATCTAGTCAGTAGCTCATTATATTTTGGTGTAGTGGCCTAAATATATATGTTTTTTTCGTAAGTTGAATGACGTGAAGTGACTTTTGCAAGATTCTTTTTTCTTTTTTTTTTCTTTTTTTAATCGTAAAA
This sequence comes from Rosa rugosa, assembly GCF_958449725.1. Taxonomy (NCBI): domain Eukaryota; kingdom Viridiplantae; phylum Streptophyta; class Magnoliopsida; order Rosales; family Rosaceae; genus Rosa; species Rosa rugosa. Next base: position 54,205,721 of record NC_084822.1, on the reverse strand, counting down.
AGATAATCAAATGATTTCACTCCTACCTCCATGGTGACTCGAACCCATGACTTCGTCATTAGGTAGTGGGTGCTCTACCCCCATGACTTTTGCAAGATTCTTGATTACTGATGTAATTAAAAAAAAAATTATCCCTTCACTAGAAATTCACTTGATTGTGAAAAATACAACATAGATACAAAGACATACCCAACATGTTGACAAAAATACAAGACTGATAACAAGACATACCTTAATTATTTCCTACCAACAAGTTGATGCCTAACCTTAATCGATCATTCAAAATCTGCATGTGACACAAACATATACATGTGTTATAAAATATATAATATGTATGATAAACCTTGGCTTTTTCTTAGCACTAGCAGAGATTAATAGATAGGTAAAGCATTATAGAAAACAAGGGTTGTTGTGAAGCACTGTCGAACCACCCATGATACAATGGATGGTGACTGAACAAGAGAACAAAATATTCCACAAATACAAAGCAAACCCCACATTTCTCTATGGTCACTTTCCAAGGTTCATATATAAATAAATTGCACATGGAATATGAAAGAAAAACAAGGGCTAGTGTTCATTCTCAAGTTCACGGCCATCAATGACATCATTGGATCAACTTCGAACGACCAATCTTCATCGGTTGGAGATCACTCCACATGTGATACACGAAGCACATAGTAATCCATCATTGAGTTCCTTAGACAATATGCCAATTAGATTAGCAAGATTAGCACGCAAATTAACATTAGTTACGTAGTGATATATAAAGCTAAATTAATGATTGATAGCATGTGCATTACTTAACCGACTAATTAAGAGAATAAAGACGATAATCATACTATTAGTGCCACAGTATTTGATCATTCATGAAGCTTTCTCAATCAACTTTTAGAGCTGTCAGAATTTAATATTTTAAATTTTCAGGATTTAGAATTGTAAATAGAAAAAAAATTCATCTACGTTGTCGTCATGTCATGTTTTATTTTGAGGTCTTAGTGATTGACCATTTACTCAATTTGGACCCCACAAATGGCCACTGCACTAAAAAATTTGTGTGCCCATGCATTTACCCCATTTAAATGTAAAAGACAAGTTTGCCCTCCAAATAAGTAAAAACTCATTGGAGACTTCGCCGGAATCCGGTGACGGGCCGCCGAAATTCCGTCACCAGTCACCGGAGACTTTTATTACCCCCCAATAAAACTCAATAAATTTTTATTAGGGGGGGGGGGGAATAAAGTTTATCGCGGGGGAATAAAGTTTATCGCGGGGCAATAAAAAGTTTATTAGGTATTAGTGTATTACTATGGGCAATAAAACTGGATGCCGGACTCCGATCATCGATCACCAGATTTCGGCTTCTGGTCACCGGATTCCGGAGGCCAGCGAAGTCTCTCTCTAAGTGACAAATGGAGAGAGGGCAAAATTGTCTAAAAAATAAACAATAAAAAATTACTTAATTGGGTATTGGGGCAAAAAGTATGTAATTTGTTGAGTAAGTGGGCAATCCTATAAGTTGTTTGGATAAATGAGGTTAGTGTAGCTCAAATTTGGGTAAATTGACATTTTCCCAAATTTTTAAAGAAATCTATGGAATTTAAAAGTCTGGGTGTATTCAATTCAGACTTTTAGCAGTCCCATAAAAGTCTCAGGATATTTAATTGAGATTTTAAAAAGACTTCATGAATTCCACCAAATTCTAGGGGATTGAATACCCCTAGACTTTGTAGTTGAAAGTATTTATACCAAACTCCAATAATTTTCCAACCACTAGACCAAAGATTTGGAAAAGTCTATCAAAGTTGTTCTCTCTACGCGCAAAGAGGTTGGTCATCCATCATCTTTCTTTCTTAGTTTTTTTGTCTTTTCCCTAATCTTTTATGATATCACCGTTTTTTGATACCAAACATGTTCATTGTTGTTGTTGAATGTGATCTTTTTGTTTTTCAATTGTGATACTTAGAACCCTAAGAGCAATAAAAATGATTTATGCAACCTTGAAACCCAAACATTGTGGTCCACCCCTAAAACCTTGAATAGTGTTGCTATGAAATATTGAATTGTGTCTTCTTAAGTATTCTCATTGATTTGAATTTATATTACGGTTCAAAGAAAGCTTGATCGAGCAATTAAATTTCAATTGATTAATATAGATTAAGACATTGATCAATATATTGTTATGATATATGTTAATCGGTGAAAATAAAATTGATGAGAATAATTAACCATAAATATCAAGTAATTTATATTGTATCTTTAATTATGTTGGTTGAGAGATTATGAATGAGAACAAACTAGCTAGACAGAGTAATAATGATTCATTTGAGTCAATGTCTACTAGAAAATTTAAAGAGACAACGAGCTATTATCTTGTTTTGCGTTTGAATTGCATTGGTTTGTTTTTTGTTTTTTGTACATGTTGTGAAATCTATAGAATTCATTCATAATAAAAGTATATAGATTTTCATAAATCAATAAAAAGTCTATGGATAAAATTAATGATTTTAGGGAAAATTGCCCAAACAGTGTCCCACATTTTTTCCATTCTAAACTTTCGTACCTCACCTTCTAAAACTATCAGATTGGTATCTGAGGTTTTCACCCCTACCCAATTGTGGTATCTGGAGCCGTTAGCTCCGTTACGGTGCCATCCACGTGGCATATAATGAGGGGTATTTTCGTCCCTCCTGGTATTCCTGCCATTTCAATGACATATACATTTTTTCCTTTGACCAATTTGCTGCCAATTTTGAAGTCAATGGTTTCCTTTGACCTATTTGCCTATTTGCCTCCAATTTGGAAGAGAATGGTTATTCCCTCCATCAGAGGACTAAAGTTTATATCAGTTTGGCACCTCATGTTTTGACCCGGACCCAAAAAGAGTGCCTCTAAGTTTTGAAGCTCTGTTTATCATACTATGGCACTATGTCACAAACTATGCAACCAAACTGATAAAAATAACATGACCTAAAATAAAGCTTGCATTGCCACAAAGTCTCAAATACAATTGTTGTCTCAAAAGGCACAAATGCATCAAATTTGGAACAACAACATACAAAAACAGATGTGCACTGTGTGAACAAGACAAGAAACTGAAATAAAGCAACAGAAATCCATTCTAATCCCATAACTATTCTCTACTCATCTGAAGTAGCTGGTGATGGAGGGGCATTCTTTGGCTTGGGCTTTCTCTGTGCTAGTGATTTGAACCTCCTATGCCTAAACCCTAGACCAGTACTGCTGAGTGGGCAAAAATGCAGGTTGGGACTCTTGCTGTTGTGCAATGTGAGCTTCATGCTGTGTCACATTCACTATACCCTCTTCTTCCACATGCACAGCTTCCGCATGCTGCACATTCTCTGCACCCTGTGAGAAAAAGGTGAGGTACGAAAGTTTAGAATAAAAAAAATGTGAGAAAAAGTTTAGAAATCAATAACAATCTATTAATTTTTAAAATAGTCTGTGAATTTTTTTAAAAATTTGCAGAAATCCAAATACAAGAAAAAAGTGCTCAACAACAAAGGTATATAATCTTTATGACATGATACCAACAACACAATGATCACATAACTTCTAGTTCAAAATTTGTATCCCAATATTTGTACTCTTCTTAAGTGATAAAAAATCATTTTGTTTATGAAATCCCCAGTGTTTCTACTTTTTTTACTAGGGTTTACCCGCAGTAATAAACTCAATAGTACGTGTTCCCAAAAGACCGGTCTCTTGTCGTCTTTTACTGCATGAAACACCAGCCGTCGCCAAGACAAAGACAGTGGCAATGTCGTGATTTTGGAAAAAACGGTGGTGCCTTTCAAGAAACGTCCATGTTAAAAACAAACTAGCTTTGTCAAACAGCAGTCCCAAGTCACAGAAAGCAAGGAGCAATCCCAAAGCCAACTCACTAGAACTGTCTTCCTTTGTCCTCTTCCACGCAGAAACCGGAGATGGAATCTTGCGTCCACGAGTTCGACGTCATAGTCGTCGGTGCCGGAATTATGGGCAGCTCCACCGCCTACCAGACCGCCAAGAGGGGCCACAAGACCCTCCTGCTCGAGCAATTCGACTTCCTCCACCACCGGGGCTCGTCTCATGGCGAGTCCCGGACGATCCGGGCTACGTATGCAGAGGACTATTACGGTCCTCTGGTACTCGAGTCCTACAAGCTATGGCTACAAGCAGAGTCAGAGATCGGGTACAATGTCTATTTCAAGGCGCATCAGTTGGATATGGGCCAAGAAACCGACAGAGTTGTCCAGGCAGTTGTGGGTAGCTGTCGAAAGAACGAGCTTGGTCACCGGGTGCTGACCCGGGAGCAAGTGGATCAGGAGTACTCGGGTCGGATCAAGATACCGGAGGGGTGGGTGGGTTTGGTTACGGAGCACGGTGGCGTGATCAAGCCCACCAAGGCGGTGTCGATGTTCCAAACTCTGGCCTTGCAAAACGGCGCCGTGCTGAGGGACAACATGGAGGTGACGGAGATTAAGAGAGATGAAGTGAGGGGAGGCATTTGGGTGGGGGTAGCAAATGGGGAGAGGTTTTGGGGTAAGAAATGTGTTGTCACAGTTGGGGCTTGGACTAAGAGGTTAGTTAAAACGGTTGGTGGGTTTGAATTGCCTATACAGCCCTTGGAGACCAGTGTGTGTTATTGGAGGATCAAGGAGGGTCATGAAGCTAGGTTTGCCATTGGAGGTGACTTCCCTACTTTTGCTAGCTATGGGGTTCCATATATCTATGGTACCCCCTCATTGGAGTATCCGGGTTTGATCAAGGTTGCGGTGCATGGCGGGTACCCGTGTGACCCGGATAAGAGGCCGTGGGGACCCGGGAACCCGCTGGCTCCGTTGAAGGAGTGGATAGAGCAGACATTCTCCGGCGTGGTTGATTCCGGAGGGCCGGTTGCCACTCAGTTGTGTATGTATTCCATGACCCCAGATGAGGATTATGTGATTGATTTCATTGGAGGTGAGTTCGGGAAGGATGTGGTGATCGGAGGCGGGTTTTCAGGTCACGGGTTCAAGCTGTCTCCGGTGGTGGGGAGGATATTGGCAGACCTTGCAGTTAGTGGAGAGGCTAAAGGAGTGGAGCTAAAGCACTTTAGGATAGCAAGGTTTCAAGAGAATCCTCAAGGCAATGTTAAAGATTTCCTATAAATCACTACTTTTGTATTGTGTGTGGAAGAAAATCTGAAAATGTATTAGGTACGTCTACGGGCGTTGATTTCTTATCAAAGCCATCTGCATGTGATTTTACTGTGTAGTAGTAATACTTTCGTTTGCTCAAGTGACTCGCACTCCCTTCCCTTCAATGAGACAATGACAAAAACCAATGATTCAAAACCATCAACCAATCGATTCAATTCTATACCTGCTTGTAGAACTGTGTCAAAGCATTAACACACGCCTACTTTTACACAAGTAATAAACCCTGTAGCGGATCTTTTTTTTTTAATAACGATCCTGGCATTGATAAAAGAACGCATGATCATACCACCGCTTTCATGTTTCAGTAGAGAGACAGAGACGGAGAGACAGTGAGAGCGAAGAGTGGAGAGGAATAATAGGGATTGAGCCAGTTGCGCCGCTTTCATCTTTCAGTATCGACAGAGAGAGAGAGACTGAAAGAGAGAGAGAGAGACTGAAAGAGACTGAAAGAGAGAGAGAAGAGGGCAGTACGGTCCGTTTAATGAAAATTTGCGCCTTTATTTCAGTTGGGTCCATGCTGATTCTGATGAATTGTGTTTTTTTTCTTATGTTGATGCATGAAGCATTTATTTTGTTTAATTTATGGATTTCTGTACATTTATCTATGGATACAGGTTTTGAATGCAATAGTTACTTATGTAATCCTTCCGTTTGCTCAAGTGACTGACAAATCCAATTGATTCAAAACCAACAACAAAACCAATTGGTTCGATTCTATACCTGCTTGTAGAACTGGGTGAAAGCATTAACACATGCCGACCTTTTACACAAGTAATAACCATACAAAACGCTGCACCGGAGCTTGTTTTACTAAATTCTCTCTAAATTTGTGGAGAACCTAAATAATTACAGCTATGATGTACAACCTTTGGTTGAGTTTTGGGTAAACAAAAGATCTATGTTGCCCTATCATGAATCTCTTTTCCTTATTAGATGCAACCAAGCTTCTAGGATTCCTTCAGATAAAAATATGGGAATCTGAGTTGCCTGGTTGAGAATAATAAATCTATCTCTAACCCCATCTATAGGAAAGACAAAAAAGCAGATTAAGCTCCACTTAATACCCAATAATAACATAATCGGGACCCCAAGTCCATCTCGCGCTAAAACCAAATGTGAACCTGCAACCCAAGAAAATGCAACAAATAAGTATTGAACATAAGAAACATTATAAAATTTAATTTCCAGGCCTATCAGTTGAGCAAGATTAGATATAACGTACCCCCAAAAAGAAAACTATGTATTCCTAAACTACATAAAAAGAAAAAAGAATTAATACAAACTCACCCATTCAGCTTTTCAAATTGCAAGACTAGCAAGAAGCGTATGCAGAAAAGCCCAATAGAATATGATACCAAGCCGCAAAATTGGTTGTCGCATTAAAGTCCGATCACAAGTAACCCTGGCAGAGCATACAAGATGATTTAGCTCATTCACAAAGTCCAGGTAAGTTTAAATCATATAACTAGTAAAAATATGCCTACCAGAGGCCATCAACCATGTCAGTCAGAGGTCTTGTAAATCTAGGAACCATTCTTGATGTAGTGAGCGACTTGAAACCATGAACTGCAGTGTAATAAACAGAGAAGAGCTCAATACAGGTTAGAAACACCTTCAGTAACTTATCTCATGTGGTATTAGACTATTCGGGAAAAGAGCAGTAAAAGATGGCGGCAACTACTGCCATAGGATTACCCTTATCATCTTCTTCATCTTCCAATCTACTAGTGCTCCCAGGATCCATATCTATGGCAATTGCAACTTGCTCACTATTGCCTTTGCGCAAACTGCGGACTTGCGATGCAAGGGAGGAACCAGATGCTGCCCATTTGTTTATCTATACAAAAACCCACCAAATAAATTCCTCAATGACATTACATACTCTGAGCAAAAACTATTTTGTATTCCTAAGTTCATAGAACATCTTAAATTCTCTGCACACAAGAAGTACAAATGAAAAAGGCAAAAAGGCATGCAAGTAATATAACATTAAACATATCAAACATCTCACCGCAGGCTCAACTTCATGAATCTCCGAGGTCAAGCTAGTTGCCTGGCCATCTTCCACACCTTCAAGCAGATTTAATTGTGATTCCTTCTCCCGCAAACACTTCTCAAGAGTCTGACCCTTGCGTGTTAATTCTTCTACCTTAGTCCTTTCTTCTTGCAACAATATATCTCTGCTTTGAGCAGCAGCCCGTAGATCCCCCAATTCTGATAAAATAGAATCAACTGTCTTCTTGAGTACTTCCATTTGTTCAGCGATGTCACTGTTGTTCTTATCTTCAACATACTGACTGTGCACCCCAAATCGAGCAACATTCATATCAAACCATGTTAATAACTCGTGGATCTCATCTGAATTTCCCTTCTTACTGACTTGTGATGCAACCAGAACATCATTGGTGCACCTAGTGACCTCTTGCCTTAAGAAAGAAATCTCTGCATCCCGATCTTGCAACTGTGACTGCAGTTCTTCAACTTCCGCAAGGAGGCTTGCAGATAGATGATGCAGCTCGTCAAACTTATTCACAGTGACGAAGAGCTTTTTCATCACCTTGCCACGAGAAGCTTCAAGGTTCTCTAAATCTAGGTTTTTTTGTTCAACGATCTTTTCCAGTTCCTTGATCTTGAAGGTGATACCTTGCATCTGTACCTCCTCCTCATCAAGTGCTTGGATTAGCTCCTCAATTTCTACAATCACAGATAATTTCCAGAATTATAGATCTAAAAAAGCCGCTTTGAGATTATAGTATATATAGGTGTGGACTGGATAAATGCAAATGAAATACTCACCATGGTCTTTGGCAGCAAGCACATCCGTTAGTGATCTGACCCTCTGTTGTAACTCGTCAGAGGAGGCATGGCCATCTTCTAGCTCCTTTACTCTCTGCTCAAGTAGGTTGCGTTCACCTTTCATCGCTTCCAACTGTTTCTCCAAATCATGCACCAAGGTTTTTGAAGATTCAAGGTCCACTGAATAGCTGCTTGTAGTAGCTTCAGCCTCCTTGATTTGACTTACAAGCTCCATGAAAATCCTCTCCTTTTGAACGTCCTTCTCCTGAAGCTCTTTCTGCAAATTTGAAATGGTAAGCTTCATTTCCTTTTGGCTGCCTTCAACTATTTCAGCTGTCAGAGTAGCAAAATCACTAGCAGCCGACAAAAGCCTGTCTGCCACAGACCTAACAGATTCCTCAGAGTACAGCTCACCCTCTCCCCTGAAAGCGGGCAATTCTGCTGTTTTTGATGTCATTCCCAGATCTCCAACAACCCAACTATTTCCCACCAATTCAGCTTTTCTTCTATTTATTTCCACAACAGAACTAGTGCATGCTTCAAAAAGCAAGGCAGCATTTCTATGCAAGACAAGAAGTTCCTTGTCCTTTTCCTTTTTGACCATTTCCATCTGCAAAAAGTCTCTCCTCAAGGCTTCAAACGACTCATTTTTGGAACTTATCTCTCCACGAACAATTGCCACCAATCTGGATACACTGCTAGATTTTTCATGCAAAGACATTGAGTGTTCATCTAATTTTTCTTTAAGCACACCAATCTCCGTCATGAGCTCTTGCACATAATGTGTTATGTATGTAAAGGTTTCGATGGCAAAACTGTCACCAAAATGTCCATGCGTCTCGGGGTCTGACCAAGAATTAATTGAAATAGAGTTAACCTGTACAGAGAATCCAAAATTAGAAGATGTTATAAGAGAAGAATGCTTCAGATCAAATACAGACTATTACTATAATCATTAATGAATAGTGATAATGATAACAACAATAAGTAGAAACAATAACCTAATACTAGAGGCCCCACTAAGCCCAAACTTTAAACACAAAATACCAAGTTCTGTTATAGTGATTTATATCTCCGTTCTTCGTCCCACTTACTTTTCATGCGTGATTATTTTCACCACATAAAAGAATTTAGTAGGTTATGTCATCCTTAGCATCACTTGGTATCATACAGTTGGAATTTACTGTAATAATAAAGATAGTACCAACCCGTGAATAAGAGACCAAAGGTATACGCAACTAAATTATTCTACAATCATTATCAATTTACACTAAAAAGGCCTCATTTTCTAATTTTCTTAGTGCAGTAAACCAAACCACCATAATTTTCAGTCAAGACCAGCATTTTTCTGACTTTAAAATGACATTGGTGTTTTCAAGCAAAACAAAAAAGGATGCAAACCAAATAATTCAAAGGCATGCTAGAAAAAGGAACCTAGAATAGGCTTGGAATGCCCTTAAAAAGCCACACGTGAGACAGGTAGATCTACATCAGCGTCTTAGTTGAGAATTCTGTCTAACAATGCCTATATTGAATAATAAGGGAAAGGTAAAAGTATAGTTAAAAACTGTACATGTATTAACTCGGAGAAAGTCGCAAAAAAGGGAAACAAACAGCACTCAATAAACTAAAACAAAGCCCTTCGGCAAAGGAGGTCATCAAGAAGAAGAAAACTTGAACCATAGAAACAAGATTATCATAACTAATGGTGGTTAAACACTAGGGAACTAACAAATCAGCATATGCAAAGTGAAAATACCTTATCTGATTTGCTCAATAGAAATCCACCAGCTGCAGTGAAGGGGTGCACATCAACCACATTAGCACTATTCAAGTTGAGACATGAGTCAATACCAGACTCCAAGTTTTTCAAAAATTCCAAGTCATTGTAAAAAAGACCAGCCAATGAATTGCTAATATCATGGAAACCCTTCCTGAGTTGATCTACACCAGATTTCAGTCCTGCAAATTCAGAAAATTGGTTTCTTTCCTCGGAGTGAGCAGTAGATAACTTTTCAAGACTTAAAACAGCTTCAAGCTTGCCAGCCTCAGCAAGATCCCTTTCCTTGGAGAGTATAGAAATTTCATCGGCAGATTTTGCTAGCTCTTCCTGGAGACCGTCATTCCTCTCTTGAACCTCATTCAGTTCTGCAAGGAGTAGCTCTGCTGCTCTTTTGGATTTCCTAGTCTCTTGCTCAGAAGAAGCTACATCTGTGCGTAAATCAAAGCACATTTTCCCAATTTGTTCCAACTTCACAACTGGATCACGAGAATTGAAATTGCCTCCTACATCAATGTTGTCTAAGATATTTACAATCATGCTCAAAGTATTTGCTTTCTGCTGCAAATTCTGCTCAGTTTCATTCAAACAATTCCTCAAGAACAATGTCTCAGATTCTAAGGCTTCTACCCTACCAGGGTAAGTAGACAAATCCCTGAAGTTTTGTTCATACTCTGCAATTTTAACTTCCCCCGTCTTGATCTCTGATCTCAAACGTTCCACCTCAGAGTTGACCTCATCAATACATTGTTTCAGACTGTCACGCTGTTGTACCAAAGACTTCCCTTTTCTGACTGCAACATTTAACTTCTCTCTAACAGAAGCTGACTTCTTCTCCTCTTGATTAAGAAGCCCTTGCAACTCATTCACTTTGTTATGTAATGCTTCAAATTCACTAGCCATAGACTGTTGCTTCTCTAGATATCCATCCCTCTCCTCCTTCACATTTAAAAGTTCATGTTGAACATCCTCCAACTCTTTCTTCAAAACATCTATATCTGATTCCTGGGAATCAAGTATATTTAGGCTTCTTGATCCAACAACTGTTGCATCAGTATATTCAGTATGGAGACCTTCAGCTGCACCCCCATGCACAGGTTTTCCTGAGGAAAGAGTTGCATAACTCTCTAAAAGCTTATTCAGTAACCCTTCCAAGCACTCAATGCTACTATCACCGGAGTACTCATACTTTGATCCAGAGACCTCCAAGGCATCAGTAACCAAACTCTGTAATCTTCTTAAGTCAGCTTCTATAGGTTTTCCTGAGGAAAGAGTTGCATAACTCTCTAAAAGCTTATTCAGTAACCCTTCCAAGCACTCAATGCTACTATCACCAGAATACTCATACTTTGATCCAGAGACCTCCAAGGCATCAGTAACCAAACTCTGTAATCTTCTTAAGTCAGCTTCTATGCTGAGAATTTGATTCTCATTTCCATGCATCTTGGCTACATTTTCTTGCAAATCAGTGACTTCCTTCTGCAGCTTTTCATTCTCAAGCTCAAATTCAACTGCCTTTGTTGAAAGCTTCTCCTGATCATTGACCAGAGTCTCCAATCTTTCAGAAAGATGATCTCTCTCATGGACAAATGTTTGAAGGTCTGCCTCAAGGTCAGACACTCTCCTTTGCGAGTCTTCCAAATCAGCAGTTAGTGATACACAATGGTTTTCAAGGTTAACAACCTTCTGCTGGAGAGACATATTGTCTTCCTGCACTTCTGAAAGTGCTTTACTTAACCAATCGATCCTATCCTCTGGCTCCACAGATCGCAGATGTGATGGCATGTCGATTCTGTCCAAAATTTCCTCCCATCTCTGTACTATGTTGTTCCTTTCCATTAAAGATTGTTCCAACATTTCATTCTGTTCAGCCAACCCATAAAATTTACTCTGAAGTTCGTCATATTTTCTTTTGATATCCTCACTTGAATTTGAACTTGGTTGTACATCATCTTTCCAGGAATCCATAACAACAAAACCAGCATCAGAGTACGAAACTCCACCGGCAGAACTCCTCTGATCTGAATCAGTCACAGGAAAAGTGTTACTGGTAGCTGTCCTAGCCAGCCAATCAATCTTCTCAATAATATCTCTTGAATGAAAATGCTCTGGCAGATCAAGGTCTTCCAAGATCTCTTCTATTCTCTGAAGGACAGAATCTTTGAGAAGGAATGATTCTCTTAATGCAGTAGCCGAATTGCGAATATATGAAAGCTCAGATTCCAGAGCTTCCACCCGCTCACCTGACTCTGAATATGCCTTAAGTTTTGTTTCAATCTCAAGAAGCCTTGCATCTTTCATTTGCAGTTCCTGTGAGAATCTTTCCAGTTCAACAGATTTCTCGTTAAGGGACTGCTTCAGACCATCTCGCTGCACAATCAAACCTTTCCCCTTGGTGACAGCAATGGTAAGCTTCTCTCTAAGGGAAGACACCCGTTGCTCTGACTGTTCAAGTTCATTTACTTTCCCTTCTATCTCAGAACGAGCAACAAGAAGTGCTTCCTCCACCTGATGTAAACTTTCCCTTAGAACAATGAGTTCACTTTCATGCTGGAGAGACAAGGCATTTAACTGCTGTACTTCTTCCTGCATTAAAGTCAGCTCCACCACCTTAGATCCAGAATCTTCCTTAGATAAGCTTAGCTGCACGTCAGCCTCCTCGCATTTCCGAACAAGACATGACACCAGTGATTCAAGACGTGAAGCAGGCGTTTTATCCAATTGAAACTCAGCATGTTCCACTTTCAGCACCCCTTCAACATTTTCTATTAACTTCTGCAGAACATTAGAATCAAGGCATCTTTGTTTCAGTTCCTCAACTTCTTCAGCGCTAGCCATCAACTCTGAATTTAGTTTCTTGTTAACAGATTCAAGTTGCAGACTCCCCCTCAAAAAAGATTCCACATGTTCTATGATGATCTCATAATTACTGTAATCTAGAGGATCAGGAAGCTTCTCAGGTTCCAAGTACATATCACTTTCATCTGTAGACCCATGCAAAACCGTGAGAAGTTTAGAAAGGTCGCCATACAACTTCTGCAACAAATCACTGGCCATTTGATTCTTTCCATGCAGATCATCACATTTCTCATTCGCTTCTTTGTATAAAGTAAAGACTGCTTCATGTTCTGTTTGAGAACTTTCAAGTTTGTCCTTCAGATCTTGAATAAAACTGATGGCATCATAAACAGAAGCAACAGAATAGCTAATTCTGTCCAAAGAATCATGAGAGACTGCTGTAGTCATGTTGACCCTACCAAGAGATTCATCAAGCTTCCCAGTTGCTTCAAGAACCGGATCAATAGTTGAATTCCAATGGCGCTCAAGTATCAAAACTTTCTCAGCTGCTTCCTTGTAAAAATTTTCCAACTGCTCAGAGATCTGAGATACCATAACATTTGAAATTAGATGTAGATCATGCAATTGACTCTGCAATTTACTAGTTCTTGATTCATACACATGTAGCTTTCTGTCAACTTCCACGTTTTCTACTTTAAGATTAGTGACTTCTAGTTGTAAGGATTCGCAGAGAATCGAAAGCTCACAGTTCCTAGATTCAATCCTTCCCCTATGTTCTTCTAAAGCTTCATATAGGACCCTGAGCTCAATATTCGTTGCTTCCAGTTTCTTACTATATTCTTCTAAGGCCTCATTCTGATCCTTCAACTCCCCAGAGGTGGCCTCATACGCATGTAGTTTTCTGTCAACTTCCACGTTTTCTACTTTAAGATTAGTGACTTCTAGTTGTAAGGATTCGCAGAGAATCGAAAGCTCACAGTTCCTAGATTCAATGCTTCCCCTATGTTCTTCTAAAGCTTCATATAGGACCCTGAGCTCAATGTTTGTTGCTTCCAGTTTCTTGCTATATTCTTCTAAGGCCTCATTCTGATGTTTCAATTCCCCAGAGGTGGCATCAGCATTCCCCAGAGACAAGGAATTTAACTGCTGTACTTCTTCCTGCATTAAAATCAGCTCCACCACCTTAGATCCAAAAAGTGTTGTGAAAATTAAATTACAAAAGGAAAAAAGCAGAACCTACATCTGTTACCTGATCTTCCCTATCCTGCATTAAGGATGTATTAATATTGTCCTGTGAAGGCAATGACTCCTCTTCACTACGTGGAATCTCTGATTCAACAATAACGGACATCCCCTCTGTAATATTATCAGAAGCATGTTGCGCTGATACATCAACCTGTATAGACATCTTTGAATTCTTGGCTTCTCCTCCAGAATCCACTGTATGTGAAGTGTCCAATGAAATGCCTCTTGCCACCTCAGCATCAGCAGTCCCAGTACTCTCACCTTCATTCTGAACAGAGGAGTCAGCATCACGCTTACTAACCCCCACTTCCTCTGATGGTGATTCGGCATTTTTCTCCAATTCAGTTTCAACCACACTTTTCTCCTGTGTAATGGGCACTGCTGAGGGACCAGCAACAGCTACACTAGTGTCAGAGTCTGCAGAATTCTCTACAGAATTTGACTCTGATGTGTTGACAATTCCTGAATTAGAACCTACAACAGACTTAATTTCTCCATCACAGACCCGAGACGATGCTGTAGGTTTAGTTGCAGTTGAGAGACAAGGCTGGAGAGACAAGGCATTTAACTGCTGTACTTCTTCCTGCATTAAAGTCAGCTCCACCACCTTAGATCCAAAAAGTGTACTGAAAATTAAATAACAAAAGGAGAAGAGCAGGACCAACATCTGTTACCTGATCTTCCCTCTCCTGCATTAAGGATGTATTAATATTTTCCCGTGAAGGCTTTGACTCCTTTTCTCTACTCGGAATCTCTGATTCAACGGTGACGGACATCCCCTCTGTAATATCGACTGAAGCATGTTGGGCCGATTCATCAACCTGTATAGACACATTTGAATTTTCGGCTTCTCCTCCAGAATCCACTGTACGTGAAGTGCCCAATGAGTTGTCTCTTGCCATCTCAGCATCAGCAGTCCCAGTACTCTCACCTTCATTCTGAACAGAAGAGTCAGCATCACGCTTACTAACCCCCACTTCCTCTGATGACGATTCGGCATTTTTCTCCAATTCGGTTTCAACCACACTTTTCTCCTCTGTAATTGGCACTGCCGAGGGACCAACAACAGCTAAACTTTCCCTTGGAACAATGATTTCACTTTCACGCTGGAGAGACAAGGCATTTAACTGCTGTAATTCTTCCTGCATTAAAATCAGCTCAACCACCTTAGATCCAAAAAGTGCAATGAAAATTAAATAACAAAAGGAGAAGAGCACAACGTACATCTGTTACATGATCTTCCCTCTCCTGCAATAAGGATGTATTAATATTTTCCACTGAAGGCAATGACTCCTTTTCCCTACTTGGAATCTCTGATTCAACAGTAACGGACATCCCGTCTGTAATATCAACTGAAGGATGTTGCGCTGATACATCAACCTGTATAGACATCTTTGAATTCTTGGCTTCTCCCCCAGAATCCACTGTATGTGAAGTGTCCAATGAAATGTCTCTTGCCACCTCAGCATCAGCAGTCCCAGTACTCTCACCTTCAATCTGAACAGAAGAGTCAGCATCACGCTTACTAACCCCCACCTCCTCTGATGGCGATTCGGCATTTTCCCCCAATTCGGTTTCAACCACACTTTTCTCCTGTGTAATGAGCACTGCCGAGGGACCAGCAACAGCTACACTAGTGTCAGAGTCTGCAGAATTCTCTACAGAATTTGACTCTGATGTGTTGACAGTTCCTGAATTAGAACCTATAGCAGACTTAATTTCTCCGTCATGGACCTGAGACGATGCTGTAGGTTTAGTTGCAGTTGAGACCGCATCAGCAACAGCCTCATGCTGCTCTGATTTTCCAGACTTCATGGATGCTGCAGGTTTAGTTGCAGTTGAGACTGCATCAGCAACAGCCCCATGCTGCTCTGATTTTCCAGACTTTTTCGTGGATTTTCCCTGGCTTCCACTGCCTTTATCCTTCTTCTGACGAAATTGTTGAAGCTGATGATAAATGTACAGGGACCAAATATTAAAAATCAGATCGCTCATTTGTCTCTCTCTAGTTGTTTCTATAACAGTTAACAAAATGAAAGAAAACACCTACGCCTACAGGCATTACAGGATTTCCCTATCTATCTAAACTAAACCTAATAACAAATATACCTCGACAAGTTACAGTTCAAGTGTGTGGCAAATGAATTAAACCCTTGAGCTCTATTTGCTAACACAGCAGCCGAATTACGAAAGCTAGTGTGCTATGAGCCAATGTGTATGTACCTTTTTACGGCCGGCAGCGAGCAGATCGGTACGGCTCTTGTCCTTGTCCATCCGATCCACTCCGTTCTTGCTCCCCACTGTGACTCCCCAGAATCACCGCGGCCACGTCTCAATCACCATTAAACTCCGCTTTCTCCACCTTCAACACAAACACCATTACATTTGCATAAACACTCGATTTGTTCATTCATAAAAATGCACAGAAATAGCAGACAACCATAACTTAAGCTGAGCTTCGTGCTCAAAATCACAACAAATATTAGGTTTCAATTCGATTGGAACGCAGCATCAATATGAAATCTGATTCAGAAGATCTATAACCTGATTCGCAAAATGAATCAAGGAGAAAGCTGTACCTGGATTTAGCACCAGCTCGATCTCGTGGTTTTGGTGCGAATTGCTTAATTGCTAGTCTCTTAGGCCCTTCTCTCTTTCTCTTCTCTCTTGTCTCTGGTTGGGACTGTGGGGACGTGTGGTTGCTTCCCTTGGATCCAACGCAACCTTCGTTTTTCTGTGTAACCTTGTTAGCCTGGACAGGTGAAATGTCCATTTGGAAGAGAAGAAACATAAACGTGGCCGTTTTGGTGGGATGGGGATGGTGCAGCTTTTCCAAGCCCAATTCTGTGTCCCTTTTTGGGTTTTGAGGGATGTTGGGCCACTATGGAACCATCTGCAAGATGTTGGGCCATTATGAGACATATACAAGATGTTGGGCGGGCCACTAGGGAGATTTAGGCCCGTTTGATCCTCCACATTTCAAAGGAAAAATCAAGCGAAAATTCAAATATGAGACTTTGATTAGAGAGTGGTTGGGTGTTTTTGAAATTTCACAAGACAATGGCAGCAGAGAAAATATAGACATGAAATTTCAAAATATGAGACTTTGGTTAGTGAGGGTACCGTACTAGATGACATGGTGGCTACATCCAGGACTTTTTTCTCACTAAACTGGTAAAATGATTTAAGTAAGATTAGTATTTTCACAAGTCGTCGTGATATTTGTGAATTGTTGATAATATTTTACTCAAGTGATTCTTCTTTTTTTATTCTATGATGAGATTATGCCAATCAATTCAACGCCAATCTAGATGCTGGTATCATATTTTAAGTTGGTAGACAATCAAATCTTGATTTTATCTATTAGGAACATGTTCAATGTCTTCTATCAACCAAGAACTACTCAATATTCAATGTCCAATGTAGTGTGAACCACGAGATACATACAAATCAAACAAGAGAATACTCAACTAGGTTGTTCTTGACTCATTATTAAATAAGTCACATTGCCAATCCGGTGCTTTTAAAATAAGAGAGCTTCATTCACAAGCTCAAGTTTGTTATAATAATATGGTGGCATATTCAACCCATTAAGTTTGACTTTCAACTTCTGATAGAAGCTCAGTACTTGGGAGGAGAATAAATTATGGCCTAGTGTGCAAGTATAAGAAGCAACAAATATTAAAAAGATTTTATTTTTGTTTTCGTATCCGTATAATTATACTTAACAAGGAATCGAATCGTATGCATATCAAACGTTGAGATTTATTGTTAGACGTCCATCATATTTTTGAATTTAGTAATTGTGTGCAAAGTCAAATGGAAGATGATGGATTCACATCGAATATTGAAGAGATTTTTAAATATAAAATGGATATCAAGTCATGCTATTAACTGGGTTAACTCGTAATATGGCGACAAGTCAAAAGGTGTTGGGTTATCATTCATGTTGTTTCTACTGGATTTCATAAAAAAAATTAAAAAATAAAAATTCTCGTGTGCTGGCCCATATAAAGTTTTATTTTACATTTTCATAATAAGAACCGTAAAAATAAACTATGACTCAAAATTCTTTGAAAATAAAAAAATTATAACTCATTAACCTCGCAAGACAAAGGATGTTTCGAAGAAAAAACCATCCCCCGCGGGGGGTAATATCTACAACTTATTTAGGGTTTGTTGGTTAAAATTATAAGTTATGAAAGAAAATGTAAGAGTCATTTTCTTTTTGCTTTCTATGGTAATCATATGGGAGGTTCTATTCAGACCTCTCAATTTGCTATTTGGACCTCTTCTAATTTTTGTAAATTCTTTTTTCCTATTTTACCCCTTCTATAAGTTAAAAAAAAAAATTAATAAAAACTGCATCTTTTATGTTCTCCTCAACATAGTCAAATCCTCTTTCTTTCATTTGTTCAACCCACCACAGGTTCTCTATTCTTTTAATATAAGGCCATGGAGATTGATCAACAAGTTTGATTTTTCATTCTTTTTCCACCCAAGCTCTATATAAACAATAATGGCTTCCATAATCATTGACTACCTGTTCTTGATTTTGCGATTGAATTGGGACTTATCAGCTAAGTATGTGGTTGGGTTGAGGTTCAAATTAAAGGCTTGCCAAATCCATATTTATAATTTTATATAAGTTGAAACGATAATCGGAGAAAAACATGATATTGAATTGGGTTTAATGAGCTCTGTACTTCCTGGGTTTGAGAAAGCGAGAGGTACCAAAATTGGATTGCTTCGCACAAAGAATTGGTCTTTATTTTGGTTTTTTGATGCATCAATAATGTTTAATGAGGCAAAGATTGAACGTTTTTGGAGGGAGGTGTAGTTTTGATGATGATGTGATGATCTTTTCTAAATTGGAATGAAATAGAGAATTTGTTAGGCACAAGAAGAAAATACGGAATATGAAAGCATGATTTGATGAACTCTTTGCTCATTTTGCTGCTCAAAAGGGAGGTTTGGCTTCCCGGATCCATACCCAAAGACCAATTCTTGTTGTTTTTTAAGGTCTCATTGCGAGGAAGATCAAATAGTTGGGTTTGTGATGAATAGGAAATTTTGTCTCTTCTTCTTATTTTTTTAGTGGGTAAAATAGGAAATAAAATTTTACAAAAATTATAAAGAGGTCTAAATAGCAAATAGGGAGGTCTAACTAGAACCACCCTAATCATATTTCTTACCACAACCAATTTTCATGGCTCGTGAGCTTGTGCCACGTAGCGGAAGTCAATTAATTGTTTGAGGATTTGCTAATAAATAACTAAATAAGGTTATTTACCAAATTAAATTAAATTAAATTAAAGTTATAGTCAACTCTAACTCGACGACATAACCGTCAGATATGTGTACAACTTACATCTGACGGTGGATGTAAGACACCGGCAACATCCGGATTTTAAGAAAAGGAAAGAATATAAATGCTTATCAGAAAAGTTAGTCAATATTTTCTTTTGTGGTGGACAAAAGCTTAGTCATACTCACTTTCAGAAAATAGAAATGAGCTAATAATTAATTACTTACAAATAATGAAATTGGTACAACAACTAAAAGTAATATTTTGCCTTATTCAAGTTCTCAAGGCTCACCACTCTGGACGAACTTTCGCTATAATCTGCATGTTGCTAGAAAGAAAACCCTAGCCACAAGTGAGTCCCTCTAAAAGCTTTTCTCACTCATCCGGCGACGCGTTATACTGACGTTGTTGCCGGACGGGTAGCCTTGTTGCCGTTTATTGGAAAATAGTGGCATCTGGTCCTTGATCAACAGGTTTTGGGGTTCGAACAATGAGATGCAGGGCTTTTGGCCGGCAGAGATTTGGTAGGAGGATCGGAAGGTGCACACGTGGTCCGAGTTGGACGGAGGAGTCGTACGGGGACGTCGTGGAGGGGGAGGCTGGACCGATCTGGCTTGGAAGGTCTGCTGGTGGTTAGCGGAACGGGGTTGCCTTGATCTTTGGAGGCTTCGCTGGGCGGAATCCGATTGGATGGGATCTGACCTCCGATCTAGTCTGGTCTGGTGGCTGGTCTGGGACGGGAAACCCCAGATCGGGGGTGATGGCTGGTTCGTTCCCGATCTGGCTTTGGGGGAGTGGTGGTGTTGAGGTGGTGGTAAAGTGTGCGGAGAGCGATGGTGTTTTTGTTCGTGGCTCCGATCGTGGTGGCGGTGGTCCGGTGGGAGAGGTGGTGCGACGGCGATGGTTTCCTGTTCGCTTGGATGGACCTCGGGCCTGTGTGACTTTGGGCTCAGACTCTGCTGTAGTGGGCCTGCTGTGGGCTGAATATGGGGTTGGGTCTCAAGTTTTGGGCCTGGCCTTAGGTTTTAATTTCTTTTATGTTTTTACTTATTTATGTTGTTTAACTTTATTGCGCATTATGCGAGCATTAAGTCCCTACCAATTTGGGTTAGGGCTTATGATTTAGGGTTTTGGTTTGTGGTATTAGCAGGTGTTCTAGTTGTGTTAGGTATTAGTTGTTGGGTCGGGCGCACTATAAGTTGTGGCAGAGACAATCTTCTCTTTGGCTGTCTAGAGGATCGTTCCTGTTCTGGAGTTGGGTCAGTAGCGATGGACAAAAAGTCTAGCCGTGGCATAGACAATCATCCTTGGCCTTCTAGTGGGTCGTTCTTTTCTGATTTCGGGTCGGAGGCGATGGCGATTTGGAGCATCAGTGGATTTACGGTGTTGACATTAGGGTCGTGACGGTATTGGGTTTACATTAGTCCCATGTCCGACGGTCTTGCAATTCACTTTGGTCGGGTTCGAAGTCACAACGAGTGTTGGCTTGGTCGATCAAAGGCAGGTCAAGTGGACTTTGGGTGGCGAGTTAGTGTTGACAAAGTTGAGTAGTAAGGATCCACTGCTCCTGCGCATGTTGTCTTTGCCATATAGTTATTGTGCAAGTTTTTTTAGTCGGAGCCCTTCTGGCTCCTTCAGTCAGTCATTATAGAGTTCCAATGTGAAGTCTAGTGGCCATTTCTGTGTACGAGATGTTGCCCAAATTCATTGTAACCAGTTCATTATTAATGAAGTTTCTTATTGATAAAAAAAAAAAAAAGTTCTCAGGGCTAATTTGCATTGTCTCGTTTGTTTATATCGTGTGTTTGTACCTTAGTCGTCTTTCTCTTTATGTCATCATTACTGATGTGCCGCAACCCGCAAGGTACCAACTCTCGGGTTAAACCTTATGAAGAATGTTTTTTTCATGTTATTTGAAGTGATGTGCTATCAACATATATAGACGAGGGATATTCTAGACTCACCTTCAATTTCATTCATATCGCTCATTTCATGTCCTATGAGGTGATGTGTCATCGACATATATATATATGAGAGATTTTTATTTTTTATTTTTTTGTTTGAAACCCAGCCTAGTTGGGAGATATTCTAGGTAGACTCACCTTCAATTTCACTTACACCTTTCTTTGCGTTAGCAAAACGTGGTCTATCACCTCGTTTAAATTTTGCAGGACAATTTGAAATTTTGAATAGTCTCATTTACATACCACATGACTAAGTTAATCATATCCCATTGATTGTCAGTCAGTGTCAATAGGGAAAATTTCGCAAACAGTACACCAAGTAAAGGCCACTAATAATTCTTATACATAAAGTTCCAAACCAAACATTTCGGTACACGAAATCTGAAACTCGACCCACTATCAGTACACGACGTCAATTTTTGACACCAAAATGTCCATTATGCCCTCAGTTCTTTTTTTTTTTAATAAATTTTTTTTTCTGTTATTTTTTTTTCTTCCTTCGTTTTTTTTTTCCCTTCGTTTTTATCTCTTTCTTTCTTTTCACATGACTAAATATTGGCTGAGTTACAAATATAAGTTGTAGGACCATAAATCTCACCAATTGGAGGGCAAGGGCGGCGTTGGAAGCGAGGGAGTGAGCTCGGAAGAAGGAAGAAGAAAGAGATAAAAACAAAGGAAAAAAAAATAACAGAAAAAAATAACGAGAAGTTTTAAATACACACCCCTAATTACTTAATACACCACCCATTTAATTTCTCATTCTAATAATTTACTAAATACACAACCCAAAGTACCTAAAATACCCTTAATCTCAAAAATCATGAAATATCCTATTTTTTGACTATATTAAGGTTACTATTTAATATGATTAGTATATTCTAGTATATTGACATTTTGTAAATGACCATTTTGATCGATTACTTGTGTTAGTTATTGAGAAATCCATAAAGATTTATTATTGTTCCCTTTAAATAGGCATATAAGTAGGTTTTGTGTTATTTGAGCTCTCATCCACCAAACACCATGTTAATCAAATATAAAATTATGAGTTGAACATTCAACCAAAACTATACCCGTAGTTTCTCCATAGTGGCGGAACTAAATAGTTGTCATTAGAGGGGCCAAACAAATTAACAATTACAAAGTTTTTTCACCTGTGATGTTTTATATTAGAAAATAAATTGATTAATCATAACTCTTAGAACAAAAAAGGAAATTAACTAAAAAATGGGAGTAAAGCGATATGTTTTAAAAATATTTAATGCCATTGATTTTGAAATTCTAAATATTATGGTCTCTAACCTCATCTAATAATTACAATTTATTTAAGGAAAAATTAAATTAGATAGTTTCTAACTTTATTCTTGTATTAAATTGGGAGGCCATGTATATAAATTTGTTGTGTTTATCTAACTATTTATACATAAATAGAATAATATAAGGAAAATATGACTATTTTTTTCTTCTTCTAATGCATAGATGTCTGTTTTGGTCATTTAACCTACCTACAAAATCTAATTTGAAATATAAAATAATAGGGATGTGTATTAAGTTATTAGGGGTGTGTATTTAAAATTTCTCAAAAATAAAAAAAAAACGAAGGAAAAAAAAAATAACAGAAAAAAAAAAATTATTAAAAAAAAAAAAACTGAGGGCATAATGGACATTT
The DNA here is from genome assembly GCF_958449725.1 of Rosa rugosa. Classification (NCBI taxonomy): domain Eukaryota; kingdom Viridiplantae; phylum Streptophyta; class Magnoliopsida; order Rosales; family Rosaceae; genus Rosa; species Rosa rugosa. The sequence continues at coordinate 54,182,956 of NC_084822.1, read as the reverse complement.
TGGTGTCAAAAATTGACGTCGTGTACTGATAGTGGGTCGAGTTTCAGATTTCGTGTACCGAAATGTTTGGTTTGGAACTTTATGTATAAGAATTATTTGTGGCCTTTACTTGGTGTATTGTTAGCGAAATTTTCCCTTGTCAATATGTCACAATTTAAACTCCAGTTAGATCAATTGATATATCATCGGTAAAAATACGATATTTCATACTAATTTTAATCTCAAAACAAGTGCGTTTTATCTCATATATAATTAATAATCTACTAATAATAACCCTCTAGCTCCATTAGCTTATGACCACAAAAACGACGTTAATCAATTGAAATAAAGTAGTTGACTGACTCAATATCGTAACGAGATACAACGTGTTACATTATTTTTGAAACTGAATCATTCTTAAATCTTGTCGAACTAAATTCAAATACTCAATACGTTTTGAGAATTCCCCAAATTAACTAATTAATTTATTTCTTTAGATTATAAGTTTTGAAGAATAATTTAGAGTAAAATTGTAAAAAAATTTCACTTCGAGTTCACATAGAGGTACATTACATAAGCTTTTAAAAAAAAAAAAAAAATTGCATTACATAAGTAGTTTAAAATGCCAAAGAACCCAAAGCCATTTCAACGCACTATTTAATACCGTCGAAGACAGTTTAATGGGAGTTGAATTCCGAGTCAAACCAGTGTTTTCTAGTAAGGTGATTGAGCTTTCGTTGAAGTTTTGCCAATTCAAATTTTACCAAAACAAACACCTAGGTCATTTTCAAGGAGTTGAAGACAACAATCGAGTTTGTTTCTTTAATTTGACTTGCACGCATGCATGGCCAAACTTCCTAATAGTAACTAAGAATCTTGGACAAATATGTAGAAGGTTTCTAATGGCCTCGACGATCCATCCAAAAGCAAAAGTACAAGAATTCTTCACGTTGAAAATGGTTGGTAATGATATTTTTGAAATTAACTTTCTTCTTTAGTTAAGGCAATAAACAAATTGAAAGAAGCTTCTCAACAGTTACTGTATCATAGTATGAGTAAGTATGTTTAGCAAGCATTTATCCCTACCCAATTTAAAGGGTCCAACGAAATTATAGAACTCACATTTTGGATAGTTCGAGTATCCAAACCTTCGAGAGTTCCACATTACATATTTGGTGGCCTAAAATTATAACCCAACCAACATTTTGGTTTTATAAATTAGTATATTTATTTTGTTCAAACTCAATCTAGTATCACTTCTCTCCTCTTCCTCTAGAAACCCTAACACCCAAGACCGGTTCCTTTCCGATTGATAACTCGAGCTCCTCCGGCGGCGACCCGATCAGTGTGGGCCTCCTGCCTCGCCGGCGTTGGGATCTGCTGCCGGACGGGTCTTCGACCCGATTTGTTTCATGAGGGCTCCATGGGTGGTTGAGCTCGAGGTAGGTCCAGGCGGCTTGCGGCTTGTGCTCTGTGACTGGCGGCGTGACTGTGCTAATCAAGACCGGTGTCTGGTTCTGAATCGGTGGTGGTGCAGACAGGGGGATGCTAGACTGACGCGATTCGGAGTTGGGCCTTCACGACGGCGTGCGCTGGGATGGCATGGTGCGCAGCAGTTCGGGTCACAACGGCGGATGGTCGCGGTGGAAGGTCGCGGCGGGTGGTCGTGGTGGCCTAAATCGAGGCGGCAAGGGCCATGGCAGTGCAGGTCGGGCGGAGTCGCCGGGCGGGTGACGTACGACATGTCGTCCGGGATGACGGGCTGGGGCCAAGGCTGCTTAATGGGCTCTGGAGTTGGATTACCATTTTGGATGCTCTTGGGCCTACAAATTAGGGCTGGGGTGTTTTCCCTAGGCCCATCTATATGTTTTTAGTTTATCTATTTACAATAATTCCTTGTATTAGGAAACTAGGCATTTTTATGCTCTATGTCTCTGGAGTAGTACTGAAGGAGGTTATCCGCTATTTCTACGTCTTAGAATGTATAATGAGTAGGACTATATGTATGTACCACTTGTGGGTACTACCACTAGCTTCTTGTCTGTCTATCAGCGGAAGGGTATGTAACGGCCTATTCTGACTTGTGAGGAATATAAATGTTGAATTTCATTCAAAAAAAATAAAAAATAAAATCTAGTATCACTTTCAAATCAAAAATATAATTAAACTTATTTGATAAGAATTACTTATGCAATGGAAACCAGTAACTAATTCTATTGGTACGCAATGGAGGAATGCGATGGTGGACATAAAAGTCTGTCACGAGATTGAACACATACGAGAAAGAGATATAGTCGAATAATTCATACCTTAAACCACATCCCACGCACAATACACGACGCAACGTGTGCCACCACATAATTCACCACGTAATATTCTCTATTCCAGATTTTTCAACAGTCAGGCTACTTTTTTCATGGTACATGGTTAAAAGGTTTTTGAATACAATTAGTAAAAGAGAGTCTCGTTCCCCTGGTCAGCTACTGACCAGAGGTCATTTGGTCAGTCATCGTTTGATTGAAATCGGACAGCTGACAGAATTCATATTAGATTTCATCACTTATCTGTTAGCCGTCCGATTTCAATCAGACAGTGACTGACCAAATGATCATGGTCAGTAGCTGACCAGGGATCATGGGCGTAGAAAGTAGGTAAGATCGTGCAACCAAATTCTCGATTTAATACGATTATTAAACAAAAATTTCGAGCCGTGTGTCCTCCCTCGCTCACAAGTGATTAATAAAGTCATAAACATAGAGCTGTAACTCTTCTGGTCTGGTCAACCCGTCATTTTTCTATACTCTCCTCACGAGATAAAGACTTGTGTACCAAAAAAAAGAAAAAAAAAAGAAAGGTATATTCTTTCTTTCTAGTTGTCCCACACTAATATTTTCTCCCCCGCGGGTCCCACCCTTCCCATCTAGAAAATTGTGCAAAGTCCATCCCTAGAAATCTTCAACCCCGTCAGAGCCGTCCGATCAGAAACCCCACCTTGACTCCTCTCTCCAAACCCGCCCCGCCGGTCACCCGGTCACCTATTCTCTCCCACTATAATAGACCCCTCACCCCCCACCACACAAAGCCTTAACTCTCTTCTCCTTCTTCTTCTTCTTCTTCAACCTAAAACCTCTCTTTTATCTCCCATGGTTTGTTGAGCTTCCTCGCCATTAAACGCAGCGTTTTTGACTTCAAATGGCGGTGGAGATGATGAGCTTTCCGAAGATGGAAGACCAAAAGGCCATCCAGGAGGCCGCATCGCAAGGCTTGAAGAGCATGGAGCACCTGATTCGTTACCTCTCTCACCAGCAACAGTCTAACCAGCCCTCCTCTCGCGTGGACTGCACCGACCTCACAGACCACACCGTCTCCAAGTTCAAAAAGGTCATTTCCCTTCTGAACCGGACCGGCCACGCCCGGTTCAGGCGCGGACCGGTCGCCGCGGTTCCGGCTCCTCATCATCATCAGTTCTATTCTTCTTCTTCTTCTTCTTCTCCGCCGTCCACCTCTCTCCTCTTCCCTCCCTCCCAGACCTTGAGCTTGGCTCCGGCACCAGTCGCTCCCCCGGCGATTGCTCCTCCGGCTCCGGTCAAGGCTCCGGAGACTAATTTTGCTCATTCCATGACGCTTGACTTCACCAGGCCTAATGCTCTGGCCTCAAACCCTAAGTGTACCGACATCGAGTTCAGCGTCTCGTCGAGCTCGTCGTTTATGTCGTCGGCCATCACCGGAGACAATAGCGTCTCCAACGGCAAGCTCGGTCTGTTCATTGCTCCCAATCCGGCCCCGGCCGTCTCCGGCGCCAAGCCTCCGCTCTCCGCCGCGCCGTTTAAGAAGCGGTGCCACGAGCACGACCACTCCGACGATGTCTCCTGCAAGTTATCCGGATCAGGATCCGCTTCCGGGTCGGGCAAGTGCCACTGCTCCAAGAGAAGGTAACGCAACACTGACCCGAGTTCCCTTGTTTTCTTCTTCTTCTTCTTCTTCTCTTTTGAATTTCGGACACGAGTTGAATCGTCCGAGTCAACTCGGTGGACCCGTCCGAGTTTATAGTCAACGCGTTAGGTCGGAGGGGGCCCATGAATGGGCAAGGCACGCGTTGACGCGAACATGATAAGATGCCTTTGCTGAAATGTCGGACTTTGAAATTGTACATTTTTGTCTTTTTCCCTACGCGTGGGTTAAAAGACTTTGATTTGATTAACTTTGACCGACGACTTTGATTCCCCAAGTTTTTTTTTAACCTTTTTTTAATAAAATTATTTCCTTTTTTTTTTTTATTACAGGAAAAATCGGGTGAAGAAAACAATCCGAGTCCCGGCGATTAGTTCAAAGATCGCCGATATTCCGCCGGACGAGTACTCCTGGAGAAAGTACGGCCAGAAGCCGATCAAAGGCTCACCTTACCCAAGGTACTTTACCCAATTCATATTATTATGAGCTTTTAGCTATATTCAAAATAACACTAGGAAACTATTTTTGTGACGAAACTCATGTATTTGTGATTTTGTTTTTGTAGGGGTTATTACAAGTGTAGTACAGTGAGGGGGTGTCCGGCAAGAAAACACGTGGAGCGAGCACCGGACGATCCGGCGATGCTGATCGTAACGTACGAGGGGGAGCATCGACACGCTCCGGATAATATGAGTGGCGGAGTTGGGATGGTATTCGAGTCAACCTGATAGGGAAAGTGGGTGGAGGAAGAGGGTTCTTGCTTTGCTTTGCTTTGTGTTATTAAGGTTGAAGCAGTTGAGAGGGAGAAAGGCCGGATGTAAATTTTTTCGTTTTTTTTTTTTTAATTAATTAATTAGGATAATGGGGCAGAATCTCAATCTGTCATCAATCAAATTAAAATTTAATTTTACTCTTTCGTTTCTTGATCTGCCACTCGTGACTGTTTAGAGGTGAAGAAAGAGGGGCATCCAATGTGCATCGAAAGTCAATAAATTATAAAAGAAATTAGGAAGGGGAATCATGATGACTTGGAGATAAAGACTACGGGTCAATTTGTTTATAATTTTGATTAGGTTTGATTACTTAATTGAAATGAAGTGGTGGCAGTTGGGTGGTACTGGAATGTTTTTGTTATTAAAAGTCAAAAGAAGGCTCCTCTCTGCCTTGGTGGTGGGGCATTAGACAGTAGACACTGGCTATTAGGTCTTTGATTGAAATCTTTAATCTACATTTTGTCGTGAAAGAATTTGTAACATAAATATGTGGATTGAACCCAGAGATTTTAGAAAGTCCATCATTGTGCGCGCGACCAATTGAACTGCATCCCGAGTTTGGTATCTGTCTGTATATCTAGGGGATCCCTTTATACGAAGCAGGATCATTTTCTAATAAATTTTGGGGAGTTATCGACCTGGGCTCATAAAAAATTCTCAGTGTCGAGAGAGATTTGAGATTCCGTTAAGTATGGAAAACGGAGGAGATGCTCGTGCCTTGGCATAAGTGGAAGGGAAGGCTAATATGTTCTTCCTTCTCAGAGGTTGATTCAGCAAAAAAGACTGATTTGACTCCTAGGCGAAATAAAATTCTTTCAAAAGTGGAGGCTCTGAAGGAGTACAACAAAAATGAGAAAGTAGGAATCACCTCTAGGTGAGACGTAACTTTTCTAAAATCAACCCGTCTTCTTAGAGCAAGTGCACCCGTAGTCAATAAAATGCAAAGTCGAGAAGTCAAGTTACTATTCACTGCCACTGGACATAGGTTTGCACCCGTTTTTTTTCTTGCCCGGTCAACACCGTTCACTTGGTACTGTTCATCGATTTTTCACTGTTCACTTTCACAATTTTTTTCCTTACTGTTTTGTTACCTCACATATATAATCATACATATTAATTGCCTAGCCGATCTGCCTTCACTATTCAATCCAACGGTATGGATCATTTGACCGTTGGGCCCTCAAATTCCAAACCAGCCAATTTTGGTGTGCTAGGCGACAAAAAAGATGCAGACGCCAGCTGGAAGTATCTCATTCGTCCGTGCGCTCTAGTCTTTGCCATCTCCGCGTCTGTCTCTGCTGTGACGTCAGCCATGTTCTCTCCCCTTCCAACGTGGCAGCTGGGCTTCTCCTTCGACTGGTCAAGAAATTAGTCAAGGCTTTGCCCTTTTTCTTGCCCTTGGTCAAACAAAGCCAAATGTTGCCCAGGCAAAACAGGCCCGGTGGAGGGGAAAAAAGGAGCTTGCCCAGTCAAAATCAAGGATTGCTGAGGTGGTGCCCAGGCAAAAGAGCACCGGTGCACTTTCTCTTAGTAAAAAAAGAAAGTACGGCTTTCTACGTAGGTGGAATAATCGCTTTATTGAGCACGGTTCAGTGTACCTTAGTAAAAGATCGAAAAGAATGCATTGGATGGATGCCCGGGCATTGAGAAGAACCTGAAATCGATTTGCTATTCTTACCTTCCACCAATCAGCCAATTATGCTATCCTTGCCTTTCAACCAACCCATTCGATTCCACTTCTGTCCTTCTCTCGCCTTCTACTTTACTTGACTAAATCCAACTTTAGGGCATATGTGCATTAGAACATGGAAAAAAGCATTTTCGTTCACCTCATAAAAGATTATGACTCATGTCGTTGTGATCGTAGTATGATTAGTCTGATAGTGTCATAGCACAGACACTCATGCAAGAAAGTGGAATTGGTTGGGCTAGGGTTCTTTGGTGTACCATTCTTAAAATTTATGGGAATACCTACAAATAAAAGCATTAGAGTTCTCGAGCATATGACTTGCACTGCATAAGCTATGTTTGGAAAAGTTTATAAGCAGCTTAAATTAAAAGCAATGGATAGTACATTTTTTGTTTTTGTTTTTGTTTTTTTTTTTAAACCCCACCCCATTCCCACCCTTGATGGGGCTCGAACTCCTGACCTCTTATATATGAGACCAAAGCCTTACCACCCCACCAAACACACACACCCATGGATAGTACATGTTTGGTAAAACTAAAAATAGCTGCTGCTTTTTTTGAAGCCAGAGCTCTTTTGCTCTTCTAGAGCCAAAAGCAGAAGTTTTGTTTAAAAATCTAGTTTACCAAAATACTCAACTGCTTACTTAACAATCACTTATTCTCATATCACAGCATTAGTTAACTTGTCTTACAAGCACATTCATACCAAACTGGTCCTATAAAAAGCTTAATACAACTAGTTGTCATCAAACTCCAAACAAAGAAGAAACAAAATCGCCTCACCCATTTATAATAACTTTTGAATTTACAGAATATTGAGGGTTGACTTGAGTTATGTGACTTCACGAGGGATAGGATGAGACGGTGGGTTGGACATATAAAAAGAATAGAGATGACAACCTCATTTCCTAGTTTAGAATTGGAAATAAACAATGGGCTCAGTAGTTGAAACCTGTTAATGAGTCTAGGCCATTCTTATTGCTGGACCACTAAACAGAACCTAATTGGATTGGAAAAAAGACTTTTATAAGACTAGTGAAGTTTACTGTTCTTTTGACCCAAAAAAAAAATAGAAAATTACATAGTAGCACATGACCAACGATGTAAACACAAAAAACCTACTTGCAAAAAGATTTATACAAATAAGGACATGAGCCCAGGCCCAAAAGCCAAATGAATCAAGCCTGATTCCCAATTTTAATGACAAATGACTAAAATACTCGAGTTTCATCATAATTTACGACACTGCCACTGTCCTAAATCGAGTTTCATCAATTTCCAAACTCACCGATTTGGAAATCCTTCAAATTCTCCTTCCACAGTGAGAATTTCAGCTAGAAGCTTTGAGGGAAGATGATCAGTGACTCGAGGCGCTCCTAATAGGATCAATTTCACTTCTGGAAGTGGCCGGAAAATGGAGAATTTTGCTGGAGAACACAACTGCTACAGTGACGGTTTTGGTCAAAATTGATGGTTTTCTGGCCAAATCGCCGTGACCCACGGGTACCAACGTGTAGAGGAGAAAGAGACGGTTCTTTTATGGGTGGTGGCGCACCGTTTGGTTGCCGGATGCCGGAGAAATCAAGGAAAAACGGGAGAGGGCCGACGCGGGGGAGAGAGAGGAAGAGTGAGAGATCGGGGAAGAAGAGAGAGAAAAGTGGCTGGGTAGGTTTCTGACCTACCCACAGTAACTTTCCAAATTACCATAAACAGTAACTTTCGTATTTCGCTTATAACTTTTGCATATGAAGTCCGATTTTTACGAACCAAATATGCACGCGCTCGGTTTAACGTCCTCTACGACTTTCATGAAGAAAAAATTTTCAAATTTTGACCCGGTCAAAAAGTAAACATTCAGGGCCCCCTAAAATATCGAAACTTAAATAAATTGTATAGAAAATCGTCATTCCTCGTTTAATAACAACTACACATGAAAAATTTGATTCCGGGCGTAACAAAGGTTCTGTAGTTTACTTTGATATACATGAGGAGCAGATTCATGAATTTAGTATCACTAAGGTTCTGTGGTTTACTTTGATATGATCGGCTACTGTCAATGATATGATCTGCTAATGTTCAAATTGAATTGATCCGCTACTTTATAGTTTATTGTTTATGTTAATGATATGATTTTCATTGTTTATGGTTCAAATTGGCTATTGTGTGGAGGTGCAAAAGGGTGATAATACAAGAAATAATCGAACAAAACCAGTGAGAAAAAAAGCTCCGGCACGTAGGAAAAAGTGCAGTATCAGAACTAGACGAGTATGAGTACAGTAGCAGGATTGGACGAGTGCAGTAGCAGGATTAGGTGATGACGAGTGCAGTAGCAGAACTGGACGAGTATGAGTACAGTAGCAGGATTGGACGAGTGCAGTAGCAGGATTAGGTGATGACGAGTGCAGTAGCAGAACTGGATGAGTATGAGTACAGTAGCAGGATTGGACGAGTGCAGTAGCAGGATTAGGCGATGACGAGTGCAGTAGCAGAACTGGACAAGTATGAGTGCAGCGAGTGCAGTAGCAGGATTAGACGAGTGCAGTAGCAGAACTGGACGAGTATGAGTGCAGCGAGTGCAGTAGCAGGATTGGACGAGTGCAGTAGCAGGATTAGGCGATGAGATAAGAGTAGTAGGAGAGTGAAGTTTTGTGAAGTAACGTAAAGAGATTATTCTCAAGAACTGGACGAGTATGAATGCAGCGAGTGCAGTAGCACGATTAGACGAGTGCAGTAGCAGAATTGGACGAGTATGAGTACAGTAGCAGGATTGGACAAGTGCAGTAGCATGATTAGGCGATGACGAGTACAGTAGCAGAACTGGACATGTATGAGTGCAGTAGCAGGATTAGGCGATCACAAGTGCAGTAGTAGAACACGAGTACAAGTGCAGTAGCAGAATCGGACGAGTATGAGTGCAGTAGCAGGATTAGGCGATGAGATAAGAGTAGTAGGAGAGTGAAGTTTTGTGAAGTAACGTAAAGAGATTATTCTCAAGAAAAAAAAAGAGTAACATAAACGGATTGTTCTCAGAAAAAAAAAAAAAAAAAAAAAAAAGTAACATAAACGGATTGTTCTTACAAAAAAAAAACATAAATGGATTGTTCTCAGAAGAAAAAAAAATAAAAAGTAACATAAATGAATTATTCTCAGAAAAAAAAAGTAACATAAATTGATTATTCTAAAAAAAAAATTTACATAAAGGGATTAAAAGTCAAAAGAATTAGTTAAAAATAAAAAAAATAAATTAAATCATGACATGTGGCAAATGGAGAGCATATTGTCCTTATTTGTAAGATTTAATCCTTGTAAAGAGATAATCCTTGTAAAGAGATTAGAAGTCAAAAGAAGTAGTTAAGAGTAAAAAAGTAAATTAGCTCATAACATGTGGCAAGTGGAGAGCACATTGTCTTTATTTGTAAGATTTAGTCCTTATATGTTTAATTCAATCTTTAATGGATGTATTTGTTAAGTCATCTTTTGTCAATAACTTATATGTAATTTGTTAAAAAAAAAAAGTTTACTTTTCTTTCGTCAAATGGGATGGGGCACCTGTTGAATTTGGGCTCAAAACTAAGTTCCAATAGGATAGTCCCATAGTGAATCAAAATGAGGCGACTCCTGTCACTAGTGGAGCTTGACGCGGATGCTCAATAGAGGTATAGATTATAGAACAATCTTGTGAACTATATTCGACACAGCTAGCATGTCAGAGGAGTCCAATCCCTCGTGTATCTCAATTTCGCCTTCTTCTTCTTCTTCTTCTTCTTTTTTTTTCGTTTTTTTGGGTCTGAATTTCGCCTATTTATTTGGTTAGAGAATTAGAGGATCGAGAATAAGTACTCTCCGAATCACTTCGACATTAAATGCGAAAAGGGAAAAATATTTCCCCCTTTTCGGACTTGTTTCACTCGAATTTCAATGGCCGTATTCCGCAAACAAAGCTTTGGTTTAAGAGTCTTGATGCAGCTCTTGAACTTGAAAGACAAGCTTGGGTGTTAAGAAACTGTCACATATTGTTCGAGCATTTGCTGAAGTAAGTACAGTTTCTGGTTTGATGATCTTTGCAAGGAGATAGAGACAGTGCATTCATGGTGAGTAGGTCAACTAACAGAATGAGGCATTCATAAAAAACTGAGCAATTTGTTGAAGAGGGGATAACAGAAAACCATCACTCTCCTTTATTTAACAGCCAGCTTGGAGTTTCACTCTCATGGGTTCCCAAGAATGGAGAAATTTACAAGTCTAGAGGTAATGATTTTTACATTATGATCAGATGAAAAAAAGGGCCAATTCTTAGGTGCGGGTAGCCGCACCACGTGTACGGTGCGGCTGCCCAATCAAATCTCAGAAATTTTTGTCTTTGTTCTGAAATTGTCCCTGGTTTTTAAATGTGAAATACCCAAAATACCCCCCTGCTAGGGGAATGATTGGCCTGCCGCACCACGTGGCGGTGCGGCTGCCCCACGCAAGAATCACTCGAAAAAAAGAAGAAGGGAGATTAATGTAATAATTTTTTTCATTTGCAGAGAGAAACAGTAGAATATTCTTCATGTCTTTCTGCTTCAGAGTGGTACACTTTATCAATTATTCATTTACTTTTTCTATCTTTGTGCAGTGGAGGTCTTCGAGTTGGGGTGACAATTCAATTAGAATAGAACCAGATGAAGAGAAAATTCAATCAAAAATTACTAAAAGGATGGATACATTACTTACAAAGAAGAAATTGTAATAAAATTTGGACAAGCTTTTCTATTTTCAACTGGAAAAATGTGTGTTAGTATTATTTACTTTTTTTTTTTTTTCATTGTTTTCTCTCTCTTTGATTACTAGCTTCACTGTATATTATATGTCAATCTCATGTAGAAGATGAAGGAACCACATCTTCCCATGTGAATATGATTTGTTTTTTGTATTTGTGAATACACAGGACTAGAAACAACAAATTTGGCCAAATGATGGTACAACCATGTTACACATTTCTATTTTATTTGGAATTGTTGTACTAACCTCTTGACTTTATAACAAAGTGCCCCAACAAAAGATAAACTTTCCTTACAACTTTACACAGTAAGGAGAGTATCACTTTCAACAGAAAAGAAAAAAAATCACACGCAAATAACATTCAACTTAATGTGTAATTAAAAAAAAAATCGTTAAATTCTAAACATACTTTGAAAAAGATGCGTTATTATCTACAAGAACAATTTATAGTATACGAGCAAGTCAATATCTACTTATCATAACAGTCTTTCAATTTATAGTATACTCATTATAACCACCAGTTTCACTCATTCTCCAGTCTAAACCCAACAACAAGGCAGCCAGCTAAATTTTATGACCAAAAATAAGTTCTGTTTCAAAACCAAAGATTTATTAAATCAAGTATATTGGCTTCTACTTGTCATTGTGTGTAAAGTGATTCATTATTTGAAATTTCAACATCATAGAGTGGGAGGCTGAAAGGTAAAGACTAAAAGAGCCTGTAAAGCAAAACCAAAAAAAAAAAAAAAACATAGAGTTTGGTTTTGCTGGCAAATGCTAAGAGACTAAAGCCGGGTTTAATTACATTACAAGAGAAAAGGGTTTGCGGTTTTTGCCTTACTGTCAACCACTTTGGCTCTTCCCGTCGGACACTGCGAAAAATAGCAACCTGTAAAGTGCTTCTCTCAGACTCTGCTCTCATTCCCATTCACTAAATTAGGGTTTGTGTATCAACCTCTCTCTCTTTTTCTCTAAGCCCTCTGTGAATTTGAAGAGCCAGTTCAGAATCTGATTCAAACTCGGCCCTGGATCTCTATTTTACTTCAAGTAAGTTTCTTTTCTTGCTTATGTTGATTTTCTTTACTGGGAAGAAAAATCTGGTTTTGGGTTTAGTTGGTGTTGAGTGAAGTTTTGGTCTTTTGTTTCTTTGCGTCTTGGGTTTTGTTAGTTGTGAAATTTGGTGAACACCCAGATGAGGTTTTGTTAGAAATTGGGAGAATCATGCTTTAGAGATTGAATAAAGTTTGAAACTTTTGTTTGAATTTAGCTGCTTTACTCTTTTTGTTTTCTTTTTTTGAGTGAGCCTTGGAGTTTCAGAGATTTGATAATTGGGGTTTTTGGTTTGATTAGGATTTGAATGGCGCATTCGGTGAGTGACAAGAGTATTCAGAATTTGATATCTGCAAGCAAGTCATTGAGGCTGAGCTTACAGAAATCACAGGGGTTGGGGTTGGCTTTAGAGAAGGCAGGGTCCAGATTTGAAGAGATTACCCAGAGATTACCGTCTCTTCAAGCTGCGGTTCGGCCCATTCGGGCTGATAAGGAGGCCCTTGCTGCTGTTGGAGGTCACATTAATCGCGCTGTTGGCCCGGCCGCAGCTGTGCTTAAAGTGTTTGATGCTGTTCATGGGCTCGAAAAGTCTCTGTTATCGGATCCGAGGAGTGATCTTCCGGGGTACTTATCAGTGTTGAAGCGTCTGGAAGAGGCTTTGAAGTTTCTGGGTGTCAATTGTGACTTGGCGATTCAGTGGTTGGAGGATATAGTAGAGTACTTGGAGGATAATGCAGTTGCAGATGAGCAGTATCTTTCGAATCTGAAGAAGTCGTTGAAAAGTCTCAGAGAATTGCAGAGTGATGAGGGAAAGGCTTATCTTGATGGGGGGCTTTTGGAGGCTGCGTTGGACAAGTTAGAAAATGAGTTCCGGCGGCTCCTTACAGAACATAGTGTGCCACTTCCAATGTCGTCGTCATCATCACTGGGAGAACAAGCCTGCATTGCGCCATCACCATTACCTGTTATGGTAATCCAGAAGTTGCAAGCTATTATTGGAAGAATGATTTCTAATAATAGACTTGAGAAGTGTATATCTATTTATGTTGAAGTTCGAAGTTCAAATGTAAGGGCAAGTTTACAAGCTCTGAATTTGGATTACCTTGAGATATCAATTGCGGAGTTTAATGATGTGCAAAGCATAGAGGGGTATATAGCCCAGTGGGGAAGGCATTTGGAGTTTGCAGTGAAACACTTGTTTGAGGCCGAGTATAAGCTGTGCAATGATGTCTTTGAAAGGATTGGATTGGACGTGTGGATGGGTTGTTTTGCGAAGATTGCAGCTCAGGCTGGTATTCTTGCATTCCTACAATTTGGGAAGACTGTTACAGACAGCAAGAAAGATCCGATAAAGCTTTTGAAGTTGTTGGATATATTTGCTTCTCTGAACAAGTTGAGACTTGATTTCAACCGGCTTTTTGGGGGAGGAGCATGTGTTGAAATCCAAAACCTGACAAGGGACCTTATTAAGAGTGTCATTGATGGAGCCGCTGAAATTTTTTGGGAACTTCTTCGTCAGGTGGAGTTGCAAAGGCACAACCCACCTCCTCCAGATGGGAGTGTTCCAAAATTGGTCAGTTTCATTACTGATTATTGTAATAAACTGCTTGGGGATGATTATAAGCCAATCTTAACTCAAGTTCTGATTATCCATCGAAGTTGGAAGCATGAAAAGTTTCAAGAGAAACTCCTTATTAATGAGGTTCTGGAAATTGCTAAAGCGATTGAGCAAAACTTGGAGGCTTGGATAAGGGCGTATGGCGATACCTCAAAGGCGTATGGCAATCCCTCCTTGGGGCACCTTTTTGCAATGAACAACCACTGGCATCTGTACAGGAGCCTAAAAGGAACTAAGCTGGGAGCTCTTCTGGGGGATCGCTGGTTAAGAGAACATGAAGAGTCCAAGGGCTATTATGCCGAGTCATTCTTGAGAGAGAGCTGGGGGAAACTTCCTAGTCATCTGAGTAGAGAGGGTCTAATTCTCTTCTCAGGTGGTCGTGCGACTGCCCGTGATCTTGTCAAGAAGAGACTGAAAACTTTCAATGAAGCCTTTGATGAAATGTATAAGCGGCAGTCAAATTGGATAGTGTCAGATAAAGATTTAAGGGAGAAGACATGCCAGCTGATAGTGCAGGCAGTTGTGCCTGTTTACAGAAGCTACATGCAGAATTATGGCCCCTTGGTTGAGCAAGATGCGAGTTCAAGCAAGTATGCAAAGTATTCAGTGCAGACTTTGGAGAAAATGCTCATGTCTCTCTTTCAGCCAAAGCCTCTGAGATATGGCAGTTTCAAAGGTAGTAGGCAGCTGAGTGGAAACTTCAACAATGGAGTAAAAGATCTTCGACGTACTACCTCTGCAGCTGTATGATTATCCAACTATGTTGTTTGTTGTGGAATCCTCAACAGGACTATCCTTCCTTCCAGATGGTTAGCCTTCATCTTGTACATAATGACCTCCTCAGTGCCTGAAACTAAATCTTGCTATCCTATTGCCCAAGAATTCTCCAACATGTGGAGACCTTGTAAGTCATCTGAATCTGATGAACCTGTTTGCACTGCCTGGTGGAGTTCTAGACCCCCATACTCAATGATGAACAAAATAACACCATCCCTTTTGGATCCCAGCGTAGATAATATTCAGGTATAGCCATCCGTTCTTCTGTCGTTGGAATTATTAGTTGGGTTACTGAGGTTAGGCAGCGGTACAATTCTTTGATATAAAGTGCATCAAAAAGTCTAGCTGTGATTAAGTTATATTTACTATTTATCTGGAGAAGGTTATAATCCAGTCACCTTCATGAGGTGCTTGTTTTTTGTACTATGAAATGAACTTTGTTGAAAACTTGAAATTGTATAACAGCCTTGTACTACTGGAATATTGTTAACAATAAAGTTTCTACCCCTCGTTTCAAAATGGGACCTGTTTAGTGTTTACTTTGGCTTTCTAGTAATTTCTAGCCGGAGACTTTTTGTTTTACTTTTCTGCCTTGTATTCTTTATTATGAAAGCATTGGCCAAAAATGAAACAAGTCTTGAAAGAAATGAGTCTGCTCATTCATTGATTTTACCATCGGATGTGCAAGGATTTTTAGTTGTATCAGAACCCTCGAATATATCGTTAATAACCCACTTTTGATCCCAAAATTTAACTTCACTTTCCATCAGCAAATATATTTGGTCTTCTGTTGGACCTTAAGCCTTGTCAAATACTCAAAATTGACGGAAAAATTCTTCATTTTGTTAAAAGAACAAAAGTATATCCTTTTCTTATCGAAATGGACTTTTCAAACCACCTAGTATGGTAAGGTTGGTCGCGTGGCCTAGCATAAAATCTCATGTCTAGCGTTTGAGTCCTAACTCTTATCAGCTTGTGGCCAGTAAATTTGAGAGGCATTCGGGTTCGTGTATCTGGGACGGAGAATTCGATACTCTTGAAGACCTCTGTTTGAATACTAACTGAATGAGCATGTTACTAATTACCGATATTCCAAAGTGTCTTGCTACCTTACTCCCACTTAAAAAGGACTTTTTAGATTTTATTGATATAGAACATGATCGGATGAAAGAACCATCCCCTGGCCCAACACGTATCACAAAAACGACCACGTTTCGGTTTGCTCAGTCCCGCTATTATTCGGTTCTCGGTAGCAGTGGATCTCACTCTGCTGCTCACTACCCTCCTCGCCCTTCAACTTCTACTGTTTACCTTTCTGTAAAAGCTTCGAATTTGTTCAGGTATTGAGTTCTCTCACATAATATATATAAAATTTTCTTTTCCAAGTGAAATCCCCTAAATATATGAAAGAGTGAAAAAGTGCTTTCGCTGTTGTGGTATAAGAAGCCTTCGCGTGTGTGTGTAGATATATATGATTTTCATTTGGATTCATTTTCTTATGCTCATTACAAGTTATATGTTGTTCTTAGTGAAATAGCTTAGATTTGTAACAGTAGCAATGGCCTTAAGGAATTACCCGAAGATGTTATAGAGAATAACATCCTGACCAGGCTGCCGGTCAAATCCTTAATCCGATTCACCTGCGTTTCGAAACGGTGGCGTTATGTTATACTATACAGCCCCCCCCCCCCCCCCCCCCCAAATTTGCCAAGTCCCAATATAGATCAGCTTCTGACCACAAATCCATCACACACGGAATCCTCGTCTCCAGCAACGGCTCTCCTCAACTCAACTCCCTAGACTTGGAGTCACCGTGGTTCGGACATGATTCCTCTGCTAGGAAGCTGCATTTCCCATTCGAGAAGCAACTGGTACGCTGCTGCCTGCTGCAACCTGCTGGCCTCCTCTAATGGTTTGGTGTTTGTAGCATTGGATGAGAGGTTTAACATCTGGAACCCGTCGACTCGATTCTTCATGATCAAGAAACTGCCTGACATTGGTGCTGGGTATTTGTCGGCCACTGACAACTACAAGGTTCTGGCAGGCTACATGCTTAGAGGTCAAGAGGAGGGGGAGGATAATGGCGAGGTGGTCCACAATTTCTCATTGAGAGCACACATTTGGAGAATGATTGACATTCATAACCTCGGGAGCGATGTTTTTCCTACTCTTCATGGGACTCTTTCGAATGAGGCACTTCATTGGCTACATGGATACAGCAATTCCAGATATGATCTGGTTGCTTTTGATTTTGGCTAAGGAGGAGTTCCGGATAATGCCAATGAAGTGTTGGAAAATTTAATATTAAATATTTTATTTTTCATAATTTGTGGATGAATAATTTAGTGAAAATGTGTGAAGTTAAATAAATGTAAATGACTATGCATTGAGAAGTCATGACTGTTCACAAAGGACAATTTTTGGTGAAAAGTCATTAATCTTCCAAGAATCATCTTACATCAATAAAACACTTATCACACCGCATTCTGAATCAATCATTCATTGAATTCATATTTCCTCTTCTCATTTTACATATGAGTATTTTCTAGTGTCTTGAAAATTAAATGAGCACCCTAAGACAAAATTTTGGTTTAACAATCCTAAGACGAAATTTTGGTTTAACAATCTGCATAAATGATTTCTTGTTTTTCCTTTTAATATAGCAATTAGACCATATATTTACCAACATGAAGTTAGTTGGAGTTTGTATAGGAGTCATCTTGGGTTGTTGGAGGGTGCCTGTGTGTATCGAGTTATACAGATGAGACTTTTGCTTGTGACTCTATTGA
Organism: Rosa rugosa; assembly: GCF_958449725.1. Classification (NCBI taxonomy): domain Eukaryota; kingdom Viridiplantae; phylum Streptophyta; class Magnoliopsida; order Rosales; family Rosaceae; genus Rosa; species Rosa rugosa. The sequence continues at coordinate 54,165,569 of NC_084822.1, read as the reverse complement.
TTTTTGGGTGATGAGAGAATATGACGTGCGTGACTCAAGCTTGGACTAAGCTTTTTAACCTGAATTTTTCCAACTTCCCTGTGCAGCTATTGCTTGACAAATCACCGTGTGGTTTGTTTGTTACGGAAAGTGGCACAGTTGGCATTAAATGGACTGGCAACGGGATTTGGTTCATTGAGGATTGATCATAAAGAAAAAGAATAGCTTGGCCTGTATATGACTGAGGGGAGCCGATTTTTCCACGGTTGAATATGAAGAGTCTAATTTGGATCAGAAAGAAATTGTCAGAAAGACTAAAACCTCATATCGAAGCCAAAAAAGCTGAAGTCGTGAGGAATGTTTGCTCTTTTAATTCAAGTGCTGGCATCTTCATTTTTGACTCTGATTTCATGGATTTGAATGCTATTTGTTTGTCATCTGCTAATCTACTGAACAAGTTATTGATTACTCTATCTTCCAATGATGCCTTTGAACACATGATTGTGAATTCCTAACAAAAGAAATGGAGTTTCTAGTACCCTTTTTATGAATGCATGCTTGATGCTCGACTGGCTTTTTGACAAATGTATTAATTCTTTGGAAATTTTGCTAAATGACGGGCATGGCAGTCAATCTTATGGGATTAATTTCAGGCCTTGGTTTAGGCGTGGTTGCTAGAAATTAGATAGTTGGCTTCCTACGCAGTGATGTATGTAATGTACAGTAGTTGGTTACAACTTAGAAGACATCAAAGACGTACAAGTATCTTTTTTGGCCAGCATAGGATACCATTTCTCTTGGAGTTTTTAAGAAATAACCTATTACAATCGAAAATTCAAGATGGTTTTGCTTGTGATTTTTTTTTTTTTTTTGGCAATTAAAATAATTTATTAATTAAAAGGGAGAATAGTCACTTTGGTGGTGGTGACTTTTGTGAATGACAGTGTAATACTTGAGTAACCAAAGTGATATATTTGAAACTTGAGTGACCAAAGTGTCGAATGAGTCATAGTTGAGTGACAATTTGTGGAATTCTCCCTAATTAAAAAAGATAGTACGTAAGGGGGGGACATGAAACCAAGACCCTTAGAAAAAAAAAAAAACAGCTAACTCAAAAGACAACAAAACATAAACAAGATTAAGCAGAGCCGATTGAATCAAATATGGTTTTGCTTTTTATTTGAAATGAGGTTGCAAAGAATTTTCTCCTGTCCCTTTTGTTTTCTTGATTTCTGTTCTTCCTATTGTTTGCATGTAGGCTGTAGCATTAGAATGTCTCTCAGCACACTCGCAATAGTGATGTCAGACCAGTCATCGTTTGTTATGATGTTTGTGATGGTTATTGAAATCGTCAGTCCATATTGGTGACCAATCTGAGTCCCTCGATTTGCTAGCTCTTACAAGTTTTAGTTTGTCATTTCAAATAGCCACGATTTACGTAAACTTTGCTTTCTACCAAAGGCCGAGTCAATGGAATTTAACCACAAGCAGCGGCTTTCCTAGCTGTTTGACGTTATATCAATAAAGATAAAAATTTAATAAATGATTGGATTGCTTTTTGTTTGTATGCCTGCTAAGTTGCTATTTAAACCTGAGAAATCAACTCAACTACTGTGTTACATGCTTTGAAACTCAAACAGGGCATGTGAGGTTTGAATCAGTACTTTTCTGATGAACATTGAAGTTAACTTTTGGGATCAACTTGTTTAAACTTGTTTGGTTGGTTAAACACAGACCAACTTGTTTCATGCCATAGCTTTTTGTCCTTGTTAGGCTGCTGGCTTGGTAAGACTTAAATTGGTGTGTTCTACAAGTTTTTCAACACGAAAATTGCAAATCTGAAACTCTGTCTTTAGGATAATAAAACTGGCCGGGACCTTTCTTGGATAATTGGAATTAATCAACCTTTCTCGCTGGGGTGGCTGTGATGTAACACTTCCGGGTTTGGACTACTTTGGCTTGAAGAATATACTCAAATAGAACATCTTGTAATTAGAAATGAATTATTTTGTAATCTTTTCCATTCACTCATTGTGGAAGACTGGGAGTGCAAGAAACCAGTGAGAATTTTGGCTCAAGTGGTGATGGCGGGTTGAAAATTGAGTTAGCTAGATTAGCTTAAGGTTCGATACCCTCTAATGATAGTGCTAACGCATATGTTGTTCATTGGGATCAAGTCTTTTGGACCAAGTTAAAATCATCCCCAACTACTTTAGAGTTATTATTTCAATTCCTATGTGCCCCTAACTGCCCAACCATAGCATACCAGTGATTGGTGTGTGAATGATGTAGTGGTTGACTTGGTTTCTACTTTTTTCGCTTCGGTGAAGATGCCTCAAAGCTCTTCATGTTAGAAGGGCACCCCCACTTGATAAAGGTGGGTAGCATCACAACAGCATTGGAAAAGCCCTTCGAGTTAAAAGAAGGGCGACCCCCACTTGACAAAGGAGGGTAGCAATGTAGCATCACCTTTTTATTTTTTTGGTCGTGAAACTGATATTCATTAAAGTCAAAAGGCATAAGGAGGCCCAAACAAAGCCAAAGGCAGACAACATACCCCTCAAAGTCAGAAATTAATAAGAATTAAGACATAAGTAGGATAATAACTTAAAACCAAAATAAAACTTAAAGGCCCAAGCAGCCCAAAAAACTCAAACCCTAATCAAAGCTTCTTCTTCATCTCCAACTTGCAGCCGCCATAGTAGCTTCGTCACCGGAGCTCCGACGGAAATCGCGGGTGAGGATTGGTAACCAAGGGTGGTCTGCAGAGGTGAGGATACGGACAAAGCCGCCATACATTCTCCAGTTGACCGATTACGAGAAGATCTCGCATAGAGGAATAACAACCAAACCAAAATAGATCTCAGCAAAGAAACCTGAGATCTGAAGAGGGGGTTGCAGAGGAGTACGAACTCTTCCATGGCAGGGCAAGGTAGACAAGAAGGAGATTTGTTCACGGTTTGGACAACTTGAGGAGCAAAGGGACAGTTTTTGCTGAGAATGACCATGAGAACAAATCTGAGGCCACGTTTGGTTCGCGGAAAGAAAGCATCAGGAAAGGAAACTTGTTCCTTTCCAGTTTCCTTTCCTGCGTTTGGGATGCAAAAGGAAAGGAAATCGTTTCCTGACGGAAGGGAAAATAAGGAGGAAAGTGGTTCCTTCCAAATCTCAAATGAATCACTTTCCTCCCTTCTTTCCTTACATTTATTACTCACAACATATTATTTTATTACATTATTTACAAACTTTTTAACAACTTTCCTAATAACTTTCCTTACGTTACCAAACATCGGAATGGAAAGTTGTTGGGAAATTTAATTTCCCTTTCCATGGAAAAGACAAAGGAATTACTTTCCTTTCCGTGAACCAAACAAGGCATGAGAGTATATCTTAGAGATTCAGATCTAAGATCTAAAAACAGATATGATCCAAATAGCCAAAAGTCAGATGCAAAAGAATAGGAAAACAAGGAAATCAAAACACCACTTAGGTGAGGAATCACCACATGGGTGAGGAAAATCAAAGAAAAAAAAGTTGTTGCAGAGATGAGGGAGCCTGGGTTAGAGAGAAGTAGGAGCTTCTCTCTCTTCTATTTTTCATTAGCATCACCTCTTTAAAAAAGAAAGAAAAAAAATGTGCCTCTAACTGAGAAGATGTTAAAAAGAGATAATATCCTTTTTTAGTGTGAGAACCTCTGCCTTCTCTCTACAAAACCCAACCGACTAGTTTTCCATCTCCTCCCCCCTCTCTTGCCAGATCTAGATCGTTTTCCGATCTGGATCTCTGGTTTGAGAGTTGGGGGAGCGGCTTTTTCCAATTTACCGGCTTTATGTTTCTCTCTGTCCGTTTGTTTCTGTCCGTTTTCTTTCCCTCTACCGTCTTGGGTAGTTTTGCTCGGAGCTTGTCTCCGTTTCTGGCCCTGTGGGTTCCTCTTGTTCCCATTTTTCCTTTTTCCAGTTGTTTCTTTCTTCATCCTCTTCCCCTAGTAGTTCTTTCTTCTGTCATGATCGGTTACTTTGCTCCTCGGAACTTTTTAAGTGGGGTTTACTCACTATTGCACTGGGTGATGCTACAAGAGGCTGTGTACCTTTCGGTGCCTGTTTCTTTGGTCCCTTACTGGATCTCACCTAATCCTTTCATCCGGTTTATACCGGTTGTTGTTGTTCTGGCTACTTTGTTCTTGGCAGACTTGGTTCGCTGTGGTGAAGGTGATGTTTGCAAATACCTCTGGAAATCTGATGGTTGGGACATTGAATTCGATATGGGTCTTTCCTCTACGCTTTCGATTTGGTCGGATTTGGTGGGTCGGCTACTTTGCGGTGGTGCGGCGGTCTCATCCTTCTCGTCGGCTGTTGCAGTTCGTTCTGGTTCTGTTGTTGTTTGCTTGGGGCTTTTCGGTCCTTGTTGTTGGTTTTCTTGGGAGGTTTTGGGCCTCTCTGTAATAGCTTGTTTTATTAATTAAAGCTTGCTTTGTTCAAAAAAAAAAAAAAAAAAAACATTGTAGAGATAAAAATATCACTAACAAATAGATAGTGATAATATTCTAGTCGGCTACAATTTTTTATGGTTCTACATTTTGGTTAAAGTCTTCCTTGAATTATATTTAACAACCTTGAGAGAGTAGTAATGCAAATGTTATCTAACATTATCTGTTTATCATTTTACTTGTACCGAAATCTCTTCCAACTAAAGTCCTCATTTCTTCATATTTTTATCTCCACTTTGCAGTAAACACGACAAGGAATATACTCATATAGCATTCCACACTTTTTAGTTTTCCCAAATGTGACTTTCAACAATTTCAATAATGTCAACAAGAATATTAGATTGAATTTGTGCAATTTTCTCTATGAAAATAGTGTTTTTGTGATGAAAATTGAACACAATGTAGTTTAGCCAACTTCGTATAAGAGTGCATGTTAAAATGATCAATCGTTTACGCGTATGTGAATGACTGAATATGAGAGAAGTATGTTTTACACACACAAATCGGAAACAATGATTTCTATCTCATTTTGTATTGTCTTGAAAGTTAGGTTTGCCATGTTGTCCTGAAAGGAAGGGCATGCATGATGACTAGGAAGACCATGACCATAACGATAAGAATTGCCATTAATATTCTGATAATGAAACATGCATTGCATTGTTGATACACATTTCTTTTCAAATCCTTCTGGTTTCCTTACATTGGAGGATTGGGGACGAGGACTGACCGACTGAGACATCATATGGGTCATGTTTCAATTTTAATTTTTAAAGTTACCCATTAGTTTGCTTTCTCTAAAACTCACATTTATGTATTTTCTTAAATCATACACTTATATCAATCAACTCAACTCTGTCATCAGTTATCATTTTCGTATAAATCAGTCTGCGTGTCATCTATATAAATTTGTTTTTGTTTTACAGTTTTTAATGGGTACCATTTTGACCTAGAAATCAAAATAAAAAAGGGTTTTTGGATCTTAGAATACAGAATATTATATGTGTGAGGTTCTGGTTTTTCCTCAAAATTTTAAAATAAAATGCCGTGTTGACCATTAAGACATTTTTACAATCTTACGGGCAATATTAAAAGTCCTTTGCTTAAATTATTGAATATTGATCATCCATCTAATTAATTAACTAGTTTATCTAAAAAGATAAGGTGGATTTGCAGATGGGTATGAGCTAGCACTACCATTGGTCAGTCTTCTCAGCTTGACCTCGTACCCACCAATCAAATAATTTTGAATTATATATAATTTTCTTATTTAGCAAGCCTAGGTTAGAATATCTGTCTGCCATGCCAATAAGGCAAAGTCCACCTTAGTTAACACTTAACAACTTAAAAAATCGCTGTTTCTTTGTGTGAAAGTTGTGTTAATGGTCCATAATCCAGGTCCTCAAGGCATAAAAAATGAAGTAAAATCTTCTATGCTTTTACAAATCCAGCTCTCACTTTAACTGAATCAGCCAAATGTGTTGTACATTAAAATTTATAAATGTTTTGAAACATGCTACGTAAGTTAGAAACTGGTCGAGTTGTTACTGGTACGTATTGAAATTCATAAAATATGTACATCATAACTTTTTGAGATGCTAACGTCTTTCAAAACTAATTCTACGAAAAATGAATGTTTATGTTCTTAAATTAATCTACAATATAAATTGTTTTTCTTCAATGGCCCTAATTAGAGTAGTTGTCATAATTTGGCTCCTTTGCCCTTTGTTTAATCAAAGGTTTCTTTCTTTCTTACATTTCAACTTTAGCTGTAATTTTACCCCTTAATTAATTCCCCAATATTGGATTTGTGTGCCCAATTGGTCCTCCAAAATTGATAAGATTTGATTGAAAAGGATCCATGTTTTGAATTTTGATGATATTGCCAATTGCATTATCAACCACAGCTTAGATAATTAGTCACATTCATTATTGAAGTGAATTCTAGACAACTTCTTATAGGGACCCCATAAATCATATCCCCTATGGGTTTTCATTGCTTTGCTTTAAATATTCCCTTGTTGCTATTATTAAAGCTAATCCAAAACCTAACCATTGTGTGGTTGTTTTGGGCGGCGACTCGATCGAGTAAAGATCATATAATTGGAGCCCCTAATTTATATGATATGATGTGATATGACCCAATGGCTTACGAGGACAAGAAGAAGATGCCAATGGAGGTCAATACCTCAAATTTAAATTTACCCCAATTTTGAATTTACTAATTGTGTTCGAATATAGTAAGGCGGTGTCATTTTCACCTTCATATATGTACGTAGGTTAGGCCTCATCAAAAAACTCGCGGATCAAGTAGGTCGATAGAGGCCCGCCGCCCTGGAAGGCTAAAATCCAGGCCCGGCCCGTTAAAAAGCCCGCCTTGGTGGGTAGAGGGCCGGCCCGCCAAAAGCCCACTAGCCTCAGCCCTTAAAAGCCCGGCCCGTAAAACCCGTAAACTATTATATATGTATGTGTGATATATATATTTATAAACACACACACACACACACACACACACACATATATATATATATATATATATATATATATATATATATAGATCCTATCTAGAGCGGAGCTCCGCTTTGAAATTAATCGTGTGAAGTTCGAGTTTTTGGTCACTTTTTGGTCGCATATCCACATCTCGACCGTTCAGTTTTTAGGTACTAGTGTATAGATCATCTCTGCAAATTTTCAACCAAATTGATGATCGTTAAGGCATTGATAACTGCCTTAAAGCTAGTACGGTTCAGGTTGACAAATTCAGTCCGTCCATTGGTTTAAGCGAGTTAGATACCTTAACGATCATCAATTTGGCTGAAAATTTGCAGAGATGATCTATACACTAGTACCTAAAAAATGAACGGTCAAGATGTGGATATGCGACCGAAAAGTGACCCAAAACTAGAACTTCACACGTTAATTTCAAAGTGGAGCTCCGCTCTTGATAAAATCTGTATATATATATATAAACACATATTCTATATAAAAGTATGAGAACTTCCACACATACACACACACACACATATATATATAAACACACACACACACACACACACACATATATATAAACACATATTCTATATAAAAGTATGAGAACTTCCACACATATATAAACACACACACACACACATATATATATATATATATAAACACACATATTCTTTTATATATATATCTATAAGAATATGTGTGTGTGTGTGTGTTTATAAATATAAATAAATAAATATATATATATATATATATATATATATATATATATATATATATATATAGTGTGTGTGTGTGTGTGTGTGTGAGTGTGTTTATATATGTTTGCGGAAGTTCTCATACTTCTATATAGAATATGTGCATATATATTATACATATCATGACTGCGGTTGACCAATTCGATCAGATTCGAAAATATGGTGAAATTGGCTAAATTTTTTACCACACTCATAATTTATTGTAATAATCTCATCAAACGGTCGGTTTTTCCATTTTTATTGAATTGATAGGGGTTTCTCTTTGGAGTGTATGATATATAAATATAGGTTTATAAGAGTAACTAAGTTTGACCTCGTTGATTGAATTCGAAACAAGAACCAAATTAGCTGAATTTTTTACAACCACCATAAAACATTACAATCTCTCCATCGAGCGGTTGGTTTCTCTAAATTCATTTTCTACTTCATGGTTGCTTTAGAATGAACCTCAACAATTTAAATGCAATGTACAAGTCATACAACTTTAGGAGGCAAATTGATATAGGCCAACGTCTTTGTAATTAAAATTGAAATTTTCATCTTATGTACACGCACATCCATCGATAGGATATTTACAGACGTGATGTGAAAAAATAAGCACGTTTCGCCGTCGTCAAGCCATCGGTCAACCAAGAAAACATACAAGTGACGACAGTTGACCAATTCGATCGGATTCGAAAATATGGTGAAATTGGCTAAATTTTTTACCACACTCATAATTTATTGTAATAATCCCATCTAACGGTCGGTTTTTCCATTTTTTTTTGAATTGATAGGGGTTGCTCTTTGGAGTGCATGATATATAAATATAGGTTTATAAGAGTAACTAAGTTTGACCTAGTTGATTGAATTTGAAATGAGAACCAAATAGGCTGGATTTTTTACAACCACCATAAAACATTACAATCTCTCTATCAAGCGGTTGATTTCTCTAAATTCATTTTCCACTTCATGGTTGCTTTAGAGTGAACCTCAACAATTTAAATGCAACATATAAGTCAGACAACTTTATGAGGCAAATTGGTATACGTCAACGTCTTTATAATTAAAATTGAAATTTTTATCTTATGTCCACGCATATGCATCGATGAAATATTTATAGACATGATGTAGAAAAATAAGCACGTTTCACGGTTGTTATGCCATCGGTCAACCAAGAAGACATAGAAGTGACGACGGTTAACCAATTCGATCGGATTCGAAAATATGGTGAAATTGGCTAAATTTTTTACCACACTCATAATTTATTGTAATGATCACATCCAACGGTTAGTTTTTTTATTTTCTTTGAATTGATGGACGTTGCTCTTTGGAGTGTATGATATATAAATATAAGTTTATAAAAAAATTAGTGTCTATAAATATTTATTTGTAAAAGTAATGAAAGCCTAAAGAAGAAAATATATTGAAATATCATCTCGATATACCTAGCAAAATAAGTTGTGACAAACATTATATAGCATATGGTGTTTCGCCACTCCTCTGAATCTTACCAATTTAATTGATCGCCACTATTATTTAGGAGTTGCCCGATACCATTCGATATAGTAGCATAAATGTTTATTTTGTAAGTATAAAGTTTTGAGTTCGACTCAGACTAGTTGTTCTACATTTTTAGAATCTTAGTTGTTATATTATCAATTGTTTATTGACGATCTATTAAAAAAAAATTAGGAGTTTTTTTTTGACACACTCCTTTCGAATAATTCACGGTATCCCAAATGTTTTTGACCCAAACATTAATCTATTGGGGGTCTGGACAACTAACAAAGTATTGCAGCCCCTCCCTTGCCACATTTATAATTCAGTAAATAATATTAAATAAACAACTTAGCATTTGAACGCAAGACATGAAAATTCTATATCTTGAACATTCCCGTAATGGGATTCAATGCATCAATTAAACCACTTGTCGTAATTAAAATAATAAGAGATTGAGGATAGCTGCACAAGCATATATATATAATAAGAGTTTTTTATTTTTTCTCGGAATATATAATAAGAGTTTTGAACTAAAAGAATGCATAAAATGATAATTGATGTTTCAACTTTCAAGATCATGTGGCTGCTAATCATCCATAGATTTTGTAATAATAACTATGTAATTAATTAACGGGTCCACTAAGAAAATCCAGCTCGTAATAAGTCAGTAGAGATATTCGTATCTGTTTAGGGCAACATGGATAAGGATGTATTTATTACTCCCTCGTCACACTTAACCGACAATGATAAATAGGATTATAATACTTGTTAATCCTTAATTAACAGACACATATTTAATCTGGTTGTCCTATTTGAGAAATTTTATTTGCACATTGTTATATGTTGGATACACAACCCCAAAAATTTTGTTTGTATTTTGTACCTGTAAGTTTCTATTTCGGCCCGATGGTGATACACCTTCATGTTCACACCAAATTGGGATTCCCATTGTGAATTAATCACTACAAGATCTGGTATAGATCACAGCTTTAAGAGAAAGGGAGTAGAGTTCAACCATACTTGATAGAACATTAGAACCTTGAAAAAAAAACCTACAGATCAATTATTTCTTAGCAAACCGTCATCCGCTCACTGCTTACTTAGTTGCATAGAAAATGAAGAAAAACAAATTAAGGAAGAGTTGCAACCATTTGGAAGATAAACCTTTGAGAAGGTTTAGAGCATCTTTAATAATGCTAGCAATTTTTAGTCAAATTTTAGCCAAAGTAGCTAAAAAGTTATTTTGGCTAGCCACTTTAGAAATACGTCTGTATCAATGCTATCTATTTTAGCTAGTTTTGAATTTATATTATTTTTTAAGTGAACATTAAATAGTTTAAATGTATTTATAAATTATATAAAATAACTTAAAAGGAATATATTAAATTATAGAGAGTCTCATCTCGCTCTCTATATTTAAGAGCGAGATAGCTAAAAGTTATAATGGAAAGCCACTTAGGAGTCTGGTGTAGCTGTTAAAATATATAAAAAGCTAAACATGCTCTCCAAAATAGCTAAGGAGCCAAAATAGAGAGTATGCTAAGGGAATTTAATTTTTGCAAAAAAATGGTGAGAGATTTTAGTATGTGTATTTAGAAAAAAGGAATGTGTAAATATAATTACCCCTCCTATTTTCTTACAAAATATATTTCAAATGTTTTTGTTTTTCCTCTATCCATATCTTAATGTCAAAGATAAGATAAGATAGGAATCAAATCAGTTTGACATTATTTTTTTTAATGAAGAAAAAAATCAATCCTCCATCTTAGAGCTGATTTTCTATGACCAATCTCAAGCGAATTTGCACTCATTAAAATAATTGCAAACACAATTTTTAATAATTCAATCGAATAACATCTTACTGATTTGAAACCATATAGAAACAAGTTAAGTGATTTCAAAATATGAAATAACCCTGTAAATCTGTAACTATGTGTGTTTGCTTAGTGCTTACACAAATAAAATCGCAATACAAAATAGTTCCGCTCTCCTCATATAAAAACAAACAAGTTCTTTAATTCCATGAACGATTAGATTAGATTAGATTAAGTCATGCCAAATTTAATTTTATAACAAAACAAAAATTTCTCATATCTATACAAAATATTTTGTTATTAAAGTATACTCATTAAACAAGATATCCACACCAAAATGGTTAGTATTTTTTTTTTTTTTTGGCAAAGAAAATGGTTAGTATTGATCAAGGTTTATTGCTTGAAGATACCCAAATTTCCATCTTTCGATTTTGAATATGATTTTTTTGGTAGGTAGTCATAACACTTGACAAGTTGTAGTAGTACGGAAGAATGTGGACCATTTTTATTTTTTCTTGATCTAAGAAAGGGAAACAGGATAAGGGTTTGGACTATGGACCTAACCAGAACAAATTGATTTTTCCTTATCAAAAAAAAAAAAAAAAAATTAAGATTTTTGTGGTGGCCACGTCATGGCGAAGGTGTCAAACCGCGTGGCAGCTTCCCAATTTCACCGGCGGCGGGTCTTAAACTTAGCCTTCCTCCGTCTTGTCTCAAATATCGCGTGCCTCTATAAATATACCTCTGCCCTTAAACTTATCCTGTTCCTCTCTCTCTCTCCTTCTCTCTCTTAACTTATCAGTTTCTCTCTCTTTATCCTCTATCCATAACTGTTAACACAGTGGCAAGTTCCACCTCTTCGTCTTCATCTCCATCTCCTCCTCTTCCACCAAACGCACCGTTTTGTCTTCTCCTCCGGCTCCGTTTACGACACCGTCGTCTCTCCGATTGATGACTACAACCCCAATTTGGAAGCTCAAACGCAGAAGAAGACGCAGCGGAGAAGGCTAAAAATTCCATCACGCCTCTCTACCAACCGAACCGGAGACCCGAAATTGGCTTTGTTAATGGACGTTTTGGTGGGATCCACCTCGGCGGCGACGGCTTCCTGTCTGTTTCTCAACCAAAACGGCGTCGTAGGAGGAGGGGGAAAATCGGGGATCGGAGCTTGCGGCGGCGGAGGAGGAGGAGGAGGGCCGCAGAAGGCTCGATCGGAGCAGGCGGAGTCGTTTTCGAGCAGTTCTTCGTCCTCCATCGGGGCTCCGGATGACAGTGACGAAGAAAATGCATCCAAGCAAGGATCCGGTGACGTCACTGACAGCGAGGAGGTTCAGAGCAAGTTTAACGGCCGCAGAGGAGGATTGACTTCTCTGGGATCAATGGGTTCTCTAGAAGATTCTCTTCCCATCAAGTAAGATTTGAGGATTAGATCTGAAAATAATTAATTGCTGTCGCGATTTTTTGAGTGTTAATTACTTTGAAGAAGAGTTTAATTAAATTAAGGATGCATGCAGGAGGGGATTATCGAACTACTTCTCAGGAAAATCGAAATCGTTTGCGAGTTTATCAGATGTTGTGACCACCGCCACGACGGTGAAGGAGGTGGAGAAGAGGGAGAACCCATTCAACAAGAGGAGAAGGGTTTTGATCGCCTCAAAGTGGTCCAGAAAGTCGTCGTCGTCTTTTTACAACCACCCAAACCCAAAATCCATGCCATTACTAGCCTCCTTAAATGAAGATGAAGAAGAACAAGAACCAGAAGAAACACAAGAAGACCCATCATCAGGCCAATCTTCATCAGATGAGAAAGAACCACACATGGTCAGAACCCCAAAATTGCTTGACAGGGGATTGAAGAGCTTCAAGTCCAGGAGTTGCTATTGTCTCTCAGATCTGCAAGAACATGAACAATAAGAAACCACACCACCCACTTTGGCATGGGGCAGATCCCTTTTTTTTTTTTTTTTTTTTTTTAAATTTTCTCTGGTTGGTGGCAGGGTTTGTGTAATTGGAAGCCCACTATTAAAAAGAACAAAATTATAAAATGTGTATTTTTAGTAATACGATTCCCTTTGTTTTTTGTTTGGAGTTATTATTTTGCTATTTTTATTGTTACAGGATAAGGATATACATGATGAGCTGACTCGGATATCTTAACTGGAGGAGTAGAAAGACAAGTTTGCCCTCTTGTTCAATAATGCAGCTTGCTGAGTTTTTGGGCATAGGACTATAGGATATTGTGGGCTTTAAATATTAAAGATATACCTATGCCTATCCATAAAAAAAGGAACAAGAAAAGATGGTATGTCTCTCAGTGAGATTGAGCTGGACATAGAGATTAGAGATGGAAGTGGTTCACATGGTTTAACTTGGGTTACCCTAAAGTTAGGGAAAAGAACACAAATAGCTTCAAGCATTTTGTCATGGCGATGCAACCCAAGAAAAGAACCCAACAGAAACTGATTGAAGTGGAATTGAACGCCCAAACAGCGAAAAACAACCGCGAATGACGGAAGTCAAGTTCGAAAATGTCCGAAAGGGGTGACTTATCTGATCCATTAGGGAAAATGTGGTTGAAGAACTCAAATAGATTTCTTTCTAATGAAGCAGCATGATGTGGTGGGTGCTTGGGTTTGGTTTATTGCCTTCACGTCTCACCTAACTACAATGGAGTTTTGGTTATACAAGTTGGTGTCAAAAAATAACAAATTTGCTTTTGGGGGACAATGAGAGGAAATTTGGATTTCTTGAAATAATTCAATTTATTGAAAGATTTGCAGACAACCGAGTCCTTTTCTCAAAAAGAAAAATTGAATGGAAAATCGACGTGCTTGAGGTACGGTCCAAAAACCACCTCAAAAAAACGAAAGGAAAAAAACCCATTTGACTCGCTAGGATTGTTAATCACATTGATTGCTTCCATCAATATGTGGAGCCTCTTTATAGGGCTTTAAGCCTTTTACTCCAAAGGGAGCCCTGCCACAAATTCTCGTGGATAATGGGCTGAACCTAGGCCCAAGATGAAGTTTGGGTGTAGTAGTTATCAACAAGAAGGCCAGTTGCAGCAACTGAATTCCCCAATTCTTTTTTATTTTTTGGACAAGTTGAATTCCCACAACACCCTTGCAGCAACTGAAATAACCAAAAAAAAAAAAAAAAAAAAAAATGAAACATATTGAGAGATCAGAGATCTTGGATACCAAATCAGACTCAGCAAAATCTTCAACTGATTGTGGAGTTGATATTTACAAAACCCATCAACTCCATGACAATTGACAAGAATCTCTCAAAGCATTTGGCTTTGGCGCTGCTGTTGCTGATAGGTAATACTTTACTTTTTCTCTTTATCCCACCATTGACGAGAACAATAAACGATGATTCCATCAATTAAACCACCACCATCTTAATCATACCCAAATTGGATGTTGATCATATTATAATGATTAACAATTATGGAGAGTTGAAGACCTCTTTGTTTGAACTTAAGTAGCAAAACTTCAACTGATTCTTGTTGGGTATTACAAATTAGATAGATATCATAATAAAGTCGTTTACGATTTTCAAGTGAATATCACCATACTTGCCGATATCTTTAACTGATAAGAACTTTTGATTTTCCTTTTCAAAAAAAAAAAAAGAACTTTTGATTTTTATAAGCAAGGTTTCTTCTATTCTCCAAAAAAAAAAAAATTCATAAGCAAGGTTGATAAGAACTTTTGATTATTATTAAGGGTCTTTCTAAATGTAGCTAGCAAAGTTCTAAGTATACCCAACAATTTTTTTTTTCATTACATTTAATTATGTCTAATTAAACCAACTGATTTTCCCAAAATACCCTAGAATACAATGTACCCAGCAAAACAAAACCCCAGATTTTTATGCTCGGAATGACCCATCATGCCTGACCCAAGTCTTAGTTCATATTTCAATCCTTTTATGAAAGCCGCTGGTCAAGAATCAGAGAAAGTTAGACAAAACACACACGTTTTCAAAACTCGTTCTCTTTCTCAATGATTCATGAAATAAAAGAATAAATAAACAAGCTAAAATATGGAAGAATTGCTCTGTCTGATCTATGGCACTATATTGTACATAATAGGTAGCTAGGTTTTATTCTTCTAATAGTTCAAGTTTTGCAACTTCCATTCAATCAACAAATTAAAGAACGGGAAAAATGGGGACCTATCTAGTTTTGAGTCTTCTAGTGGCAGTAGTGGCTTTCGCTTCGTAAACGTCGGCAAACTACCCTTACTCCTCTCCTCCACCACCTGCTTCTCCTCATTACCTCTACAAGTCACCGCCACCACCAACGCCGTAAGTGCACTACGCACCATCCCATCAATGAGTAGAATTGAATATTAAATAGCCGAAATCGACGAGTAGAAAGACGTGTTCGATAAGAGGTTTTTCTTTGCTGGGTGTATCTTATGAGGGTAATTTAGGAACAATTGATGAATTTATTTAGATATAAAGAAAGATAATTAAAAATAAATATTTTGCATGGTATACTTAGAAATTTGCTGGGTACATTTAGAAAGATCGGCAGAAGGAGAGATAAATGTGCATATTCAACAAGGATATAATAGAAATGTTTTGAAAAAAAAAAATAACCAAAAAGAAATGGGATGTGTATTAAGAAGTGTGGGATGTGTATATGAAATTTCTCGTTGTAAAAACTAATTATATTTTGTTAAGTTTAAGTTTATAGCGACACTGATTAGAGTTTAAATCTCAATCTATTTTTTGTGGTCAAAGGTAAGGAAGTGCTTTGACATGACTCCCTTGCACAGATTAGTTTATAAGCTTAGATAATTTTTGAGAATGCCGTGTGATCTCAATATATATATATATATAAAAAAAAAAAAAAGGTTTTCATAGTAATTTTTGCATAAAGGAGTACAAAGAGTATAGAACTATAGATGCTCCTACGGGTAATTATATGATGGCCACCTGTATTGTCTCGCCACTTCGTTTCACTCTCCCCCTTTCTCATCTCTCAAGCACCCGAGTTGGATTCGGGCCAAAACCTTCACCCACCGCCCCGAGTCGACTCGGATTCAACTCAATGTCTCAACCGGCCTCGGAAGCCAATCCGGACTCCTCGAAACCCGAGACCCCCGACGTCCTCGTTCAGTACGTGGTGCTCCGGCGAGACCTAATCGACACGTGGCCGCTGGGCAGTGTGGTAACACAGGGCTGCCATGCCTCCGTCTCCGCCATCTGGTCCCACAAAGACGACCCACACACGCTCCAGTATTGTAGCCCTGAAAATATCGATTCTATGCATAAGGTAAAAAGTTCAACCTTGCTTTGTATCCATTTGCGGTCAATTTTGGGCGGCGAGATTGTACGGAGTTTTAGTTTCTTGGTCAATGTGATGCTTGAAAGTTTGAATCGTACAAATGTTAGTTGATGTTTTTGGTCCAATTACATGTTTGATAGTTTTCCTATTACACGCGACATTTACATAGCTAGATATATATGCAAGCAAGAATCTGTAGCTACATGTTTGGTTAATATGAGGTTGTGTAGTTTCAAACTATTCCTCATTTCATCGTGTTATTGAGATTTAGACCGAAATCTTGAGCATGATTGTAGATTATAAGCTACTTAAAGTTTGGATTTGTATTATTGTTGATCAGTTAATTGGGATTGCAAAGTTGTCATTTATTGACTGCTGGAACTATTAGCATTGTATATGCTAGTGGTTAATATGCTGTTCTTAACTTCTTGTGCAGGTTACTCTTGAGGTGAAGGGAGAACCTCAAATATTGAACTTGTCTGAGAAGCTCAAAGCTGGTGGCATAGAGCACAAACTGTGGATTGAGCAACCTGAGAATTTCCCAACTTGTCTCGCTACGAAACCTTACCCCAAATCCATCGTATCTTCGTATTTTAAAAAGTTGAAGCTCTGTAAGTGATGTGATACTCTGTCCTCGTCTGTTCGCATGGCAATTTAGTTGATTGACAGTGACAGATATTAATGTGTTCCTTACAGGAATAGATTATAAACTTCTGCAGTTTTGCTTTCCCATTGTGTCGAAAGTGTTAGAATATAGTCAATTAACAAGTCTCCATGTGAACGGTGTGATATTGTGCCGCCTTCATGTCTTCTATGGCGGCAAGAACTGTGTTGGTTTGAGAAAATGAATAGCATGTGCATTGTTGGTTTTACTGTGACACCCTCCCAATTTGACCTTATAACCTAGCAATTGAAAACTATTGAGGAAACCGACTTCTCTAGCTACCTTTCAGTTTTTCTGAGCTTTGATATTCACCTTTTATCCCTGAAGATTCAGCAATTGTAGATGTACTTATCTATGGTGTTGTTGATTAGGAGAAGTGGCCCAAATAGAAACCATCAAACTCTTTTGGTAACGTTGTGGGTTAGCAAGTAAAATCTAGAGGATAGCATTTTAGGTTCTGGATTCATTCAGAGCCACACTTGGATCAAGAATGAGAACAATGAAACAAAACATGAAAGAAAAAAAAAAACTAAACAAAAATGTTTCAAGTATGTAGAAAGAGTCCTGTCAATTTTATAGTTTCTCTATAATAACGAAACATCTCATACATACTTGTGCCAACAAAAAAAGTCACTACATATACACAAGCACAAACTGCAATCTTTCTATATTGCAGAGTTACAGCAATCTCTATGTTTTATGAGTCCTATCACTGGTTCACTGCACTACCAAGCGTCTAGCACAGAAGCTGCAGTAGAGCTTGCGCTTGGTCCTCCAATAGAGAGGGAAGAAACAGAACCTCCACTGTTTCTCTACATCCATGGCTTGAACCAAACCTCCACAGTACGGGCACGCCCCCGGTGCTGGTTGCCGCGAGAGAACCGTCTCATCCTCATCACAAACGAACACCAGACACATCGATCCTTCTCCCTTTTGCCTCGAAACTTTCTCTGGGTTTCTGGGTTTTGCCCCTCTTTTCTGTCTTGCTAGAAACTGAAATTCTTATTGCTGGTAGTTATATGATCGCAGAGTTACACAAGCCTTCTGAAATCGTTGTTGTTTGCTGGTAGATTTGGCCACAAAGTTCTGCAAGGTTCGTATTTATAGTCTGCTCCTTGGAGTTTTCAATTGTGAAGATCAGAAAGAGGTAGGGAACTTTCTTAATGGGAAAGGTCTAGATTCTGGAAAAACGTAGCTAGGTCTGGAAACTGAAGGAGAGGTTCGTAAGGTTTCAGTACAAGAAGCGTGTATGTAGAATATTCCAAACCTCGCACGTGTCCTAAGATAAGAATTCTATCTTGGTTTGGTACTAGGATAAGAATTCTATAATATTTGTGCTTGCATCATAAACGTGTTGACGCTGCTTCTACTTTACCCTTTTCACATAGATGATAATCCATGCAATTTTCTTCTGGGCTGCCGTCTTTCCTGAAAAGTAACTAAACTGAGAACTGATAAAAGGGAAAGATCTCGGACGATATGAAAGGTCGCCGATGATGAGTGGTGCGATTTGGTGACTATACAGTTATACTCGTTTATTTTTTTTTATCTAAATTCAACTTGCGGAAAGTTTAACAGCGAATTCATGAATTTTTACTGTTTTATTTTTTTTATTATAGGTTTTTGTCTATTTACCTCAATTCTAGATATTTTTTTTTTCACTTACCCCAGTAAGTTTTTTTTAATGAGTGTTTCTATTCATACCTCTAAAATTAGTGTTTGGCTCCAGTTTTGTTGCAGTTGGTCAACGGTCTCTTTTCTGCGCGGCCGTGCCAGCACCGTTCGGGTGCGGTCATTGGGGTGTCCCTTGACCTGATTTCCTTTGAGCGACTGTAGACGAGGAGAGCACCAACCTCGTCGTGGGGGTCTTCTGTGCCTCGTGGTGAGGACTTTGTCTTGTGTCACCAAGTCGATACTCAACGTTGTAGGTTAAGCAGAGCGCAATCACCGGGAAGTAGAGAGAACTTGCTAAAGCGTGACTTTAGCTTGGTTGGTTTGCGAGGGCTTTACCCTTGTTTGGCTGGTTCCGTAACCGTTGTGGTCGCGGTACTACAGTCGGCTCCTGAGGAGACTAGGACCGAAGCACTTTGACAGAGGGTTTGGTGGCACTGACAGTCGGCTCTTGAGAAGATTAGGACTGGAGTGTGATCACCGGTAAGAGAAAGAGATGGGTTGCTCTAGAGAGGCTCGGATAATCTTAGAGATTGATTGATGAATTGTGTTGTGAATTGTTACTTGTTGTAGCCTCTATATATAGGCTACCAAGCCATAGTGGTTGGCCTTAAACAAATCATGATGGGTTAGGTTTGAGCACTTAAACACTAATAGAATTTGTTAGGTTTGAGTCACTTTCTGTTCCTTTATTCCTTCAGTTATATTTCCACCAAGAAATCATAATGGGCCTTCGACTTCTTCATATCAAATTATCCATAATGAGTGTAGATCATTGTGGTGGAATTTCAGAGCTTAATTCCATGTTGACGCAGTCGGAATGATCGGATTGATAACCTAGGTTTACCAGCAATAAACCTAACAAAGAATTCTGGAGTCCACTAGAGATAAAAAAGAAAATCTCTATTTTATTGATAAAAGATGAAAGATGCGTTCTGCAGCCACATACGGCTGCTTAAATAAGAGAAATAAAACCCTAGGGCGACTAACATTGAACCCTAAAGCCCATGGGTAAAAACAAAACAAACTAGAAAACCTAAAATAAAAAGAATGCAAAACTAGCCTAAAATATTAAATCCCGAATCGGATAATTAAAACGACATATTTTGGCCTAAATCCGTTAGGGCTCATTAAAGTGAGGCTTGAAGATCTCGTCGTTCCCATTCTGGAAAGGTATCATGCGTCTCAAACGGACATTCTGGCCAAAAGTTAGTCAAATCTGATTCAAAATCAAAACCTGACTTTTAGCACGAGAAACCCGAAAAGTCCAAAACCAATTTTTCTTGAATATTCCAGCAGCTAATAACCTCTTTACACGTGAGTTATATATTTTCCAATCACTTTTCTTGATTCTATGCCGCTTTTTTACTTTTATGGTTTTCTGATTGAGTCGGGTCCATTTTCATCTTACATCACATGTGGTTGGACCGGAAACGCTGCTGGACTCCTTACAGGTCTAGTTTTCCAGTTTTGCTTCTGCAGAAAATTGGACTGATTGTTTGAAGGCTTTTCACTCAAAACTAGCTCTGGCACTCCTTATAAGAAATGATCCTTGGGATGTCTAGAATTAATCTGGAAAGTTTTAGCTCATTTGGATTTCGTTTGGTTAGTTTGCGGCCATTCCTTCCTTGTTTAGCTCGGTTTCTCCTAGCCGAAGTAGGAAAATGTGCTAAAGTTGACTTTTCATTTCCATGCTTCCATCATTTCCTTTTCTTGCAGCTCACATAATTTTCCATAGTAGGCTTTATTTAGCCTCTAAATAATATATTTCGAACTTGTCGACAATATATAGCATGAGCCACTGACATTGGCTCAATTTTTTCAAGACACTCATTGTCAGGCCAAAATGCTCATTTTGGGTTCAAACAGCGTGCACAAGATATTCTCGACTACAGGAAGCTTGTCGACGTGGTTAAGAGGACTATATACCCGAAGCAAACGATGTCATTGGGGAGGAGATCGGAGTCGCATACGTCGATTTATATGGAGGTTGGTGTCACAGACGTCGAATGAGCTGTGGAGATTGGAGAATTAGCTTGAAGTGGTCCAACGAGGAAGGAGGGAGGGAGGGGTCGGTGGAAAGGCGGAGAGCGTTGGATGGGAGGAGCGTGGGGAGGATGGTGTCGGAGGAGAGAGATCGGAGAGAGAGAGAGAGAGAGGCATGACGTAGTTTGTTAATTAGGTTAAGGGCAAAACGGTCATTTGATGTTAAATTGGGTTAGTGAGAACAAAAATCTGCTGCTGGAGTAAGTGAGATAATTTTAGCTCATTTTAGTGCTATTGGTCAAGGGCCCTTTTATTATTATTCTTGTTAGGGAAATTAATCCCTCCGCCACACAAGTACTAGAAGTAGAGATAGAAAGAAGAAATAACCAAGTCAAGAAGACAACAAGATTTTGACAAGGTTCAGACAATATCCTTGCTTACGTCATTGGAGAGTTTCATTTTCATTAATGAGAGAATTACATAAGTACAAGATTACATCTCTCAAGTTTATGCCCAACCCAAGCCCTTGTACACACTCTCTCAACCTAGAAGATCACTCTATCCCAAGAACTATTCACACTCTTGAACACAACTCACTTTGGTTCTATACACGAAGACCCTTAGAGTTGCTCTTGATCTCTCATTGCTTGCCTCCACACAAGCTTCATCTATTTATACCATTGATAGAAGTCTCTAGACTCACTTCATCAATGCTCCTTCATGAATCAACCACCCATCTCCCACATTAACTCCTTAGGAAGACTAAAAGGTCAAAACATGAATGTAACTATGCATTTCTTCCCAATGCATCAATTTGACCATGCATTTATACTCAATACATGCACTTGACCATGCATAGTTGTCACCTTGAATACACAAACCATTAATACCATGCATTCATGCTATGCAAAATATCTCCACCAAGGAGAGATAGGCACCAAACCTAACAATTTTTAACCGTTGGATCAAGATTTGTCGAAATATAGAGAGAATTGAGCGAAAATCTCATTTATTATCTAACTTTCCCTTAATTTGAAAATATATGCAAGAAGCTTTGGGACTTATTTAACGATTTTGGGTTTGAATTTTCTATGCAATAGTGAAAGCATGAAAGATTCAAACCCTCAACAACTCATTGGTCATTTTATAATGTTATGTGATCTAGGTTATGAGTAAAGGAGCAAACCGATTTCGATCTCCACCCAATCTAACTAATGATTATCGTCAGTTTTATTACCATAATTGAGCACCACTATGACTAGAAATAAAATCAATTCGTACCAATGAAAAATATTCTGCAAGATTTGGATAAGATCATGAATGATTTGATAACCCACCAAGAGATGATTAAAGATTTAAAGGTTGGAGCGTGAGTTGTTTCAATCAATTGTGGAAACAGGAGTAGCTGTAGAGACGAATATAGAAATGCCTAACCAAGCCAAAAACAGGAACATAATTGACTGAGAATCAATTATTCGATACATTCAGGCATAAAGCACTTCACAACTAGAAGGAGAAAAACCCCTAAAAGCACTTGGAGCTGGCAGAACCTGCCACTCAACTTGTAGCTCACCCTTTTCTGCTTCTGATTCAGACAGCCTTCCTATTCCCACATTCAGCCCACATGCCACCACATATATGCTCCCCTCCACCGCGCTCACAGCGAAAGGCCGTCTAAGTGAGTCGCACGGGAACTTGTCCCCGCCGACGTACCGCCATGTATCCTTATCATGGTCATAAACCTTCATCGGACAATCTCCATACTCCGAGATCACTAATAACTTGTTGCCCACGACCACGCTGACACCTGTCCACCCTTCCCTCATCCCAGGACTCATCTCTCGCCACGCGTCTGTTTTCGAGTCGTAGACCAGGCCGCGTGGCGAGAACATGAAGGGCCACGTCCACCCCTCGGTGACGTACATCTTATCCCCCACCACGTGGGAGTCATACTTGGCAAGTCCAGCTGGCATCGTGGCCAGTGTCGCCCATGTGTCATTTTCAGGGTTATAACACTCAACGGCCTTGATCGAGTCATTCTCGTGGGTCCCACTACCTCCGACCGCTATGATCTTATTATTGATGCTTCCCGAGTCAAAATACGATCGGGCGGTCGGCATGGGAGCCATGCTGGACCACTGATTGCTAGATGTACGGTATACAATAGTGGACCGCATAGACGATTCCGCGTCCGATCCACCCAACACGACAAGCATCCCCTGACGTGGCAAGGAGGCACACGCTAACCCCGGTGGACTCGCGAGCTTGGAATAATGCCCCGGCATCGGAGGTAGGACAAACCAACGGCCCGATCGAGGGTCGAGCGCTTGCCACTGAATCCTGGCCGTCGATTTGTTGAAGGCGAAAACGAAAAGATAAGGCAGCGGGAGCGAAAGTGACTTCTTGCAGTGAAGAAAAGCCGGGTCAGAAATGGCTCTCCTCCACGAAGCAGAGACCGAACGCACCAAAGCTTGGTACGGATACGGAAGGTAAACAAGACACAGCTCGGCCACCTCGTCTGGAAGTCCAGGAATCAATGGCTCAGATTTGTTGCTTCTGCTTGTGCTCCTTTCTACGTCAGAATTCTCAGTTTCTGGGGTTGATGCAGAGGAAGTCAGAGCTGCCATTGTTGAAAAACCCATGGACATAGAAGCTATTCTTCCACTATATCACAACTACCCAGATGGAGAAAAGGCTGTGAAAGCTTAAGCAGCTAGAGATTTCAGAGTGCACACAAGTGTTTGACGATTTGACTCGGGGAGTTAGAGTAGTAGTACTTTTGTGCCTGTGTTGAGCATTCTATTGAGTGTTTGGTATATATAGTGAGAAAGAGAGGAAAGAGATCATGTAGATGACGAAGCAAAGATTCACTTTGCGGAGAAAGGTAGGGAGAATTATTGGGTCGTCAAAGGAAGTGGAGTTGTTTATGGTAATTGGGTCACTTTGGAGTGGATTTATTCTAATGGCGTATGCATCTAGAACGCGGAATATAAGGTGGGTTTTAGATGAAAAGAAGTAGAACACATATACACCGGCGGATCCGAGAGAAAAAGACTTGTGTGGGATTAAACAATTGGAGCAAGAAGACGAAGATTTAGTGGAATGCGGTGGGATTGTTTTTTTTTTTTTAACAGAGATGAATACCTTGTTCAAGGGATACAAACTACAAAGGGTTGGAGGAGTTTGGGGTGAATTTAAATAAGGGGCAGCTCCATTGGGTTGGTTGGGGTTAGATCCAATTGAAGCAGAGTGGTGCATGATGTGGGGAAAGTGATGATATAAAAGTTGTGGGGTAGAAGAAGTAAGAAGAATTGATGAATCGAAAATGAACTTCATGGAGATATAGAGAAAGACTTACGATCACGTTACTTTAATCGTGTGTGCCCCATGATAATGGTTTTTGGCCCACCTCCATTGTGGTATGATTAGGGTTAGAGACCAAGCAATTGTGGTGTTTTTGCTTAGGTGATGAGCATCTTATATAGATTGTATTGTCAAATAGTTTAGTATGTTAATCTGGATTGACAAGTATCATACTATCATCTTTATTTATTTATTATTATTTTTTTTTTACGGAAGTTATGATATGATATCATGAATACGAGTGTATAGATACAAGTCAAGTTGATAGTCGATATATTTTATTTAAAATTAAAGGCGAAGATGTTTTTTGCTGATCATATTCATACCCTCTATCTTACCGAACTAATTAAATAATTATGTCGCTATTTTTTAAATGAAGAACTAAAATTTTAAATTAATTGGAAGTAATAGAAATAGAGAGATGCATTTGACTGCATAAAAAGAAGTGTGCAAAACCACACATTATATATAATATCGTTTTGTAATTACAATTGAACAATTTAACTATTTGATTTGAGTAGTATTTTACATGAATAATTAAATGGTCGAAAATCTAAAGAAAAAAAAATGGTTATGCACATAAGAATTTTAATAGTACCTCCACCTTCTAATTTCTAACTAATTTCTTTCTTGGTTGCAGCAACAAAATGTAGGACCATGTATTGCTAGGCTACTAGCTACACGATTTGCGTATTAAAAATTAGTGTTTTCATTTTCAAGGCTTTTGTGGACCAAAATTATTAAAGCGTTATTTTTTGAAGTGTTGAAGATAAGTCCGAAATTTCATTATCAAATTTAATTCATTCAAATTATATCAACACCATTTGAGTGATAAGTTAGGACCACAATAGTTACGTCTATTTCTGTGTCATTGAAATTTCCATGCACCTGCCGTCTTCATGTGTGAGGGTCTAATTATTCATAAATTTTGTTTGTTAAACAATCTGATATATCTACTCAAAACTTTAATATACATCATCATGAATCTAAAAATATTGTAAATAAAACCATGCAATTTTTGAAACTGATTGAAAGGACCAAAACCAAAATGAGAAATGAATGCAGCACATGGTCTTTGGGAAAAAAAAAACACAAAAGAAGCCAAGAATTTGTTTGCCCACCACAAAAAAATAAAATAAAATTGAAATGAAGTGTTATGTCGTTTTCTCGTGTTCCAGAAGAAATCTGATCCCTTTTCCAGAATTCCCTGAGCTGTTTTTGCAGGCTATTGGGGTCAGTTTGAACATCTTGGTTAATTTCAAAGGCACTGCTTATCCAAATCAAATTATTTAAACGAATGGACAAATGAAGCTTCATCTTCTACTATTGCAGCTACCTTCATTCGAGCTCCACCCATTTCATTTTATAGTTGCCGTCAAAGTGTGAAAAGTGGGAGGTGTTCGCTTTAGAAATTCTGAGCATGAAGCTCAAAAAGTTGACTCTGATGTGTTGTTTATTCTACCATGAATCATAAACAAAGACGTGAATGATGACTTGAATGCATGTGGACGGGTTCAGGTAGGGTAACAAGGTTCGTCAATTATGTTTACAACAAATTTATACTATTTCATGATTTTTTCATTTTTAACGTTATACGGAATTGTGATTATAAATGTCGCATGTTGTCTTAAGTAAGTCGTACATTTGAAGAAATTTTGGAGTTGATTCACTTATAACGTCACTTTAGTATCAAAGTATGAAGAAGATGGTGGGGAAGTTCATCAACCGGCATGGTTTTTTGCAATGAGAATATCACTTTCGCAGGGAAAAAACAAGGTCATACACTCATACTTAGTTGCTTGCCTGACATGCGCGCATATGTTTTCAACTATTTAAAAAAGTGCCTTTTTGTTTGAAGGGATTGGTCTCCATGTCCACCTCGTTTTGTACGATATTGATAGTGTTTTTCAACTCAATTGCATTATGTCTATGGTGGATAGGAAATGTTGTCTTATCACACCTATTTATGTTATAGTTTTCACGGTACATACATGACAAGTTGAAATTTAAAGAGAAAAGTAAAGCAAAAATATGAGGATTTCAAAAAGAACATGCAAATCATTTTTCTGTTACCGCTCATATGATGTATTATCATGATCGCACATTTGATATAAGTAGTCAATCGCAAAAAACAAACAAACGAAAAACACATATACTCGATAGTAAGAAGCAGAGATACGTAACCAAGACAAGTAGTTCGATAGTGCGACATAACGTGGTTCTTAGGCTGATAAAACGAACTCTGAACAAAGGAAGAAGTACCACCCGCAGAGATTGGGGTTGCAATAATCGCAAAAGTGAATTTGAAGTTATATCATGCTTGGGCCGGGCCTTAGTGAGAGAAAAGATCATTGGGCCTGTATGGCAGCAGAAGCCCATAAGAGTCCAGCAGACCTCTACTTTACCCGCCAAACGGCTTCTCCGTCTGAGACAGACAGACATTATCCGTAGATGGCCGATGGGTAGCTCTCTCACTCTTTTTCACCATAAACAATGCAAGCCTTCTCGCCCTCCTTCGCCGCCTGTTCCTATTTTCCGATACGACGCCGTCGCATCATCACCGCCTCTCCCCGCAAATCCAACCTCAAGCGACTCACCTCCCGCGTCGTTCAACTCACTCGCCGACGACAGCTCCACCAGGTCCGGTCCTCCTCCTCCTCTTTTTTTTTTTTGTTCGGACATTTTCTTCTTCTTCTTCTTCTCAATTTTGATGATTTTGTTTTGTGTAGATAATGGAGGAGATAGAGATCGCTAGAGAACGGTACGGGAAGCTGAACACGATAGTGATGAACGCGGTGGTGGAGGCGTGTGTCCATTGCGGCGACATCGACTCTGCACTTAAGGTGTTCGACGAAATGTCTAAGCCGGGGAGCTGTGGCGTTGATACTGTCACATATGCTACCCTTTTGAAGGTACTATTTCTCTTTTTTTGAATTTGGATGCCATGGATTTGATAATGTGTTTTGTTATAAAGGGATTGGGCGGGGCGAGGAGAATCGATGAGGCATTTGAAGTGCTTGAATCCGTTGAAAGCGGTGTTGCTGTGGGAAGTCCAAAGTTGTCAGCACCTCTTATTTTTGGACTGCTGAATGCTTTGGTTGAAGCAGGTTAGAAATGCAAATTACAATGCGCACATTGCAATGTTGTGATTCTAGAACAGCCAACTGTAGTACCTAATTTGATTTTTTTGGCTTGATTACTCGGTATGCTCTGTTTTTATGTTCTCATTAATGTGCATGTGCTGCTTGCATGTTGCTGTAGTGCAGGAGATTTACGCCGAGCTAATGGACTTCTTGCACGGTATGGTTTTCTGCTTCGAGAAGGTGGCAGTCTTTCGCTCAGAGTCTACAACTTATTAATGAAGGTTCTGCACTCACCTATATGTAATTCTTTAAGAGACTTGCACAAACGAAAGTTTTAGTTGTTTCTTCCCTTTTCAAGAACTGAGCTTTGAAAGACAGATACAGTTATTTTGCACATGGATTATCGTAAACTTGCAAGTCTAATTTGATGTTGTTGCTTAAGGGTTTGCTGCTTTTGATTTTCAGGGATGTATTAATTCAGGCCTTCCTCAGGGTGCGATAGACATGCACAACGAATTAATACGTCTAGGGTTCAAGCCTGATAGGCTCACCTATAATACTCTAATATCTGCATGTGTAAAAGCTGGGAAGTTGGATGCCGCAATGCAATACTTTGAGGAAATGAAGGTCCCAAGCTATATGAAAGGCCAGTTTAGAGCCTGTGTATAATATTCTTATAGTTTTAGTTTGTCGGCTGCATCAAGGAAGTTACTGAAATATTGTTCCGTTTCGTAGGATGAAGCGCAGAAATTTAGTGATGCTGGTCTATTCCCTGATGTCATCACCTATAGTACATTGCTTAAGGTCTGCATATTTTTGTTTCATTTACTTTCATGAAGTTATATGAAAGTGCTTGTACTGGAACAGCTGGATTTTTTTGCCCCCTTCCCCTTCATTGAGGAATTGGCAACTTTATTTTTTCTTTTTTGTTGGCAAATAACGTTAAATTTTCAGTTCCTATCATCAAGCAAACTGTGATGTTTTGTGTTCCTATATCTTCTCTGGCAGGGTTTTGGGGATTCCAAAGATATCCTTATGGTTCATAAGATTGTTTCAGAAATGAAAACATATATTGGTTTGTTCATTGATCGAACAGCATATACGGCAGCAGTTGATGCTTTGCTAAATTGTGACGCAATAAAGGGTATGCTGTACATAAAACAAATTAAGTTGCCAAAATTTTCTTATGCCTTCTGATTTGAAATGCTATTCGCTCCATTGTACATTCTGCAACATCACATATGTCAACCACACCAATTATTCTGCTCAGTGGCTGGACTAGTTAAAAAAATTCTGTCCTTTTGCTTATCACATTTAGAAAGATGCTGGATTTTTGACGTGTTAAAATTTGAAGTTACTGCTTCTGCTTCTAACAATAAATATTGTCTGATGCTTAGGTGCTTTATGTATTTTTGGAGAATTATTAAAGCAGGCTGGTGGAAATCCAGAGTTGCGACCCAAACCTCACCTCTATCTTTCCTTGATGCGTGCCTTTGCTGTTAGAGGAGATTATGACACAGTAAACAGTCTGCATAAGCACATGTGGCTAGATACTGCTGGAACTATCTACCCAGTGATTCATGAAGAAGCTGATCATCTTGTAATGGAGTCAGCTTTAAATGACGGGCAGGTACGATATGAACTCCCCTATGGTCTTCTTCAATGGGGTGTTACTGCATAAGTCTCTTTCATTTCCTGATTAGTAATTACCTGGATGATGTTAGAGCCATTTGGATGGTGGTTTTAAAATCCAGGTACTTCACAGGATAAAGAGCCTTCCTTTAGATTTTGTATTTCTCTGTAGTACTAATAAAAATGCACACCCGTAGTTCAGTCACTGATTACTTTTGCTGCAACGTGATTAGCAAGAGAAGTTGACTACTATTTGCCATTTTGATATGATTTTCTACTTTTGGTTTTGTCAGGTAGATTTGGCCAAAAATTACCTTGGAACCATCATTACAAGGTGGAAGAGAATAGCGTGGACAAGTCGAGGAGGCATGGTATGTAATTTTCTTTTATCTTCCAGGACTATGTATGAAAGAAAATAGAACTAATATGACCATTTGTTTGCTGTTGACTTCTCTGGCATTAGAGTACCTGTTGATGATTTAAATTATTGTAACGGATATAAATTTCCACCATAATGTTATATATATTTCTAAACATTTTAGGTGAAAGTTCTCTTGACACTTCAAACCAATATCAAGAAACTTGCTTTAAGGATTTTGTCACTTAACTGGCACTTTTCTCATTTAAGTTCAAAACATTTAGTTGAATGTTCGTTTTTAGATATGTGGTTGGTTTACTATTATACCTTTTACTTGAAATTTTATTACACTACATGTTAGTGTTTTTCCGTTTCCTAGTCTAATTTCATTTGTATAATTTCTGGCCTTGTACTGCAGGTTGCTCTACGCACAGAGGCCTTGTTGGGAAACACAAAATCGATATTGACTCCTTATCTACTTCCTCAGGTCCTTGCATATTCCTTGGCTTTAGAATTGTAGGGAAGATTACCATACATTACCTAATGTCCTAAAAGACTTGGAGAATATTCTGTCATGTATAGGGTATGAGTGTATGTTAGATGCTTCGTACTGGATCTACAAACTGGGTGGCTGTAGTTAACTTTTGTTGTCTGCTATTTACACCTTTTGGATTTAGGTATTGGCTAGTGATCCGATTGAGAGTGTGATGATGCCCTTTGAAGCAGCTCGGCCACTTCTTGGGACTGTGAAGTTGAGTGAGGTGGCTATGCGTTTCTTTAGAGATTCAGCAGTGCCTATCATAGATGACTGGGGTAACTGCATTGGAGTATTGCACCGTGAAGACTGTACAGAGGTAATTATTATGATGTTGCAAACCAAATGCTTTCTTTTCTTTCTGGGTACAGTGATAGATCTTCTCTCTAACATTTCATATTTATTGGAACAAGCATATTTGTCTCGACAGCTATACATATCATGAGCTAATGCAAGTATGCATGCTATTTTGTAGTTGGATGCCCCTCTTTCTTCAATGATGAGAAGCCCACCTCCCTGTGCCGTAACAACAACATCGATTGGCCATGTGGTGGATCTAATTGTGAAGCACAGATTCAAAATGGTAGTCGTAGTAAACCATAGCTCCTTGTTTGGTGGTACTGCAAATTTGAGGGCTGTAGGTGTTTTTACAGCTGAGCAACTGTGTAAACTTGTCACACCAGTATCAGAAACACCACGATTGAAACCTTCTTTCTGTAGAAGTTTAACAATGTGCTGTGTATGAGACTAATATTCTCCTTGTAAATACAATTTTGTTATATATTGTAGTGAAAACATTTTTTCAAGGGTTTAGACTTTAGAAGCTAATTAAGTTTTTCGATTCTGAATTTGAGTATCATAAGATTGTACTCAACAATAAATGTTATCTACAGAAAACGACTTAAATTTTCTTTTTGTTTAAAAGTCTATATTTTTGTTGTGCAATTGCAAAAGTTTCTAATAAAAAATAAAATCAGAGGGTATGCACTTTTATTGATGAAGAGTTTGTTTGTTCGTCAACAAAAAACTATCACAAATAAGCATAAAAAAAACATGACACACTATTATGACGAATATTGCATCGAAACCTCCCATAAGACTAAAATAAAAACATGCCGGTAAATTTTCGCTTGTACTAGGCTTTAAAAGTGATTTACTTTTGGTTTTGCCTACTGATATCTCTCCTAGGAATAAATATAAAACAGTTTCTTACCCAATTAAGTTGATCTAGTTGAAACATGCTAGACTGCGAGTGGGACGGACGCTGCCGGCTTCTCCTGGTCACAAGAGGTCTCTGGTTCGAATCTCAGCTTGAGAAAAACATCCCTTGGAGATGAGCCATACCCAAGTTACTCTCGGCCCTAGAGTGGTAATTCACTCGGCTATCATTTTTTGTACCAAAAAAAAAGAGAGAGTATAAAACAGGGTAGACCTCTCAAAACGCACCGTATGCTCTGTGACCGACTGTGTTGCATGTCAGATTATCACAAACACTGAAAATGAACTAGGCCTCAAAATCGCAGCAGTAAAACCCTAGGTTTATCGAAGACGGGTGAGAATGGCGCTGAGGACGAAGGAGATGATGAGGAGCGTGATGAAGAAAGTCGGAGACAAAAACCTAAACCCCCGATTGAAACAGGAGCTCAAGAAGAATCGCTTGCCCGACCCCAAAATCGTCATGGGCCGAGCCCAACGTGGCATCTTCGCCGGCCGCCACATCCAGTTCGGCAATAACGTCAGCGAAGACGGCGGCAACAAGTTTGTATCTTCCCCAATTTCTCTTGCTTTTCAATTTTTAAGGCCAAAGTTTGAGTCTTTGAGCTCTGTTACATTGATTCTATAGCTTTTCTTTTAAACCCTAATTTCTTACCCTAACAATGCTAAAGATCAAGGCTTTTGAGCCTAAAGTATTGAAAATGATTAGTGACTTGATTATATTTGATTTGATTTGCTTTGAATGTGTTATATCCTGTGTGTTTCTAATTTCTGATTATTCTCAAATGTTGAAGTAAAAGAGTTGTTGAGGTTGGTAGTGGTGCTATGGTGTTATCATTTTGATCATTGTTGATGTAGAAATTGTATTCTCAAGTTATTGGAGCTAGGTTGAGCTGGGTTTTATCATGAAAAAACTATTATGCATTCGATTTTGTGACTATGGGTTGTTGTTTCTTCTAATGATTCTAGATAATGTGGACAAGTGCCAGGAAAATACTAGAGGTGTGTGAGTCTCATATTTGTTTGCTGTTGCCAGGTTTAGATTGTTTTGTGGTTTACTGTTTTCTTTATGCATGTTATACTGCAATTTGTAAAACTGGTTCTAGCGTATATGAATGCACTTTAAAGTTGTTTTGGTCTGTAATCTTGTAAAAAGTTGCAAGAATGGGTTATTTATGAACCATAACTTGTTGTGTTGATAGGACAAGGAGGAATTGGAAGCCAAATGTGCAGGAGAAGCGGCTCTTCAGTTACATCCTAGACCGCCAGATTCGAGTCAAAGTCACCACCCACGCTTTGCGTTGCATAGACAAGGCAGGTGGGATTGATGAGTACTTTCTCAAAACTCCTTACCACAAGATGGACACCGAAATGGGCCTTGTCTGGAAAGCCAAAATTGAAAAGCTGTATGAAGAGGTTGGGCAGACAGGGGGATATGCTTTCCTACAACCTAAAGATGAACCCAAGGTTGAACAGGAATTTAAAGAACTAAAACTAGATGAGAGGGAAGTCAAGAGACAGATGTATGGTTGGTCGAAGAAACTAAAACAGATTGAGGAACGAAAAGACAACCAAATCAGTGATAAAGAAGCTCATGAGGAAGGTGCAGGAATAGGGGAAGCAAGCTCTCATGTAGAGGATCATGAGCAGTTGGTTGCAAACTCCTGAATTGAAACTCTTGAACCAGCTTTTGGGATGTTCTCATTTTTGTCAGCTACACCCATTTCTGGAATTTTGTCTCTTCAGGATTTTCAGGGTAATTTAATTCTAGCCATAGCCAGCTGATAAAGCAGAAGTTTGTGATCCTTTCTGATTGTGAAAATTCAGTTCCTTGTGGTTTTATATACAATTTTGTATCAAATAATTATCATACTATGCATTTGAAATTTGATGAACCCTTTGCAATGGGGATGAAGATTCATTTAGCTGCATCTTAGTCTATAAAAGTTGTAAGGCATATGAATCATCTGAATGTGGTAAGATGGGCAAATATTGATGGATCCAATATTCATTGCTCGGATCCACATTTGGATTTAATTCCTTTGCTGCATCTTTAACAGGAGGTGTCATGGAATGTAACTAATATGACCATTTTCTTAAGAAACTGCTCGAGGATTTTGTCATTTAACTCACACTATTTTCATTCAAGTTCAAAACATTTAGGTGAATATTAGTTTTAGATATGTTGGTAGTTGACTACTATACCTTTTATATGGTTAATTGTGCGAAGATCTACATTGCTTAAGGTCACAAAGACTTGGGAATGTTCTTGTTTTTTTTTTTCAGCTATACACCCCATTTCTGGAGTTTTGTGCCTCTTCAGGATTTTCCGAGTAATTCTACACTTTGCCGCCCAGCTGATAAGCAGAAATAGTTATATATATTTTTCTGATTGTGGAAATTCACTTGACATTCCTTAGGGTCTTATATTTAATTTTGTATCAAATAATTATTATACTATGCTTTTGATGAGTCCTTCGAAAGGGTGAAGATTCATTTAGCCGTGTCAAAATCAATGAAACAGAAATAACATCCAGTCCGGACCGAGTCATCTTACGAGTTACAACTCTATTGCTTCCATTCACTCCCTGTTTCATGATGATATCCGAATATACTGTCATTCATTTTCTACTTCCTGTCACTGTGCATGTTTCCATTCTATGCCTGATGACGTCGCTGCTAATTGCATCTTTCTTTCTCAATGTGATTGATCTCTTCCTCTTGATCATGGTGATTATTATCATACTGTAAAGAGGGCTATATTCATGTTCAATTTCCTCCTGAATTTTACCTCATGTTTTATGGCACATCAAAGTTTATACCAACTCGATCAGGCTTAGTCAGCATAGCTTTCAAATCCTTAGTTAGCAAGTTATGGCCCCCATGACAACTATATCTTGTTCCTACATTACAAATAAACGATTACTTGACAATTCTTCCATTACTGAAAGCATCTCTTTCACACTTCACACTTGCCAATACTCCCCCTCTTTTCCCTTTAAAGTCATATATGTAACCAAATTATACCTGTAATTTCGTCTTAAAAAAAAAAAAAAAAATTAACAATAGCTGTAGAACCTGTCACATCCAGAATTCTAACACGCCAATGACTCAATCATTCTCTAACACGCTCTCTAGTGACCCACAAAGTCATAGCAGTTTCTTGCTCAAGAATCTTCTCAGTTATATAAAAGCGAAGCCCTCTTCATTAATCACCACCATATTCATTTCCAACAGGACAACATTATAGTCATGGGTAGAGTCAGGAGTTCGTCACTTGTTAGTCACCTGAAGAGAGCAGTGAAGAAAGTGAGACTCATTTTGCTTGGCCTTAAACTACAAAGGTGGCGTGTAGGTTCAATTCTTGGATGTGGTGCAACTAAAAGGCGGTGCTTGAGCTTCAATGACAGATTGGGTTTGCAGGGCTGCATAGAAGAAGTTGATACATCTGATGATCAGAATAGCTCCCACTTGAGAAGAGTTCATAGCACAATCAGTCGTTCTTCTTCGATTGATTATCAGGATGTTGATCAAAGGGCTGATGCATTCATTGCTAATTTTCGACGGCAGCTCAGATTAGAGAGACAGGTTTCTCTGGAGCTAAGCTACTGCCGGAAGGAGAGTTTTTAGAGACAAGAGAGTTCATTGTTTTGTTTAGCTGTATTGCAAAGAACTAAGGATGGTACAAATTTGATTCATTTATTGCTACTACTACTTCATTTGGGCGTTTTCATGAAAGCCATTTGATGTAGTTTTCCAAACAAAATAATTTTGTTGGTTTTTGCAGCTATGTATTACTAGTTCTGAATTGAGTGTTATCTACAACTGCTGAGTTTTGTTCTGTATAGCCATATGAATCATCTCAATTTAGCAAGAGCCACAAGATGAGAAGAAATTAATAGATGCCAGTCAAATATCCAAAAGATAATGAATGGCAAATTTATGCAGGAAACCATCTGCAGTTTCTTCTGTATTTAGCATTACTGTATATGTATATCTATGTTCAGTTCAGGAATATCTATAAGAATATGCTTTTTTTTTTTTTTTCTAAACCTTTTATATCTATGTTCCTTATTCCAATTTCCAAGCAACATGTGCAAAACCAATTAATGTACAGATTATATTATGTTACATCATTATACAAGTACATTTCGACAAAATAAGGGAAACTACAAATTTAGTGACACCTTCCTCCCATTCTAATATCAGAAAGACTTGCTGCATATGTCAAATGAATGTGTGTTAGTTTTACACAGACTGATTCAGTTTATAACAAGAACATCAATTATGGTTAATTTAATTTGGATCCTGATTCATGATCTATGACAGTCTCAAAAGCCCCAACCAAAGCTTTGACCTTGTTCCTCCTCTTCTCTTGGGCCATCAGCTTACTCGCAGTCTCCTCAATCACATCATTGTATGCAGGAGCCGCCTCCTTCTTGTTATTCCCTGTAGTAGCAGCAGCCGCTTGCGGCGTTTCTGTTACCTCTGGTTCCTCAGGCTTTGCTTCTTCTTTGATATCTCCATCTTGCCCTTCCTTTGGATCAAGCTCATTGCTTCCTCCATCAACGACTTCCATATCCACCTCATTCTTGTTTTCATCTTCTTTCTTTTCTTTGATCACCTCCTCAGCTATTGTTTCCTCGCTTGTCAGACCCGAACCCTCTTCTGGGTGGTGATCAATGTCATTGCTTTCATGATCTTTGCTAATGTGATTAACCTCTTCAACTTGATCATGGTGACCATCAATATTTTTCTCTGCTTGAGTAACTTCTTCATTATTGACATCCACATTTGCTTTTGATTCCTCTGCTGCATCTTTAACAGAAGTAGTGTCATGACCATTAGCTTGATCAGTATCTGAAGCATGATGTTGCTGCTGATCATCAAGATCTTCTTCAGCTAATTTAGGGTCCGGAAGGTCTTGACTGTTGTCCTCCTCAATACTCTCAATCTTATCCACCTCTCCAACTTCATGATGATCTAAAGCTTCCAAATTAGTTTCAAGATTAAGAATTTGTGTTATGTCATGACTCCTCGGAGCTCTTGAACTACCAGTAGTACTTCTACTACTTCTACTTTCCTTCTTACTTGAACCAGAAGTGATACCACTAGTGCTTCTCCTCAAACTAGTGCCACTACTCTTTGCAAACGAAGCCTGTGGTTTGGTTCCAGATACAGATTTACTGGTGGGTTTTGGAGCATTTGAGATGCTTTTAACTGAAAAAGATTTAGATCGAAGTGCTGGGTCTCTTGACTCTCTTCCTGGGGAGATGATTTTCCGTGGTCCTGAAGGTGATGGTGGCTTGTCAAAGGATCTTCTTCTATTTAGTGTAGGCTTTGGGGAGTTGGAGTCTTGATTATCAGAGACATGATGTTTCTTTAATGACCTGGACTTGGTCAAAGAAGGAGTCTGGCGTGATGAGCTTGCGGTTGATCTCAAATAGTTTGGCACTGGTTTTGCTGTTGATGATGAGTTTGAGGTTGAAGAAGGTTTATCAGGAGTAGTTGGTTTTGTGGGTCTTTTGGTGAGGCTAGCTGGTGATGTGCTACTTCTCCTCTCCCTCCCAGGAGTAGTACTATTTTTTGGTTTTGTTGCCATATATGCAGGTAGTACTGTCGAATTTTGTGATGATCAATCAGCTTATAAGCTTCAAAGGCTACTACCTCCCTGCATATTATCTAAACAGATTCATTAATTAGAACTTGGGAATTCTAATCTGTCCGTATGCTCTATCTGCTAATGATCTATAAACAAACAAATATGACTGCCAAATTGAATATATAGCTCCTCATAAGTCATAACTGAGAACTTCTCTCTAAAAGATTGACTTGCTACATGATCATGAGACTTTTAACCCGAACATATGTTCAGGTATGATTTTTCGTAATGATTTACATTGACAATCAAACAACATATCATTCTAAACTCTGAACTTATATGTTGATGCAAGAAACTCTATATGCAGGTCATTGGCATTGGGTCGTCCAGAAATAAACTACAACTTCATGGGGATGGGGAGGAAAGAGCCATTGGTTAAGCCCATCTGGGTCATGCATATAGGGCCAAGATGCAAAGAACCAAATGTGGCTGGCTAATTCAGAAACAACTCTCAAGCCCAAAGCTTTTCAGTCGGTATCAACTCCCTTATTTGTTGTGTGCAAGGAGAAAACGAATCCAAGTATAGGGGAGAAAATGAATTCTTGATCCTGGATATGTTCTAAAATATTAGCAAAATTTGACTTTACTGCAGAAACGGAACACCTTTTGTTTCGTTTTCTTATTCATTTTTGGTGTCAAGTGTCAACAACATATTAGGAATTTTTCACATCAGTTAAAAGAAATTGGCTTCTCTGCTATAACTATAATTTGCTAGAAAAAAAAGTGCATCATCTGGCCCTTAAAATTTCTTGATGTTTCTTGATGTGACATCAGCTGACCCTTAAAACTATATCTGACGGTTGTGATAGAATCCAAGCAAATTATAGCATGTCATATTATAGCAGAGAAGCCAAGTCCCAGTTAAAAATACATGAGAATCGATTTTCTAATATAAATCTCTCATTTAAAAATATATATGCAAGAAACGGGTCTAGAGCCCTTTATTCAAAAAAAGAAAAGAAAAAAAGAAACGGGGTCTAGAAGAGATTTCTTCATTGTACATAAAGTATAAACTATTGATCCGACTTTGGGGATCATCAATTTTGGTGTCACCTTCCTCAAGTCTTGTTCTATACGATATCAAAACATTCCATCTTTAACCCCCAAGACAAGCAACTGAAATAGTATCTTTTATAACAACCATGCATCTGATATATATACGTACAAAAGCAACCAAAAGAAGGGATTCAAAATTGAATATTTCACCAGATCAAAAATTCCATCATCAAAATCTACACATGCATGATGTTATATATGCTTGATGATCGATTCAAATGCCAAGCAAAGAGACATCCCCTCCTCCTTGTCCACCAATCTTAAAGTCAAATAAAAACTTAAAGAAGCAAAAACAGAAGAAGAAGACGGATCTGTGCAAAAGGATATGGCGTAAAAGAATGTAAATCAGAAAGAACAGAGTGAAGAGAAAGAAAGAGAGAGAGGGGGATAACGTACCTTGATGGAAGCAAAAATTGAAGGAAGAGTAAAATTAAGGGTTGGATGAATTATATGAAGGAGGAGGAATATAAGGGAGGTTTGCGGCAAAACTGAAAATAAAAGAAAGCGGGAATTACGTGCGCACGACTCAAATCAGAAAAACTGGTGGTGGTGTTTAATTCATATGGATGGATCGCACAACTCAAACTGGCGAGGTGTTGTGTTTGTTGGTGAAGATTAAATTAGTCGGAGGGCATGAGAATCAAATCAATGATCCATGTCTAATTTTGTTCATCAACAATCGAGACGTGTGGCTGCATTTGACTCTTTCATGCAATGTAGTTCATCAATATTTTAGAAGCCGATTCTTAATCTTGGTACTAACGGAATGGATCGGATATGCTTCGTGGCTTCTTTTGGAGTTTGGAATATGATCAAATATTTCCGGAAAAAAAAAATGCCGGCGATTATGATCTATATTTGTTTCGGTTATTTTACAAAATAATGTTACGCTAATCAAATTTTGTTTAAATGCGTTGTTATAAATAGTTTGGTTAAGAAAAGGCGTCTACATTGAACCGAAAGTTCAATAAATAAATCATTGTAAAAATATGAGGTCATTTTTGTAAAAATTCGAGAAGCCTAAACAAAGTTAATTATGCCCATTTTAACAAAAAAGAGAGAGTTAATTATGCCCTAAATCAGATGGAAAATGTAATGCAAGGCAAAGTGGTAGAAATCATAAGAAGTTTTTTTTTTTTTTTTGAATTAATGGTAATTCCATTGATAAAACTCATGCCAAAAAGGTCATTACATATCCACCTGCTGCCTCACAATGTTCAGAACAAGGCTTCATGGTGAAACCACAATGATACATAGGATAGACCAACTATATTCGAACTTATCGCTCACTTAAAAGCGAGCCTGTAAGTTATGGAAAAAAAAAAACATAGCGAATAGACAAGCAAAACTACACTCGTTAGAGCTCATTAAGTAACCTAACCTAGCTAACAAGCATAGGGCCCTAAAAAAATAGGGAATTATTTAGCTAAAACAAAAACTAAAAACTAAAAATTAGAGGCCACAGCCCAATAGCCCATAGTTTGCCCTAGCTTGAGCCTAACAGCAAGCAGCCAATCTAACCGCTGTCGCACTATGCCAAGCCACCAATAGTCTAACATAGCAGCCCCGCCGCCGCCACGAGGAACACCACCACCATCATCACCTGATGCGGTCAACCAGAGCCTTCAACGAAACCCAACAGGTGAAGACCCGACCTACCAAGATCAATCTCCACCACACCAAATCACCACCAAACAACTCCGCTGCCTACGCCTCCATCAAAGCCATCACTTGTGCGTTGCCCCTCGACCCACCATGTTGCCGTCAATCCCACATGCCACAACGCCCAATAGACCAAGATCCGGCAGCGATGCTGTCAAACTCCAAGCAAAGAGACAAACT
Source organism: Rosa rugosa (assembly GCF_958449725.1). Lineage (NCBI taxonomy): Eukaryota > Viridiplantae > Streptophyta > Magnoliopsida > Rosales > Rosaceae > Rosa > Rosa rugosa. Next base: position 54,126,197 of record NC_084822.1, on the reverse strand, counting down.
GAGAACAACTATCAGCAAGCCTTTGAGGCCTGTCCGGCAGCAGCCTTGACATCACGCGATCAAGGCCGACATAGATGCCAGGCCACCACCGGACGAGCGCCGTTCGAGTACGCTGGAAGACGCGCTAGGGTTTTAGGAGAAAACTTTGAAGAGAGAGAGAGTGTGACCAACCAAGTTTAGCTAGCATTATAAGAAGTTTTTTATTCGAAGGCAAAATGGTTGAATGCACAATGCCTAAGTTCCATTTCACTAAACTTTTTACTAAATTAATCATATTAATTTGAAAATATAGAATAATATTTTTAGAGTGCCAATAACAATTCTCTTTTTCGGCCGGTATCACTCATAAGAGAATAAAAAGCTCATTAGACTTGTTTTTCTATTTTTATTTTTCCTACTTCCAAGGCAGGAGGTGCCACCGATTACTGGGCTGCGTCGTCCTCGTAATGGTGACGAGGTAATTATTTCTCCAAAAAAGCTTCGTCTTAGTTTGGCTGTGGGAAAACAAAATTTGGATGCAGTAACTATGGAGCTTATTGAGGCGACTCCTAGCACTAATGATCAACCAAAGAGAAAACATGGTCGCCCTGTAAGCAGTCTCAACAAACTGCCATATGGTACTGCGGGAAAGAATAAGACAGTCAAGAAGGATGAGGAGCAGAAGAAGACTCCAAAAAATAGCAAGAAGACCAACATGTTGCCGAGGTTGTTAGTTGCTGAAGATGGTGCTAATCCCGACCCTAAGGGGAAGGAGTTGGCATTGTTTTAGGGTTCTTTATCAGAAGTCATTCTGGATGCAAGTCTTGTTTCTTGAGTAAGGTTTAATCTCTATATGCTTTTCTAAGATGTTTCTTGTTTGTTTTTGTACCACAATTGCGTGCTGGCAAGAATAGGGTAGATGATTAATTTTGCCTTAGAAAGCGAGGTTATCTTGCTTAGTATAGGCTTGCATTCAACGAGCGTCCCTTAGATTATTAATGAGTTTAGTTTTGGCTTAGATAGGTTTATGGTTCTGTTGACCAGCTTGCTTATGTAAGTTTTGTTAGACTCTGGTCTGCTTTATGGTTTGATTACTAATGCAATCAACTCCTTTTCAAAATAAATAAATAAATAAATAAACAAAGTTCTAACTTGGAAAGGGGTTTTGTTTCATTTTACTTTTAGTTACTTGTAAATTGGATAAGAGTGCTTGTGGATTGTCTATTGGTTTGAAACCCAATTAGAATCCAAAAATAATGTGATTACGTACGAACTCATGTAAAAGACTAATTATGTGGCCCTCTACATGTCGAGGCATAAAGCATTTAGCCAAGCTGTTCTTGTGCCTTTTCTTATAGTTATGGACTTGATTAGGTATAAGAACTTTAAGATACAATTGATGTGTAAAGTGCAATTGTAGCTAGCTAGGTATGCACATTTGTATCGAATTTGTGCCACATAAATATAAATGATATATAAATCTCTGCTTTGCTTTTCTTGTTGTGCAGGCCGCCCATTACTTAATAATTTCGACCACAATGCTTATGGCATTACGCTTATCTTAATCCAACACATCGCTAAAGAACAAGATCGAAGAGCAAACACAACTAGGGCTACATCATAGATAGTGGCCGGTGAAATTAGCTTAGCTAGATCGCTAATCATCTTTCTCTTCTGCTAACAGGCAGACATGCACCTACTCGTTCTATATACTTTTATCTATCAGAGTTTGGTAAATTTGGTATAATATTGAAATCAAAATGTGTATCCCATTTGGACAGGTAAAGGGTCTACATGTTGAGGGTACTATTCCACATTGGAATGGGAGGCTAGGTAAGTCTTCAAATCATGTTTATACGTTTTTGGGAATTAATTGTTGCTGGTGTACCTTATTAATGTTATGTTCATTCTATGCAGATTTTTTTTTTTTTTTTTTTTTTTTTAACGTGAGAGTTTAGAGAGGGTTAGTGTGACTTCATCGAATCGAACAAACTAACTACAACTCATTCGGATTAATTTCACGCACACGCCAATATTATAATTAGTTACTTGTCCGTTGTTAAATATGTTGATTTCAAAGTGAATGACGAATTAACAAGAAACCGTATTTTAAATCTAATATATTAAGAGTGTATATATTATCAGATTACCTGCACAAAAACTTATTCTCGACATATATAGCACATTGTTGATAGTGCAAAAGTAAGGGCCAGAGAAGATATGGGGCGATCGAGCTTCTTATTCCTCATCAAGTGACTATTATGATGAATATATGAGGAAGGAAGGTACGAACGAATTATGGAAATTGAGACCACGACAGACGGGCGCAGCAAGGAAAAAGGTCATGATCATGATAACAATACCCATCAAATTTACTCACATGCTGCTTCTCTCTGAAGCCATCTTTGTCAGTGTGAAGATTTGTATATATTTTGATTTTTGAGTCTCTAATTTGAGTGATTGTGAAGCCTCAAGTTTACATACGTCGTGCTCCCCAAACTCTTCCTTCAAGAATCTGTGGATTTTCATCTTTGACAATTCCACAGGTTTTGTGGATAGAATACTTGTGTACTCGGATTGCTAGCCAAGGAAAAAAGTTTCGAACCCTAATTATCTGTCAATTAAGAGAAGAGGGCTTGTATATATTATTGAAATTAAAATTAAATTTCTTTTATTGATTCAAGAGGTTAAGATGATATTTAATTAGAAGTCCTCAATCAACTTGTAAGAGCTTCTATGTACAGTGGGCAACAAACATCAATCATCCCCGATTATTAGTATCTACAATATGCTAATAAATAGAATTATCGGACATGTATAAAAATAGAATCATCGCATAGTTTCCTAGCAATCTAGAGCAATTTTTTATGCCAATCACAAATAAATAAATTGAAGTGAAGCTTCAACATACTAATACAATAAATTACACCAAAACCACGTCACGATATCAGCTTTCGAACCCCTCCAACTTATCTAGAGCTAAAAGGAAACCGGTACCCATGAATACAATCCTTATTACGAGTTGGATACGTAGCCAAGGCCTTATCCACATAAGTGAATCCACTTATTCACGCATCCTCTAATAAGCGATTGCACCACACGCGCATCAATCATTGCGTGGTTGAAAGTAAAGAAAAAACCCAAACAGAAGAGAAGAAAAAAATAGAGAAAAGTTAGGGGACGGCTGATCGAGGAGTTGGTGTGGGGCTTCCAGTCTCTTCTACAAACATTAACACCCTTCCCCTTCTTTGACCCTTCCTTCACCGTCCTCCTTCCCATAACCCTCCATCTCTACCGTCGATATGATCCGACGGCTCACATCTAACGCAACCGACCTTTAGGGACGGGCACTGCTTTGGTGGTTAATTGTTCTTGTTAAGCTTCCAAAGCAGGAAACTCAAATTTAATTCAAAAATAAAATTAAAATTTTAAATAGAAAGAAGTAAAGGGAGTTTGGATCATTTCATTCTCTCGCAGAAACGTTTTTGCCTCCTCCGAAAAGGAGAGCCCTTTCTCTCTCCAAGTCCAAAGCTTGAGATAGACTTTCTCTCTCTAAAGTCCAAAGCCATCAACTTTTCGCTTCTGGGTATTCAGGCCACGAAGAACACAAGCAGAATTGTTAGGTAGAACGAAGAATCATCATCCTTTACCTTTCTATATAAGTTCCACTGATTGTTCACGTATATTGGGTTTTTCTTTTCTTTTCTTTTCTTTTTTGAATATGGGTTTATATCTCCACGATGATAATCAGTTCTGCTGTTCATAGCTAGCTGGGCTTTCATATTCAGCATCATCATGATCATGATTCTATTTTTTTTTTTTTTTTTGATGTTCCGCTAGTTGCTCTTTCTCATCAATAAGTAAATAGTATTTTGTGAAGCTCTGAATTCTGTTTTGGTGGTTTTATCTGTGAGAGATTTAAGCTTTTGAAGCCCTTAAATGAAGGGATGAGAGAGGCTTTTGTAACCATTGCTACTTATTTTGTGTGGAGAATAATTCAAAGGAAAAAAAAAAAAAAAAAAAAAAGGAATGAGAAGCCCACTTTTTTTGGGGATGATATAAGGGGCGTGTGGCCATCTGGATCCTTTTTCTACTCATTCATTTGTTCCTTTTCGTGTTTTCACAAAATCAAGATATTGGGTTCTATTCCCTATTATCAGTTCTTTTTCCAGGAATGATTCAACTAATGGAAACAGAGGAGGTCTTGATATGCTTATATTGTGCTTTGTTAATCCTAGTTTCGCATATTTCAATCTGATTATCAGTGCATGTTACGGCTTTTTTGATCGGTTCTTGTGTATGCTGTGTTGAACGTTTGTGTGTGTTTGGAGTTGTGCAATTGCTTTGTATAGGTTGGACTCGGAAAAAAAAATCCTAATGATGGATATGAAATTTATGCATCATTGTAGGGTAGACATCAGTAGTGATAACATATATGAAAACACGTATTCATGTTTATGGAGTGATTTGTTAATGACTTTTTGGCAAGATGACAAATTTGTGTTATAATAATGGTGGCAATGAAATCTGTCTGAATTTCAGCATAATGCCAACTTTTTATATGAGAGGTTTATAAACTTTTATATCGAGTAAGAATCTGAGATCAAATCAACCATGGTTGCTGGCTTTAGCAGCCTTTCTCAGAATGGAAGTAGGGGTCTGTTTTTGGCTAATGTCATTCACAACAACCAGGAAGCTTCTTACTTGATTTTATTACTTCCAGAAGGTGAAATCAACCAGTATATGTCCAGCCCCCAGTATCAATTCTGATCAAAAGATGTTTAAATGCAACCCTTCGTGGCCCAGTATTCTTAGACTTTAATTAGATACTTGAAACTGGAACCTTAATCATTTCGGTTCGCTTATACCAGTGGGTTTTCCATTCTCCCTTTATTTATTTTTTCGGTTTACATTGAATAATTTGACTCAATGTGTGATTTCTTTCTCTACAAAAACTGTGTGTATAATTTGCCTACAAATTAACAAACCTAGCCTATTAGCAGCTTTTCTTCAGGGTTATTAGTTATAAACAGTCAATGCTCTTTTTATCGTACTAAGGTTCCTTTAAATATTGACAATGTGTATCGGAACTTTGAAGCTTCCTATTGTTTTACTTGGAAATGGCATCTCTGATCTAAATTATTGATCTTACTGTTCTTATAGAATTGAAGGACCCAGACCGCCCTTCATGGATGAGTATTCCGGTAAAAGAGCTAGTGATGGACTTGTCTCTAGAAAGGGGCCTAGTCTTGTTTTGAGGGAAACTCCAAACAAAGATCGTAATGCTCAGGTCTGCAGCCGACTGGGATGCAGTGGAAGACTGAATTCTGTGAAAGGTGCTCAAATTGAAAAGGCCAAATCTTCAAAGCCTGCATTCCGCTCTTCTTCAAATGGTAAAGAGATAGTTGGAAGTTCCTCTAGGTCTTGCATTTCTGTTGGCAACTCAAGAAAATCCGGTAGAGAACCTTGCAAAAAGCTATCTTCTAATTTGGAAACAGATTCATCTGAAACCAGCAGTGTTCAGGATGATCCAGAAGTGTCAGAAGTCACTCCTCCACCTGGAAAGATTCAGAGAGGACTTCACCCTGAATCTAAAAATGGGGAGTCTAGTGAAGTCTCCTTGATGGAAGTTGGAAGCTCCGATGTATCATCAAATACAAGATCCCGGAGGAATTTCAATCAGAGAACTGGATTGCGCAACCAAGAAACGTTATTGGGTTCTTCTGTTCCTTTCGGATATAAAAACAACAACCAGACAACACGATCTAGCACAACCAGGAATGGCTTAAGAAATCTAAGGTGCAATTCAGTATCTGATGTTGTTCCGTCCAGTTGTTCATCATCAGACTCGAGCGTCAACAGGAGGGAGACCCTAAAGAAAAGAATTTCTGAAGGAGAAAGTAGCTCAGCTGCTAAGGGGAAGAAGATGAATGGGTCATCTTCTGGGCAAAACTCCAGTTCGAGCCATGGAATCTCAATTGCTGATTCAAGAAGAGGTAGAAATATACCTCCTAACAGGGATAATGGTGTTGCGTCAGTTAGGACTCGGAGAACTGTTACTGGTCACACAAGGGCTAGGATTTCTAATCAAGGAAGTGGAAACAATATGTCAAGCAATGGATCTTCTGCAGTTGGCCCTCATATGTCCCAACCTGAGATGTCTATCGATATGAATGGTGCTAGTTCATCACAACACTTATCTTCTGAAGCTCCTTTAAATCGGCCAAATTCTTATAGTAGACCAGGTAGTAGCAGTAGACCAGGTAGTGGCAGTGGGAGTTTACATGGCATGATGCGATCTGGTACTGCAGATATTGGTTTTTCCCGGTCTCTAATGAATCAGGATGGTCAGCGACGCTACAACATGGATGGAATTGCAGAGGTATTGTGCAAAAATATTAATGTACATCTTATGATATCATTTATAAGGTTTTCCTTGCTTCCTTGGTGTGGAGATTTGTAAAAGAACTGATGTAGTGATGACTTCATTCTTTTATCTGTTCATTTCATAAATTTGTGTAGGTATTGCTAGCACTGGAGAGGATTGAACAAGATGAAGAGCTATCATTTGAGGTAGTTAATTATAGGGTTTGGGTGTTTCTGTTCAGTTGGCTGAGTTTTGTTGTTAAAACTATTATTTGTCTTATTGCAGCAAATACTTGTTCTTGAGACCAATTTGTTCCTGAATGGCCTAAACTTCTATGATCAGCATAGAGACATGAGACTGGATATCGATAACATGTCATATGAGGTTTGCTATTGCTGTCATATTGCTACATTACAATAGTAACTCTCGTTGTTCTGTTTTGTTTTAATGATATTCTGACTTGGTCATGATGCCTGTAAATGTTTCATTACCATCAATGCCACTATAATAAAATCAATCCTAAGAATCAACTAATGGTGGGTCAATAACACAATTTGTTGCGGCCATTCTTATATCTTCAGCAGTTTTGCTTACAGCATTTCACTGGCAGGAATTGTTAGCATTAGAAGAGAGAATGGGTTCTGTAAGCACAGCATTGCCAGAAGAAGCACTGACAGATTGCATTAAGAAAAGCATCTATCAGTCTGAACCTCCAGAGGATGCATCCATAGGCTGTGATAATAAGGATGAAGTCAAATGCAGTATCTGCCAGGTCACTTACCCATAGCTCAGAACTAGTTTTTTTTTTTTTTTTTTTATTTGTGCAAACAATTTTTATGCTTCCACAACTGTTTTTAGTTATAGGGTTGCACACACATGCATCAGATTCCTCATACAGAGACTAACAGCCAATACTCTTTGATCTTTTACAGGAGGAATATGTGGCTGGAGACGAAGTTGGGAGGTTGCGGTGTGAGCATAGTTATCATTTAGTCTGCGTAAATCAATGGCTGCGGGTTAAGAATTGGTGCCCTATATGCAAGGCGGCAGTGGCTACAGCTGCGGCTGAACCCTCATCACCATCACCATCATCACCCTCATCACCATATTCGACATAATTCAATCGTTAAAATCTTTTGGAGGAGAGGAGAGAGAGAGAGAGAGTGAGAGTGAGACATTCCTCATTGTACAAAACTTGCTTCTCCTCCCTTTTCTCTTCTGTTTTAGTTCTCAACCTCTTAATGTACAGATCAATTGTCTTTCATGTCAACTAGTTAATAAACCCGAGCTGTTGGTGTTACAGCGGGTAACTCTGCACTCTTTGTGGAATTGTGAATACATACAACAAAGTGGTGCTCTTCTTTCTACATTTAGGTTTTTTTTTTTTTTGGATTGCCCAAAAAAGAAAAAGGGTGTTTGGTTGGTCTATTTGGTAGTTTGTTAGTGGTACCTTCTCCACGTGATCTTGAACACTCGTAGCCCCCTTTTGTATATATCAACCCAGGCAGATCAGGAACTTGGCGTGGACTTTATATCTGGAAAAGGAAAGAATTACCATTTCTTTTAGCGAACCCCAGACAAGTGAACGTGTATGATGGGATTGGTCCCCATTTTCATTTCCACACTAGAACATCAGAATCTGGGAAGTTTTAAGAACCTGCCCCTGTCGATTTTGGGTTTGATTCATCTTGTACTTGTAATGCACGTAATAGCATAGGAATCTCAGAAACGGCCCTGGTTGATTTCGGGTTCAGATTTTGCCTGTACTTACTTGCGGCGCAAGCAAGAGCATAGGAAACAGCCCCTTTCCTTTCATATTTAGGTCCAAGAATCAGAATGTAAGAAGAAAGGAATCCTCATCTCTACCATCCGGTTCTGATATGATCATCAAGAAACTCACTGCCCCGATCCTCCCAGTCGAGAAACGTTGCTTCTTCTCTTCCATCAGCTGTTATCTTCCTCCTTCCCAGCTCTTCTTCATCCTCTCTCACCCAAATTGGCAAAAACACCCTTCCCTGAAAAAGCTAATCCCCTCGATATCCCCATCACATGTCACTTTTCTCTTTAGTCTTTACCCTCAACCTGGACCCAAAAACTGCCTTCCAATTTTTCACATTTTGGGTCTACCAAAACCCTAGGCTGCTTTCAGGTTCATTACGTCTACATATAACTGTTTGATATTGGGGCATCTTAGAAATAGGGATATGGATATATAGTGCTTTTAGGGTTCTTAAGCTAATGTGTGTGATGAGGGTTGTGAAAGAAATGTGGTTCATTTAATAATTTAGTAGTTTAGTACAGGGGCTTTGTGAGGCGGGGGAGGTTGATGAGGCTTTGGAGTGGTTCTCTCACATTGGGGAAAATGATAGGTTCTGGAATGTGAGAACATATAATGTTGTTATTGATGCATTGTATGGATTAGGAAGGAAATCGGAAGCTGTAAAATTATTTGATAGAGATGTTGTGAGCCGGATGTATGTACAGCGTAACATGTGTAACGGAACTATGCTGGATGACGCTAGAAAGTTGTTTGATTTGATGCTAGAAAGCTACAACATCCGATAATACATAGATTCATGCATATTGCAAGAAGGGAATGGTTGAGACTGCAATTGATGTAGACATGTAGTCGAAAGATTGTTGCCCCGATGCTAAAACGTTTAGTATGTTGATTATGGTTTGTTAAGAGGAATCAGGCAATGGGATTGCTTGATAAAATGCTTTAAAGAAAGCTCTCACCAGATGTGAATACATACACCTCATTGATACAAGGGCAGTGTAAAGCAGGTCATTTCGACGGTGCTTATAGGCTGCTTGATTTGATGAAGCATAGTGATTTGGTTCCTAACCAGTGGACTGCTAGTGTTATTATCGACGCTTTTTGTAAGAGGGGGAGAGTAGAAGAAGCTCAAGCCTTCTTTGATTCTCTCTAGGAGAGAGGCATTAAGCCAAATAAGGTGATATTGTTATAGTGTAATTGATTTTATACTATTAATGTCTATATCATGTATTAGGTACAATAGTAAAGAGATAAGTGTAATGGAATGTGGGGGTTATAATAGTGTATTTTCTATGCTTTTTTAACCCTCCAATTTGAGAAGAATAAACTCACCAATTCACTCTTCAATCTCTCCATCTACACTCTCTCCTTCTCTCTGTTTAGTTTTCGATTGTTCTTCAACACGTTATCAGCACGACGCTCTAGAATTAGAATCGAAAAAACAAGAGTAGAGGAAGTTCATCATCCGATCGAAGTCATTTTCCTAAACCTACAAAAAAAACCTCCAAACCCTATCACATATCAAAGCTCTTGATCCAAGAAGCCCAGAACCGGTTTCAGAACCTCCAGAACCGGCCGGAAACCCACTGAACCGGCCACCGAAAAAATTGAACCGCTGCCGGACCGCTGTCGAGTCCTGCCGAAGCCCTGCCGACACCTACCGAGCGGATCTGCCGAGACCTGTCGACAGCACCTGCCGACATCTGCCAGGGACCTGCCGACATCTGCCAGGGACCTGCCGAGCACCTGCTGAGACCTGCCGAGCAACTTTCTGGCCACTTTCCGGACAACTTTCCGACACTTTTCCGGCGACTTTCCGGACACTTTTTCGGCGATTTTCCGACACTTTTCCGGCGACTTTCCGACAACACTATTTCAATGTATTCTTTACTAAAAGTTCCCGCTTTTGAGTTTTTACTCCTTTTCTTTTCTTGAAAACTTACAATTGAAAAAGCGGAATTATAGAAATTCACGCTAAACGAACTAAGAGCGTTCGTAATCGATGAACTAAGAGTGTTCATAAGACTTCGGACTAAAGAGCGTCCATAAGCATCGATTGTTTCGGTCTAATCCAAATATCTTGGAAATTGATTTCTTGGTAGCATAGCTCGGAAATCTTGTTATTTTAGTTTTCGTGGAAGTTTAAACTCCGAAACTAATATATCTTCTCCTTATTTTCAGGATGTCGAATGAACCTAGACTCGACTTTCCCATGCTTGACTCAACAGGCTCAGAATACCACAGTTGGGTCACCGATGTTGAGAACCACCTCACTTCACAAGGAATATTGCATATAATCCAGGTACCTAACCCGGATCTTGTGTTCGCTCGAACACCGACAAAGCATGCTCATGCAGTTATATTGATGCGACGTCATATGGACAAAGCACTCAGGTTAGATTATATGTCCATCAAGAATGCAAGAGAGCTCTGGGTAGCACTAGAGGAGCGTTTTGGCAATATCCAAGATACCCTCCTCCCTGACTTGAAGGGTTAGTGGAACAATATACGCTTCTCCGACTTCAAGTCTGTTTCTAAATACAATTTAGAAGCTCTTCGCCTCAAAGCCATGTTGAGGTTCTGTAACAAACCTATCACAAAAGAAGAGCTAATTGAGAAGACTCTCTCCACCTTCCCAGTCTATGCAATTGTACTGTCAAAGCAATATCGCACTGACTTCAATGCTGGACGAATTACGAGGTTTAATGAGCTTATAAATATTTTGTCGGTATCTGAGAAGCACGACAACATCCTCATAAAGAATTATAATTCAAGGCTCGTCGGAACCAAGAGCGTTCGTGAGGCAAATTATAGCGCACCCAAAAGAGAACGCAAGGAACGGTACCCTAATAACAGGGGATATGAAGGACAAATGGGGACATATAACCGCTCCAATAAGGAAGGAAACCGCAACTTTAGAGCGGGCACACGTGATGGTAACTCCACACGTGGGAGAAGTGGATATGGCAACACCATGGGCCGTGGAAGTAGCACCATGAGCCGTGGTGGCAACATGGGCCGTGGAGGTCGCCGCATAAGACGTGGTAGTAGCAGTCGAAACCCTCCTAGGGAATATCCACAAAATGCATAACGTGCACCTCAATTAAAGGGAGGCAACCACAATGATTTGTGTTATCGATGTGGATCAACTGAGCATTGGTTCAAGCTATGCAAGGCAAGTGACCAACTAGTTGCAAAATACAGGGCATATAGGGACCTGAGAGAGCAAGAAGTTTACCTTGCAGAAGATGAAAATGGTGAAGATGTCAATCTCACCATTGAGGACTTCAAAGCTATAGATGAAGAGCACAAAGATGCTGCAGACTTTGATTAGAATAGTCCTTTCTATTTTCCAAGAACGGCAAATATGCCTTAGTCAATAAATGACAATTGTATTAACTCTTTCTCTACTGGCGCACCCAATGAAATATGATGTCTAGGAAAGTGATTAAGATTGGGGTATTTAAGTGAGCCTCGCTCCACCAACATCTCTCTACTTCTCTGGTCATATTTTATTGGAGTTACCAAACGGATTGAGTGACTACAATTTGTCTAGGTTTGATTTTTGGAATGGACTTTGGAAAAACCATGATGTAATCATTGGAAATTTTCCTTACTAATAAAGTATCGCATTATGTCATAAGACATGTGTTAATATTCCGAGCTTTATTTTTTTCAGTATGTTTTCCGGAGAATTGGAATGCCTTCTTGATAGTGGTACCACACATACTATATTACGACATAGGCAATTATTTTTATGGATGACGCCTAGTCGATCCTCCGTAACAACGATGGCAGGACCATCACAATTGATTCATGGTCGAGGACCAGCTCAATTTCTGTTACCAAATGGCACAAATATTAATGTTGCCGAAGCTCTATATGCTCCAAGCGCCGGAAGAACCCTATTGAGTTTTAAATATATAAGAGCCAATGATCTTCATGTGAAAACACATTGTGAGAATGGACAAGAGTTCATTTGCATCACCTCTAATAACTACGAAAATACACAAGTATTAGAGAAACTAGTGTGTCGCTCTAGTGGATTGTATGCAACCACTATTAGAGTCATTGAATCCAACCATATCATGAATGAAAATTTATGGGATTCTGACACATACAGGCTTTGGCACGATCGTTTGGGACATCCAGGTCGTGATATGATGCTCCGTATATTAAAAACTTCACACGGACATCCATTCTTCAAAACGAAAAGAAGTACGAACCAAAGATTGGTCCAAAGAGTTACTTCTGAAACATATAATTCGTTTTGCAAAGCTTGATCTTTAGCAAAGGTAGGATCGAGGCCATCCTATGCAAAGGACACTAAAGACAATATACCATTCTTGCAAAGAATACAAGGTGATATTTGTGGACCTATCCAACCAACTTGCGGACCATTTAGATATTTTATGGTGTTGGTTGACGCATCGACACGTTGGTCACGTGTCATGCTATTATCCACAAGAAATGCTGCATTTGCTAAACTCCTAGCACAAATCATTAAGTTAAGGGCTCACCACCCTGATCATCCTATTAAGTCAATTCGTCTTGACAATGCTGGAGAGTTTACATCAAAGACTTTTAATGATTATTGCATGTCCATTAGGATCGAGGTTGAACACCCTGTCCCTCATGTACACACCCAAAATGGTCTCGCAGAAGCTGCCATTAAAAGACTTCAAATGGTTGCTAGAGCATTGGTCATGCGCACCAATCTCCCTATCTCTGCTTGGGGTTATGCAATATTGCACGCAGCTGTGCTTATTCGTCTGAGGCCCACTGCCACCCAACCCTTTTCTGCGTCTCAGATGGTGACTGGGTATGAGCCTGATGTCTCACACTTACGCATATTTGGGTGTGCAGTTTATGTGCCAATTGCTCCGCCACAGCGCACCAAAATGGGTCCTCAAAGACGATTAAGCCTTTATGTTGGATATGACTCTCCAACCATTATCCGCTACATAGAACCCTTGACAAGCGATCTATGTACCGCAAGATTTGCGGATTGTCACTTTGATGAGACGGTCTTCCCGTCGTTAGGGGGAGATATGAACACTAATGTTCAACAGAAACGACAGAATTTGTCGTGGTCTGTCCCCACTTTGTCTCATCTTGACCCCAAAACCGCACAGTCCGAAATTGAAGTGCGGAGAATTCTCGATCTTCATAACGTGGCAGAATCAATGCCTGATGCGTTTTCTGATATCGCTAAAGTGACGAGATCATACATACCTGCTGCAAATGTGCCTGCAAGGATTGATGTCCCTAAAACTAGAGGACATGACGCCATCTCAAAAATACATTATGAGAATAGTGCCAACATCCCCTATATGGGTGACGCAGTGGCTAGGACCACGACTCCTGCCAGGAAGCGCGGGAGGCCCAAAGGTTCGATGGATTCTCGCCCAAGAAAGAAAGCGAGTTTGGCACAAAATAATCCATTAATCATCGATACAAATAATCCATCTCATGAGAATATTCCGGATTATGGTTATGTCCAAGAGACATCATTGGAGGATGCTCCAATAACAGAACCAATTCCAGAGAATAGAGAGATCTCCATGAATTACAACAGTATACATGTGATGATGGATAGAAATTCTATGACTATTGATGATGCATTTGCATATCATATTGCAAAAGGAATTCTAGAAAACGATGATATCGAACCGCGCTCCGTTGAAGAATGTCAACGAAGAGACAATTGGCCTAAATGGAAAGATGCGATCCAGACTGAATTGGATTCACTAACAAAGAGACAGGTATTTGGGCCTATAACGCTGACACCCCCAAATATAAAGCCTGTTGGCCATAAATGGGTCTTTGTTAGAAAGCGTAATGAGAAAGATGAGGTTGTTAGATACAAAGCTCGCCTTGTGGCGCATGGTTTCTCACAGCGCCCTGGAATCGACTACGAGGAGACATATTCTCCCGTAATGGACATTATAACGTTCCGCTACCTTGTCAGTTTGGTAGTTTCCGAAAAACTAGACATGCAGCTTATGGATGTGGTTACAGCATATCTCTATGGCATGGGGATCTAGATTCAGAGATATATATGAAGGTTCCAGATGGACTTCAATTACCCAAATCAAGTGGCTCTAAACCACGGAGCGCGTTTTCAATAAAATTAAGACGCTCACTATACGGATTGAAACAATCCGGACGGATGTGGTATAACCGTCTAAGTGACTACTTGATTGGAAAGGGATATGTTAACAATGAAATATGCCCATGCGTGTTCATTAAAAGAACAAGTTCCGGATTTGCAATTGTAGCAGTTTATGTCGATGACATGAACCTAATTGGAACTCTAGAAGAGTTAAGAGAAACTGCTAAATATTTGAAATCCGATTTTGAGATGAAAGATCTTGGGAAAACACGGTTTTGTCTCGGAATAGAACTCGAGCACCGTAGAGATGGGATTATGATCCATCAGTCAGCGTATACTCAAAAATTACTAAGACGCTTTAATGAAGATAAAGCAAAGCCTGTGAGTACTCCCATGATCGGCCGTAGTCTTGAGCCCAGAAAAGATCAATTTCGTCCAAAGGATGAGGACGAGGATTTATTAGAGGCTGAAATATCCTATCTAAGTGCAATAGGCGCATTATTGTATTTCGCTCAATGCACAAGACCGGATATCTCATTCGCAGTGAACTTGTTAGCTCGACATAGTTCTGCGCCAAACACGCCGCCATTGGGTTGGTATAAAGACAATCTTTCGATACTTAAGAGGTACGATTGATATGGGCTTGTTTATCCCTACAGAGAGAAAAGAAAAGACGGAAGCATGGGATCGAACCCCACAAGGCAAAAGGCCACCTTCCAAAATAAAGGCGCTGGCGACACCGTCCATGGTAGCCAACGTTCTCCTCCTCCCCTCCATCAAAATAAAAATGATGTTTTGATGGGCTTTGCTGATGCAGGGTATCTCTCTGACCCTCACAAAGGTCGCTCCCAAACAGGTTATGTCTTTACCATGGGAAGCACCGCGATATCTTGGAGGTCTACAAAACAGACCCTTTTTGCTACTTCCTCAAATCATGCAGAGATTATCGCTCTACATGAAGCTGTGCGTGAATGCATATGGCTAAGGTCTATAATTAGACATATTCGAGGAAGTTGTGGTTTGAAGTCTACCACGGATGAACCTACATGCATTTATGAGGATAATGCAGCTTGTATTGAACAAATGAAGTTAGGTTTCATTAAAGGCGACAACACCAAACATATATCGCCTAAGTTCTTTTATAATCAACAACAACAATCACTTCTAAATATTGAAGTAAATCAAATCCGATCAGAGGATAATATAGCAGACTTATTTACTAAGTCGTTACCAAAATCCACCTTCGAGAAACATGTGAAGAGCATCGGATTGAGAAAGTTATCTGAACTCCCATAATTGTAATTATCAGGGGGAGTTGAAATTAGGAGGAATATCCAGACCATCGTGTACTCTTTTGTCCTTCGTCTAAGGTTA
The DNA here is from genome assembly GCF_958449725.1 of Rosa rugosa. Lineage (NCBI taxonomy): Eukaryota > Viridiplantae > Streptophyta > Magnoliopsida > Rosales > Rosaceae > Rosa > Rosa rugosa. Next base: position 54,110,582 of record NC_084822.1, on the reverse strand, counting down.
TTTTTCCCACTGGGTTTTTACCTGGCAAGGTTTTAATGAGGCACATCTTTAGTATGGTCGCCCCACTTATACTGCATCCCTCTCGTAGACATACTACCTACTTATGATGCTGATAAGAAGACTCCACTTATCTCCGAAGATACGGTATTGCTACTCCACACTCATGCGCGTTGTGCTCTTTTTCTCATTCGACCATGATTGTTTTTTCCCACAGGGTTTTATTACTTGGCAAGGTTTTTAACGAGGCAACTTAGAAGCGCATCACCAAGACAATACTATTAAACATGATATATCCAAGGGGGAGTGTTATAGTGTAATTGATTTTATACTATTAATGTCTATATCATGTATTAGGTACAATAGTAAAGAGATAAGTGTAATGGAATGTGGGGGTTATAATAGTGTATTTTCTATGCTTTTTATCCCTATATAAACCCTCCAATTTAAGAAGAATAAACTCACCAATTCACTCTTCAATCTCTCCATCTACACTCTCTCCTTCTCTCTGTTTAGTTTTCGATTGTTCTTCAACAGATATATAGTTATATACTGTTTTGATTGATGGTTACTGTAAGTTTGGGGAAATCGGTGATGCTCTTTCTTTCTTCGATAGAATGCTTAGTGAGGATTGTTTGCCAGACTGTCACAATGCGTTTATACACTGGTTTTGCCAAAAAGCCAACACAACAGAAGCAATGTCAATGGTGGGCAAGATGTCAAGTACTGGTGTGAAGCATTGGAGTCATGCAAGTTGCTTCTATGCGGACTTTTTGATGAACATGTGGTGGCTCCTATCCAAAATTTTCAGCCGATAGCACACATTGTGGCTCAACCTCAAGTGTCTATCACCACGAATGCTGCTGGTTCATCACAACAGTTATTTTCTGAAACTCCTTCAATTCGGCGAAAAGGTAATGCATCCGTTCTTTAGTTAATCTCATTATTTCATAAAATTGGTGTAGGTGTTGCTGGCTATTTGGAGCATAGGAAGAGGTGAAGAAGAGCTAACATTAATGTAGTTAATTATAGAGCTTTTTGTGTTCACTTATCGATTGTTGGTTGTTTACAGCATTTCACATTTTCACTATTTGATGGCAGGACTTGTTACTGGGCAGTGTAAGCACAGTGTTCACAGAAGAAGGAATTTTCAGATTGCCCTAAGAAGCAGATGTGATAATAAGGATGATGTCAAATTGCTGTATTGCCGGTTCCTTTTCTCATAGGTGTTGATTTCGTTGTCCTTGTACAAGGACACAGATTCTTTATATAGCACAGTGATAGTTATTGCCCTCTCTTTTCTTACAGTAAGCGTGTGTGGCTGAAGATGAAGTGGGTTCTTGCGATGCGAGCATAGTAATCGTGTTGTCTGTGTAAACCAGTGGCTGCCGCAGCAGTAGCATCACCCTGACCGTCGCCACCGTCTCCGAAACTCGATTGTTAAGTCTTTCAGAGGAGAGATAGAGAAAAGAGGAATGTACTTTGTACAAACTTTGCTTCTTTTACTTATTTCCTAGTAGTTTTTACCCTTTTTTTATGTACAGATGAATTCACTTTCACGATTTATTAGTTGTGAATGTTTCCGTATGGTTGTTTAAACTTTAACGATGACCCTTCTTCTCTAGAATAAGAATTCCCATTATAGTTCACTTTTCGACTTTTACTGCGATCATTATTTTATCCAAAGGAGGTTACAAATGCCCAAAAAGGAAAGGTATACAGAGCTAGCCTGTATTTTCTTGGATACAATTTCAGAAGTGGGGAAAGGGGTTGGGACCAAAAAGTTTCCAAATCAAAACTTGAATAGATTGACTGACTAGGTTCCGGTACAGACTGAGCCTTGGAATAGTGACGTGTGTAGGAACTAGGATATGGGCATAAAGTTAAGGTTTGGTTCGATTGAAACAGGTAAACGTGGCACTACTTTAAGGATGTCCCAAACCGTACATACGTACTATTGCGGAACATGCTGCTCATCATTCCTGCGCACAGCCGCCAGAGAGACAGACACAGAAACTGAGTTCACCGGAAAGATGATCGGAATCTTCAACCCGGATATCAGAAAGGGACCCACATGTGCCAAAATGTCAACCACATGTGGGCCCTACATTACCCTGCTCTCCCACAACAGAAGAATCACAAACACAATTAGTGACCTGAATGTTAACAAAGCCAGTGTTAATGATAATGAATTAATGGAACCTCTCCAGATTCCGAGTTAACTAACCTAACCCGACCGTGGAAGCGGTCTCATATCTCAGAAGTCAAAGCAGAGATGAGTGCGGGTGTCATCTTCCCCAGCACAAAATGACGAGGCCAGCGACGCTTACCAAGACAAGTGAGGCTAGGCTAGCTAGTATCCAGCAGACACATCAAGCCCCAACATGTTTGTTTTGTCTCTGCAACTCTATTTAGTTCCATAGTCCCAAAGAACCAACAATGATATAATACAAAGAATATGCAGCATCCCAACTCCAAATTCTCTGCTTCTTATGAATCTGAAGAAGCTCCCTACCAGAACAATTCAGACTTTAAAGAAGATGCAGAGAACTAAGCCTTGGGACCTAAAACAATTATTTTTTGTTCAAAAAGGAAAAAGAAAAAAAAATATATGTGTATATACAAGTATATATCACATCAATCATCCATCATCTGTGAATCAACAGTTCCTTCTTCCACTTTCTAGAAGCCTAGGCAAGAATGTGGCAACTTTCTAACTAGCCTTCACCAGAAAATTCTATATTTTATGTAAAGAAAGAAGCAATAAATTGTAAAACAAACAGAAGATATATCATAGTTCCATTATCCAAGGACTTTCCACAGACCTGGGCAAGATGTATGGTACCATAACCTATTTATAAGTACGCTTAAATAAAAATAGTTGAAACAAATCTGTATGTTATTTCCTAAACGTTTCAAGGTAGACCACAATCAGGTTGGGCCTAGGGTCAAAACCCACTCAGAAACAACAACCCAGATACTTCTAAGCTGCAGTTCCAAGAACAACCTATCTTTAAGCAAACAATGAAATAGAGAATAAAATAATCATAAGAAAAAAACTGCAAGTAGAAATATGTTTACAGAGAATTGAGCTCTTCTTGCCTTCTTGGTTACCATGAGAAGTTAGCACAAAACCTTGACCAAATTAATTTTTTTTCTTTATTATCAAGAAAGTTCTTTTCTTTTATCAGAAAAGCATGCTCAAAGTTCAAGCTTGAAATGTGACTCTGCTCAGACACCTAAACCTAAGCAAAAATTTAAGAAGTAGGAGAATGAGAGTAATGTATGTAAGATTATTTGCCTACACACAGATGTACAAATAAGTGATATACACAATTGTACAAACAAGTGAAGTATGTACAAAGAATTTGATCTTCATGAACATTAACACCATCATGATCAAAGTTCAAGCTTGAATTTTAACATCGCTTCGACGCCTTGCCCTAACCAAAAATCTAAAAAAAAAAAGAAGGGGAAAATGGAGGAAGAGTGAGAGTAATGCATGTGAATGAAAATTTTGGCTCATACATTATACTTTTCACATATAATTCAATACCAAAAGTATATCAAAAGCATCCTATAACATTAGACAATAAACAATTGCAGTAAATCTGCATGTATATCCACTCTCAACTATATAATCCTAGTGTATATGCATGAATGTCAAACCACAAGTGCCCATCATATTTCATGGAGAGAAAGAATCTATATGTGATATTAAAGCAAATCCAAAGCTCTAATCACCTACAGAAAAGTTTCAAATTATGCAAAGAACTTGATGTGGATGTAGTAACGGTATTTGCTTATTAACAAATGTTGCTATTTTACTTTAACTTTAGTTGTGTATGTATATATATGTTCTACACATTCTGTTGCTTCTTATACTTCTTATTTTGGCTCATACTCTTCTGAAGCCCAATTCACCACTATGAGTTCAACAAGCTGAGTAGTGAAACTCAAAGGCTAGTTTTTTGAAAAGAAAAAAGGTTAAATTTGTAACACATTACCAAAAAGAAGAGACCATGGGTTGGTATGAGTCATGAATAATGTGTGTGTGTGCCTGAGCGAGCGTGTACTTGCTTGCTGAAATATAACCACAGCATAATAGTGTTATTTAGTTGAAACACTAAATTCATGCTATCAAGGACAGTCCAATGATGTCAATGTGTTATTGTTATTGAAATTTCAATCAATTCTCAGATTTTAAAAATACATACAGAGCATACTGCAGCTCTTACACAAGGAATTGTACCTCTCACCGAGCTACAGAACAGTATCCCTGCAAAATTTTCTTATATTTCTTCTTCCTTGGCTGCAATTACACTGAAAGCTTGAGATCTTGAGTGATTGCAAATACAGCAGCATCTATGTTAAACAACAACAAAACAACCAAACATGGGGGTTTAATTTCAAAGCACCCCTTGATTGGTTGCAGTTAGATCTGGATCGGTCCTGGCTCTATAGCAAGCAAATACAGCCATTTGATGCTTGAACAGATGATTTCATTTTGGAAGAACTGGAACTTTACCCACTTAGGAACCATCTGGTCCATCCTGACAATGTGAATGGAATTAGTTGTATCAATGATCTCGAACAACCATCGTCAGGACTTCGAACTGGAACAGACCGACCCAACCACAACTTTGGGATGAAGGGTATCTTCTTAATGATGTTTCATTCCTCAAATGACTGCATACAAATCTTCTCCAGCAGCAATGGCCAGTCTTCTCCAAGTTGCTGTGGATTTAGCTCCATTGCAACCTTAAAATCAAGCAAAGATATTGAGCGCTGCGGTCTTTCCTCCTGTGAAACTTCCAAGGGCCCATTGCTGCCCTGCATATGCGGGTGATTGCTTGGCCACATGCCATTAATAACCTTTCCTTGAATCTGCTGCTTTGGTGCAGCATTCTTTCTTGGCTCTAAACCAGACCTTGATCCCACCAGCTCAACACAGGATTTGATCAATCGCTTTAAGTACACATCCAACACATTATTTAACATATTGGCACATTCCATAGAAACACCTCCAACACCTTGTGCTGCAGCAATCTGCTCCATACGGTTTCTCAGGGTCTCCGTATCAGACAAAACCCCACTGTCATAATAGCTAACAAAATCACAGCTGCTACCCACCGGAATAGCTTTGCGGGCCCCACCTACACTGGCTGAGTATAATGGGATCCCAAGTGGAGCAAGAAGAGGACTTCTGGAGAAACTCAAACGGTTTGATTGTTCCGCCTCTTCCCCATCTTCCATAACTGCAAAGTTGGCCTGATTGCTGAGTATCTGTGGTTTTCCTGTGGGTCGCCTGACTGCACCATCTCTTTCACGTTCAGGTAGCTCGGCAACTGGTTGAAGATGCTGCATTGGTCTCTGATAATCAAATGGATTTGCATCCCCATTCTCCGTGATAATCTTACTGCCACTATCCTCTGAACCTGTGGATGGATGTGACACACTGTCTACCTTCCCATTTGGTCCAAGTGGGCTAGGCCTATCCCTTAGCTTCCGCTCACGTATAGCGGACCTCCCCTTCCTTGGGGACACAGGCAAAACCCCATTAGACCAAACAGACACATTTTGATTCTGATTTGGGAAAAGGTTCCCACTTTGTTCGTGCCCATCTTCCCTACTCGGAGAACTGTTTGCAGCTTGCACCCCAGGTTTTGCAGGACCTGATGAATGAACTGGTGGCGGGATCTTGCCTTGGCATGCATTCTTCAAGATTGACAGTATAAAATGATTGTGCAGCGGCAAGTTTTCACTTCCTAACACGCGGTGGCACAACTTATCAAACTCTTTCTTGCTCAGCTTCTGACTCAACAACTTGTTCAAGTAATAAAAGTATCGTTTCGACTTCTCAGGCCCGATCCTCTTCACTAACTGAGCTCTCAAATCACCCAAATCGATCCTCGACAACTGCTGAGGTTGCATTTCTCAACAAACAGATTCATACACCATCCACAATACTTTACAAATCCCCCAGCAACCCCCAAATTACTGTTACTCCTATCTCGAAAAAAACCAGAACTTGCACTCCCCCATATCATTCATTTCAAATCAATTCTTAACACTCTGCATATCACACCAAACAGAGCCACAGTCCAGAAACCCCCAAAAATAAAAAAAGTAAAATAAAATTAAAAAAAAACCCCAATCTCAAATGAGACTACCGTTAACCTTCTTTCCAAACAACCCCGAATTGTCCCGCCCACAATCCACACAATGCAAAACCAAATCCCATCTCCTCAATCCCAAAACCCTAAAGATCAAACCCACAACACACCTAGCTCAATTCATCGAAAACCAATACAAATCAAAAACCCTAAGTCCGAATCACCACAAATTCGGGTCCGGAGTTCCTCCCAAACTTGAATTGCACCGCCGCGCCAATGCAAACCCAGTATTGAATTCGCGCAATTGGCGAGCTCCGAACTTCAAGACTTGAAATTTGAAGTCCGGGGAATGAGATCAGTGAGTCCGGCGAAACAGAGCTCGAATTGCAGATAGAAATTGGGATTTGCAGATAAACAAATGAAGCGCCAAAAAAAAAAAAAAAAAAGAGAAATTGAAATAGTGAAAGGGTTTGGGGGAGAGAGAGTGTGAGAGGGCTTTTGGAGATTGATTGAACTCTGACCTTAACGAGCTTGACGAATTTGCAGAGGGAAATCGAACCTCACTGACTTGCGAGCTTTGCCTTTCGCTTTCTCGCTCTTCCTCTTCTTTTTTTTTTTTCTTTTTTTGAAATTTTGGGGTTTTTTTATTTTTATCTAATTTTGTTTTTTTGGTGCTGCTGATTTATATTCGAACATAGGCTCTCTCACCTCTCTCTGTGTAGCTCGATCGCTGCTCTATTTCTTCCTTCTTTCTTTTGTTTTTCTCTCTCTTCCTTCTCTTCTTTCTCGGTTGCTCTCACAAGGTCTCACCTTGTATTTTTTTTTTGTTGCCTTTTTTCGTTCTATTGATGAACATAATACCATGTTCATTTACACTTCATTTTTTGTTTTTTGCCAACAAACATCGATAAGCTAATCAAGTGATTCACGATTTAAAATTTAAAGTTTATGAACTTTAATGTGACTCGATTGATAGCGAACCGTGTAAATTAAGTTGGTTGGATTTTTTTTATTGCCATTAGGGTAGAAGTCATCTCTTGCGCTATTGTACTGGTGTCACGTGTGATTATTGTTTAGTTTTGTCAGTAATAAAATCTTTTTTAACTAAGGCTCTATAGCCTGAGAGGTTAAAAAACGCGGTTGGATTGTTACAGTGAGACTTTCCGCCAGTGCCTCATATGGTCGATGGCTCATAGGTGGCTATGATTGTCAGCATTTGGAACGGTTGGTGCCCCATATGAATTTCGACCGAATATGTATGTTTTTGCTATTGAGTTGCAAAAATGTAGATCGCTTTTCATAGTTGGTGTGACTAGAGTTTGTTTATGTTATTCTTGATCACTGTGGCGGTGTGACTAGGATTCGTTTATGATATTATTGATCAATATGGTGGTCTGCGTGATTTGTGTTGAGTCATTACCATGTTGATAAACCATGACTCGTTTGTGCACGTTATAGATCACTTATTATGTTTGTATTGTTAGCTCAGTTTTGAATTCTTAGCGTATAAAAGTATTTTCACAGTGCATCGCTTAATACGATGGAAGTTGATTGTCTCTAGTTACATCTCTACATGGGTATAGAAGAAATATAGGTTGTACTAGTTTCAATATTTGTAACTTATTGTTTCCGATTGTTCAACTTGTTCTACAAAACGATTTATAGCTGAAAGTGATGTTACATGGTTACTGATCTCCTTTCTGGTTTTCCCAAACAAGAACGAGTTATTGTGTACATAATTCGTTTGCTTACATTTGTTATGAATATAATTGTCGTTCATAAAAGCTCATTTGAAGTAAAGTATTTTTTTTTTTAACAAACCCAAATAGGGTGACTATCATTCATCGAAAGCCAGAAAGGGCCATTACATATCCTCCCTCTACCATCAAGGGGTAGATAAAGAGTTTGTGGTAGTAGCACAGTGATACATAGATTAGGTCCAATCATTTGACGGTTCTATGCTCCGAAATGAAGCCTATAGACTATTAATTACTACATAGCAAATAGGCCGAGTACACTAGACTAAATGACGCTCACTAAAAACTATAAGCATAGCTCCCTAACAAAGTATGGAATTATTTTAATCAAAAAGACTAAACTAAAATAGAGGGCCTAGAGCAAAAACCAGCCCAAAACTAGCAGTCCACACAGCCCAAGAGAAGGCCCGACGCAGGCCCAACAAGAAAGCCTGACCCGAGCCCAAATTCAATCGCCAGCCACACTGTTCGTCGACCTCCGCTACCTAGCGCCGGACTTCGCCGCCACAATCCAGCACCGGACCTCACCACCGATCCAGAGCCAGATCTCGCCTCCTCAATTCCACATCGGACTCACCATCGCACCCACGTCGAAGCCCGATAGAGCCAGGCCGCATCGAACCCATCCTCCCAAGATGCAGCCGATCCTGGAGGTGCCCCCACTATGCCGACCCACGCCATGCCACCGCCCACACGCACTCAAGATTTCGTCTGATGCTCATAGTTAGACCATCAAGCCAGACCCTAAGCCAAACCACATCCCACAAGACTCAGGCAAATAGTGATCAAACACCCGTCCGGCAGCAACCCATTAACGACGTGGCGGACTGACGCAAACCATGAGAGCCGCTGGACGAGGAGGACGTCGCAAACCCTTGACCAAGCCGGCCGAGTTTTTTGGAGCTCGAGAGAGAAAATTAAACAGAAAAATTTGTCTTTTCATTCAACACAAAAATGGATGTTATGGAGGGCCAATTCTTAGGTGCGGGTAGCCGCACCACGTGTACGGTGCGGCTGCCCAATCAAATCTCAGAAATTTTTGTCTTTGTTCCGAAATTGTCCCTGGTTTTTAAATGTGAAATACCCAAAATACCCCCCTGCTAGGGGAATGATTGGCCTGCCGCATCGCCACGCCGCACCACGTGGCGGTGCGGCTGCCCCACGCAAGAATCACTCTGTTATGGAGAGCCATTTGAAGTAAAGTATGAAGTTAGGATAAATAAATTTCAATTTTTAAGAAAATGGTCGAAAATTTTCTCTTGAACAAGACAAAACTCAAAACTGGTTTAATTATTCTGTTATCCAAAAATAAATATGAATAAAAAATAGGGTTTTTGTCAATTTACCCAATTTTTAGAGATTTTTTTTCTCACTTATCCCATTAAGTTTTTTTAATTTCTCCTTACCCAAAACACTCTAAGGAAGATACCCCATAAAGTTTTTTTTTTTTTTTAAAATTTTTAATACCATTTTACCTTCACCCATGTGTTACTTAGAGAGAGAAAGAAAGAGAAAATAGAAGAGAGAGAAACCATAGGAGACTTCGCCGGAGCTCCGTCACCGGTTGTCGGATTTCGGTCACCGGTCGCGCGGATTCATGTCACCAGCTGTCGGATTCCGGTCACCAGCCGCCGCTGCCGACCGGATTTTCCTGAAAACCTCCCTGAAAGTCCCTAAAGAGGTCGTCGGAGATCTCATAAATCACCGGAAAGGTTTATTGCCCCCAATAGACGTCTATTGCCCCCCAATAGATGGGTAGTAGACGTCTATTGCACCCTAATAGACGTTTCGATCACCGAAATGGGAACTGATATTTCTAAATTAGATAAATAAAACTTTTGATAGAAGAAAAAAAAGAGGAGATTACATCAATTCAAAAAGTCTATTGCCCCGCAATACAACTTTTTTTTTTCCTTCTTGCATTTCTGGCTTTATGCCCACAGTCTAAAAAAAAAAAATGCTCTATGCTTTCTTGCACTCTGAGAATATCGAAACAAGCTGCTCATCCTTCAATTCTTCATCCCTATCAAGCCATATCTAGCCCAATTCGTCGGCGCTCACCTATTGGACTTTCTATTTGCTGCTCAGGACTCCTTCACGTATCGCTGTTGTGGGTGGTGGCGTCGCTCGACTCGCACCCGAAGGTTCTGGCCAAGGTCCGGGAACTGATCACGGCGGACCAGCTGGCACGGATAAGGTGAGGTCGTGAGGTACCGTGCTCCGGCCACCATGGTCCCTCACTTTGAGCCTCCGACGAGTACGCCGATGCAGATCTAGTGAGAGGGATGAGAGAGAGTGCTGAAACAGTACAGATCGGAGAGCGAGAATTCTGATTCCTCGGGGTGCCGGACTCGAGAATGACGACCTGCAACGCTGTCGCGAGAATTCCGATTCCTCGCCATGCCGGAGGCGTCAGGTTCAGAATCTGGGGGAAGAGAGAGAGAGAGGGGAGAGAGAGCTGTGCATCGGGGAGGAGAGACAGTGGCATGACTGTAGTTAATTAATTAGGCTGAGGTCATATTTGTCATTTCTCTTTAAATTGGGTTAGTGAGACTAAAAATCTGTTGCTGGGGTAAGTGAGATAATTTTGGTCAATTTTAGTGCTTTGGGTCAAGAACCCAAACAAATATTTGGTATTTATTTTCTTGCAGAATTTTATTTAGGGACGATGATAAAAGAGGTCATTTTAAAGTACTTTATGATAATCCAGACACCACAAATGTCCCCCTGATAATTAAGGTCACCTATTAACAACCTACCACTAAAGTTAAACTTAATTACAAAAACTGCCACTGCTGGCTCTCGTTCCCTCCCTTCCGTTAATATGTTATCCGTTCAGATTCAACCCTTTACCAAAATCTCTCTCTCTCCACAAACCCTTACCATCCCAACCTCCTTGACCGCAACTCCTTAAGACCTTCCTCGACTTCTCCGACTCGCCGCCCTTCACCATCGATCTCTCCTTCGAGTGGATCCTCGACTCCCGTGACTCCGACACCGATCAGATCAAGCTCATTGATCGCGCCCTGCAGTTGGGATCGGTGCTCCTCGAGGCCGGTAAGAGCTCGGCGAGACGACGAGCCTCCAAGCACAACTCCATCTCCTGGGCTCTCCCTCTCGACCTCACCATCAAGGTAAGCCCATGTTTAATTGTTGAAGTAAAATTTGAACTGTAATTGTTGCCGGAAACTGGTTTGATCGTGTTAGTTTTTGGGCATTCCGATTCTTTTGTTTTGAAGTTGCACTTTGCCGTTTTCAGTAGCACTGGGTTGCACATAATCAGATGGTTTATGTCAGTCACTGAGTTAATTTTAGTCCTACCTTTTAAAAAAAGAGTTGGTGAGACTTTTGATTGGGAGCGTTGAGACCGATATATAATGCGTACATGTCAAATTGAATAAATATTGATATTGCAGGGATGTGATGGGTCAGTTTTGCTTGATGGATCAGCGAGTGGTCCAAGTGAGCAGGAGGCACCTCCAAACCTGAGTTTGAGGGCCACGGCCTTCGAAATCATCAATGACCTCCGTGAGCTAGCTCATAGCAAATGTGGGAGGGTTTGTTTCTTGTGCTGATATAGCTGCTCTTGCTGCTAGGGATTCTGTTTTCCTGGTAAGTAATTATTTTTTCCTCTTGCCAATTATATTGTTATATATATGTATATCACTTTATACATCCATCTAATGTAGAAATGAGCTAAAGACATAGTTGATATCTGATTTTTGACCAATTATTGAGATAGGTACTCAATAAAGGCAGAAATTTTTGCAGTTTTTTGAAATATTTACTGTATGTCAATTGGATACAGAAATCTATTTACATTTATGATTGCCTTTTGGACTTGCATTAGCTATTGATCACCAAGTAGGATCATCTAGGCTAGAAGATATTTAAGTAATATGAAGATAAAGAAACCAACTCCTCTCTCACAAAAAATGCCTCATGCAGATCCATTGGCTCTTCGATTCCAATCCCTCCAATCTCCCAAATTTAGTAAAGGCTCCGACTCTCTCAATCTCTTCAAAATATTAATCCAATCTCGATCCACTTCTAATTTTTTTTTCTTCTAGACTCATTGGCTTTGGCATGAAAACTCATAAAGAATGTTTCAAAGTTTCCAAGTTCTTGAACTACTGAACTGTTAAACTGTTGCTGATTTGAAATTTTTATAATTATGTTATTTGATGTTTCATGCCTTTTTCATAGTTGGAATGTGATATTTAATAGATTATATTGCATTGACATTCTATTGAATTGGCTTTGTGTTTGATCTTATACACCGTAATGCAGTTTTTGTCAAGTGGTTTTGTTGTGATGCTTTTTCATTATGATGGTAACGTTGATGAGTGGAAGCAATTTCAATGGAATGATCTTGTCATTTATGTGTCTGTAGTCAATCAAACAAAATGGTACACATGACTTATCTTCATGCCTTCAATCATTTCATTTGTATTAGAAGTTGGCTTATTTTAGATGCATTTCTGAGTGATAGCTTTCTTGATGCCTAGGTGGTTCGCAAAGCGTTTCTTACATCCTGATATAGTTGATCAATATAGTCGCATTCTTCTACGGGATGAGGACCTTGGAGTTGACAATTTCAATCCTCAACGGTACTGTAGCTGCATTTCCTTTTAGCAAAGTTAGGATGCTTGCTTGCATTTGAACTACTGTAAAACTCTGTTGCTCAAACTCTATATTGTTCTTCTTCTACAACACTTCTAGGTATGTGTCCATTGTTCGAAAGGAAGGGCTTGAAATATCACAACCGGCACTTGATTTTTCCAAGACAGAGGTGAACTACATGGAGAAACTTTCGAAAGAGGAGGGGATTCAGAAGAAACTCAGCAAGGATATTTTGCAATATAAAGCTCATATAATCAAGATATTTGCGGAACATAGGCACAATTGGATCTCTGCAGATTTAGAGTTTTAGAAATTTGCCTAGGGCTTAGGATGCAAGTCACTGATGAATTGTAAACTCCAGTTTATTAAATAAATTAGCTTTTTGTATCTTTTTATGATGTCACTGTTATGTTTTTTCCTTAATAAAACATTATTTTTATAGATCTTTTACAACACATTCTAATTTTCGGCATCTTTTGAATTCAACAAGTCAATGTCACTGACCATGTCCAAGGTTGATCACAAGTCAGTAGACAAGTCACTGAACATGTCATTGGCAATTGCATATCACTTGTCAAGTTATTGTTATATTCATGTCACTGGTCATGTCACATTGCATTTCACTGTAATATAAGTCACTGACCAAGTCACTGGCCAAGTCACATTGCATCATTGACCATGTCACTGTTATATACTTGTCACTGACCAAGTTACTGGCCAAGTCATATTGCATATATTCATAGTAATCTCCTCAAGGGAAATCTGGATGAGGAGATATCCCCTCAAGACCAATATGAGTGAGGAGTAATCTCCTCAAAGAAAATCTGGATGATGAGATATCCCCTTAAGGAAATTTGGGTGAGGAGTAAAATAATTCCCTAAAGGCTAATCTGTGTGAGAAGAAATCCTCTCAAGGCTAATATGGGTGAGGAGTAATCTCCTCAAGGGAAATCTGGGTGAGGAGATATATCCTTAAAGAAAATTTGGGTGAAGAGTAAAGTAATTCCCTAAAGGCTAATCTGTGTGAGAATAAATCATCTCAAAGCTAATATGGGTGAGGAGTAATTTCCTCAAGGGAAATCTAGGTGAGGAGATATCCTCTTAAAGAAAATTTGGGTGAGGAGTAAAGTAATTCCCTAAAGACAAATATGTGTGAGAAGAAATCCTCTGAAGGCTAATATGGGTGTGAGAAGAAATCACCTCAAAACCAATATGAGTGAGGAATAATCCTCTCGAGGTGAATCTAGGTAACTGCCAAAGTCACTGTTAATCTCAAGTAACTGACCATGTCACTGTCAATCACCGAACAAGTCACTATCCATGTCACTGACCCAAGTCACACTGCATGTCACTTACATATTTTGGAATTTTCAAGTCACTGTCTGGGTAACTATTAACCTCAAGTAACTAACTAAGTCACTAATCATGTAACTGCCAATGTCACTGTCAATCAAGTTACCGGCCATGTCACTGTCAATCAACGAACAAGTCACTGTCAATAACATGTCACTTGTCAAGTCATTATTATATCCATATCACTGACCCAAGTCACACTGCATGTCACTTACATATTTTGGAATTTTCAAGTCACTGTCTGGGTAACTATTAACCTTAAGTAGCTAACTAAGTCACTGATCATGTAACTGACCATGTCACTGTTAATCTCAAGTAACTGACCATGTCACTGTCAATCACCGAACAAGTCACTTGTCAAGTCATTATTATATCCATGTCACTGACCCAAGTCACACTGCATGTCACTTACATATTTTGGAATTTTCAAGTCACTGTCCGGGTAACTATTAACCTCAAGTAGCTAACTAAGTCACTGATCATGTAACTGACCATGTCACTGTTAATCTCAAGTAACTGACCATGTCACTGTTAATCACCGAACAAGTCACTTGTCAAGTCATTATTATATCCATGTCACTGACCCAAGTCACACTGCATGTCACTTACATATTTTGGAATTTTCAAGTCACTGTCTGGGTAACTATTAACCTCAAGTAACTAACTAAGTCACTGATCATGTAACTGACCATATGTCACTGTTAATCTCAAGTAACTGACCATGTCACTGTCAATCAAGTTACCGGCCATGTCATAGTGACATGGTCAGTGATCAAAACTAACACAATTTTTTGTGTCCTCCAATAAATCAAAATTGTATAACATAAACATAAGTAACAACAGTTCCAAAACAACTACAAAATGGCACCAACAAGATTCCCAATAATCCACTTTAAAATGGCACCAACAAGATTCTCAATAATCAGCTTTAAACGTGTATGTTACAATTCTAAATTACAAACTGTCAACAGATTACTTCTCCAGAAACACAGACGAATAAAAAAAAAAACAATATTGCATGACACTATACAAAGCTATCTCAGGGGGAAATGTGAAATATCTAATGAAGTTATCATCTTCCAAATGCTATTACATGTTTCATAGGCAGTCATCTTCTCTGCATCAAATTCAAAGTTTTGTACCGCTTTCGTATCTATATCCACAACATCTGTAATTTATGGCTTAAGGAGAACAAGTTCATTGCAATACTAAAAACCCATCAGATTTACTAAGAATTATTGCACAGTAGAAAAGTGAATAAACGTATGAATGATTTATTGAATACAAATATTATATGCATGTGATAACTACTAAGTAAGATGTTGCAACAGTAGGATATAGCCCAAGATTCTTGACTGATCATCCAGGTTTGGTATAATATTTGTAACAGAAGCATACATGGAAAGCCTCCTCCTGCATATAAGAGAACCCAACAGTTCATTGATGGAAATATAGACATGATTTGTCAGTCTGGCAGTCAGTACCTAAAATTTAAATTGGCTTGGGAATTCAATGCCAGAGAAATGCTTATGTCTCTACAAATGTACCCCTGATAATATATTACTACTTTTTTTTTGTAAATGTTATTTTTGTTGTTTATCACCAAATATTATGATTCTTATTACCACAAAAAAGATGTTGTAGACCTGTTCAGGCCCTAGGTATGAAAGAATCTAGTAAACCACTATGTCCTGAATAAATGCACACAGCCATGATAGATTACGTACTTGTTGAATTTGAATTAGCACCATCCACTCTTTTAGCAGCACTACCAGGTTCAACTAGGCTACAAGTAGATGCAAAGTCACTTGACCTCTCCTGAGACACATCAGATGAAACATCTGGCGTATCTGGCAAAAGGATTCAGCTCAGATTTGCAATCTGTATAAATTGAGAACAAAAGATTAAAGTGTTCTGCTCAAATGAAATTAGTTCATTGTTAACAATCCTAATGACTTTCCTTTGGGAATAAAGGTAAACCAGCTATCAGACCCAAGCTAAACTATATCCATGGACCTATTGCACCAGCCATTCTACTAACTTCTTGATTCCAGTTCTTAATTTGCACGTATATCACTACGTAACAAAAGCTGCTAACAAGTGAAGAATAAGAAAAGTAATGTTTGATAAATCATCTTTGACTTTATTTAACAGCAAAACAAAATTAAAAGAACAACAAAGTAAACAAAACCTAGCTATAAGAAAATGATGACCTTCTAGCACTACACGAGCATTATTCCCTGAAGCTAGAAAATTAAACCGGCCATAATAATTTTAACTGATTCAAGAGCATGCAGCTAGTATTTGCTCTAGTTAGTATTGTTATTAGAAGATCCTTCCGGGT